>NC_138301.1:29997500-30395000 GCF_965601325.2 Salmo salar
CTCCAGCTGCTGCTCTACGGCCCACTCACAGTGGAGGTAGGAGCTGAGAGAGACAACACCACAGAGTCAGGAACGCACGAGAACACACACGTATAGTACAAACGTCAAATAAACCTTGAATGTCTTTTAAGACGTCGTACATCTTTCAAATGGATATATGTTTACTTTAAGTTTAAATGTTCCATTTGTGTGCCATTTTGTACATTTTACATTTGTATAGGATTTACAATCTACTACACACCAAATTAATCTTCATTTCAGATTGACCTCGATTTTGTTCTACTGAAACTACAATGAGGTCACATGTGAGTTCAGTCAAAGGCGTCTCAAAGTGGTAGTGCAAGAACTAGTAATGACAAGCTGCGTCTTACATCACTCTGTTTAACATAAAAAATGTGAATGCAATTATCTTAGCTGGAATGACAAAGAATGCCTTACTAGTTTTTGTATTTTACAAAGAACTCCTCCACTTCTACGATAACTCCTGGAGCGACCTAGAAGAGGAACCAATATTATAGAACAGAATACAGACTAAAAGCTCTTCATACACTGAGTGTACAAAACATTAATTAAGAACACCTTCCATTTCCATGACATAGACTGACCAGGTGAATCCAGGTGAAAGCTATGATCCCTTATTGATGTCACTTGTTAAATCCACTCCAATCAGTGTAGATGAAGGGGAGGAGACAGGTTAATTAAGGATTTTTAAGCCTTGAGACAATTGAGACATGGATTGTGTATGTGTGCCATTCAGAGAATGAATGGGCATGACAAAATATTTTTTTCCTTTGAACGGGGTGTGGTAGTACGTGCCAGGTGCACCGGTTTGTGTCAAGAACTGCAACGCTGCAGGATTTTTCACGCTCAACAGCCAACTGTGGGAAGCACTGGAGTCAACATGGGCCAGCATCCCTGTGGAACGCTTTTGACACCTTGTATAGTCTGTGCCCCGACGAAATGAGGCTGTTCTGAGGGCAAAAGGGGGAGTGCAATATTAGGAAGGTGTTCTTAATGTTTTGTACACTCAGTGTATAGTAGGAAAAGACAGAGGGCTGAATTCAATCAAAACCGCATTGCAGAAGGTAAGTACAGTTGTGGCCAAAAGTTTTGAGAATGACACAAATATTAATTTCCACAAAGTTCGCTGCTTCAGTGTTTTTAGATATTTTTGTCAGATGTTACTATGGATTACTGAAGTATAATTACAAGCATTTCATAAGTGTCAAAGGCTTTTATTGACAATTACAAAGAAGTGGATGCAAAGAGTCAATATTTGCCGTGTTGACCCTTCTTTTTCAAGACCTCTGCAATCCGACCCTGGCATGCTGTCAATTAACTTCTGGGCCACATCCTGACTGATGGCAGCCCATTCTTGCATAATCAATGCTTGGAGTTTGTCAGAATTTGTGGGTTTTTGTTTGTCCACCCGCCTCTTGAGGATTTTCCACAAGTTCTCAATGGGATTAAGGTCTGGGGAGTTTCCTGGCCATGGACCCAAAATATCGATGTTTTGTTCCCCGAGCCACTTAGTTATCACTTTTGCCTTATGACAAGGTGCTCCATCATGCTGGAAAAGGCATTGTTCTTCACCAAACTGTTCCTGGATAGTTGGGAGAAGTTACTCTCGGAGGATGTGTTGGTACCATTCTTTATTCATGGCTGTGTTCTTAGGCAAAAAGCTGAGTGAGCCCACTCCCTTGACTGAGAAGCAACCCCACACATGAATGGTCTCAGGATGCTTTACTGTTGGCATGACACGGGACTGATGGTAGTGCTCACCTTGTCTTCTCTGGACAAGCTTTTTTCCGGATGCCCCAAACAATTAGAAAGGGGATTCATCAGAGAAAATGACTTTACCCCAGTCCTCAGCAGTCCAATCCCTGTACCTTTTGCAGAATATCAGTCTGTCCCTGATGATTTTCCTGGAGAGAAGTGGCTTCTTTGCTGCCCTTCTTGACAACAGGCCATCCTCCAAAAGTCTTCGCCTCACTGTGCGTGCAGATGCACTCACACCTGCCTGCTGCCATTCCTGAGTAAGCTCTGTACTGGTGGTGCCCCGATCCTGCAGCTGAATCAACTTTAGGAGACGGTCCTGGCGCTTGCTGGACTTTCTTGGGCGCCCTGAAGCCTTCTTCACAACAATTGAACCGCTCTCCTTGAAGTTCTTGAGGATCTGATAAATGGTTGATTTAGGTGCAATCTTACTGGCAGCAATATCCTTGCCTTTGAAGCCCTTTTTGTGCAAAGCAATGATGACGGCACGTGTTTCCTTGCAGGTAACCATGGTTGACAGAGGAAGAACAATGATTCCAAGCACCACCCTCCTTTTGAAGCTTCCAGTCTGTCATTCGAACTCAATCAGCATGACAGAGTGATCTCAAGCCTTGTCCTCGTCAACACTCACACTAGTGTTAACGAGAGAATCACTGACATGATGTTAGCTGGTCCTTTTGTGGCAGGGCTGAAATGCAGTGGAAATGTTTTTGCGGGATTCAGTTCATTTACATGGCAAAGAGGGACTTTGCAATTAATTGCAATTCATCTGATCACTCTTCATAACATTCTGGAGTATATGCAAATTGCCATCATACAAACTGAGGCAGCAGACTGTGAAAATTAATATTTGTGTCATTCTCAAAACTTTTGGCCACGACTGTAGATGTAGTACTGCAAACTAAAATACTATAGTACTACAAAGAGTGGTATGAGTGAGTGTGGCATTAAAGATAATGATTGTAATCCTACCTCGTTCTTGACTATTCGAGATGACATGATCTTGTCAACAACTGCAGCATCCTCCTCACTGGGGTTTTCCTGCAGCATTGACAAGATGGAAACAAACCACTTTAACAGCTCCATGTACAACCTTCATACTCCACACACCAGTTTCATGTATTTTCAATGTATATCAGAATGAAGTATGGCCTTGAGATGCATTGTACTGCTATAACACACATATTAGAATAGATAGGGCAATGCTAAAGCAATGAAGAATGTAATGCTGAGATGTTTTGGTAATGTAGAACCTATCAGTCTTACAGTGTTTCCCAACTCCAGTCCTCCAGTACCCCCAACAGTACACATTGTTGTTGTAGCCCCCAGACAAACTCACCTGATTCAAGTCATTGGGGCTACAGCAAAAATGTGTACTGTTGGGGGTACTGGAGGACTGGAGTTGGAAACAACTGGTCTAGAACAACTGAATGTTATTGAGAGTTATTGATTGCTGCCTGGGCCAGGCCAGTATCTCCTCACCACAAACAGCTGCTGTGCTGGCTCTTTGCGTGCTGCAGCAGTGCTGGTCTTCTTGGCTTTAACCATGACCTTCACCTCCTCATCAGACACCCTGGCCTCTCCCTCCTCTGCATACTTCTTCCTCTTCACCTGGCGGTTCGACCGACGCGTCTACAGGGGGGTAAGGGAAAGAGGTTAAGTATTACGGAGGTTCTGTATTATACAAATCAGCACAGCCAAAATATCAGTATAACTCTTGTCCTATGTTTTATTGGGTTAATATGTAGGCAGCCATCGAAGGCATTCCTGTCTATTCTCAATAGTGTTTGTGTATGTGTCTGTGTTGTATGCACTCCGCAGCAATAGGTGTGACATTGAAGTGTGCTTAGTGTTTATTATTAGGAAAAAACATCAGAGAGACCCTGCTAATGACAGCCACAGTTTAATGAGATACTAAATACCATTCAGTTGAAACTAATAATGTGTCTGTGGATGAGAATAACCCAGGCTGACCATAAAATACTCAGGCCTGCCAGGCTGAGTGGTCCCTCCTTCCCTGCCTGTCAGGTTACCTCCCAGGCTGAGTGGTCCCTCCTTCCCTGCCTGTCAGGTTACCTCCCAGGCTGAGGGGTCCCCTGTGGTGATGATGCTGTAGCTGTTCTCAGAGCTGTCTGTCTACTAACTCCATCACTTATAGTGCAACAGACAGGAATGGAGAATCATTCTAAATGACATCTTCAGACAGCTCTAATTAAGACTGGGTGTGGGGGATAATGAGGATAATTATACCCACACATGGGCGCGGGGGGGGGGGGGGGGGGGGGGGGGAATCTCCAGTCGCTCCATATGATGACACAGCCAGGGGGAGAGAGTAGTCTTTCATCCCCACTCACTGAATACTCTGTCAACTGGAACAGAGCAGATCGTCCCCCTCACTCAACACCAGTGTCTATGGATAAGGACTGTCCTCACGGTATAGAATAGGCCTACCCCTACATAATCCTCAGCTCTACCAACAACAACAGTAAATTACACTGGAGCTATTTGTTCTTGAGTTGGTTAGGCCCTGAACTCACTCTGAACCACCCGGTGTACTTTGACTCCATACCACAGCTGTGACTCCTGTATTCCACTCAGCATCAGCAGCAGCACGGCCAACAAGAGAGCCCAAGGACAGGGACTCTCCATGGCTTTAACTATCACAACAACGCTGTCATAAGAACCAGTCTATATCACATGAATCTTTAAACATAAAGGCCTGCGTTCTGCAGACTGAGGAAATGGCCTCTCCATGCCTTTTAATAATAATACTACAATAGATAAATAAATATAGTTGCCTACCCCTGCCTTAAACATCACGACAACACTATCATAAGAGTTCTGCAGCCGTAAAGAGCCTGCATACTGTAGCCTTGGAGACATGGGGAGGGACTCCATGCCTTTAATAATCACAATAACACCGGCATAAGGCTTTTGCTGCAGCTTGGAGACTGGGGGAGGGACTCACCGAGTCATCGTCTTTAAAGGATCTTCGAGGCGGACGCTCTTCATCAGACCCCTCCTCTGAAGACTCTGTCTTCCTCTTCTTCTTCATCCCTCCAAATTTAATGACGATTTTCCTGAAATAAAGATAACAGGACAAACATTAAGGATCAACGTCTGTTAAACGAGAGAAAAAAAATAGGAAAACTGGACTCTATTTTCTCCTCTTTCCCTCTGCTATGTTTCATGGAAACTGTCTCTGAATAATTGATGAACGATAATATAAAGATTGTCCTTGCTGTGCTAAATAAATGACCTCAGGAGTGTGTGTGCTGCCGAGTGGTGCGGCGCAGTACAGTATATGCCATGTTCCTCACTGCATCTTTTAAAGGCAAAAAGGAATTATTACCCAAAGAATTATAATTAAGTAAGCATAGTTACTGTTATTACCAGTCCAGCTCTGTTTATTTTGCCTCACTTAAAATGAATGATTTAATCCTTTCCATGGTTGCTTAATGCCTTATTAAATGTACTTTCATAACCTAGAGACAAATAGTGACTGATTCAAGTTGGCAGCAGTATATTTAAATTATAGTACATCAAAACATACATTTTCATGGGAAGTAACCATGCAGTATAGTATTAGCTACAGTATTAGCACATATTTTAAATAAATACTTTAGCATATTGAATGACCTAATGACCTCAATAAGGGATTATCACATTTAAAAAAATGCAATAATATAATCATGTCCCTCTTGGTTATTGTGTGAGAATCAGCTTCTAATATGTCCATGACTGTGGTGACTCAATATCTCATCATGTGCAGAATGCAGAGATATTTTTCAGGGAGAAAATGTGTAGTGTATGTGTGTGTGTGTGTGTGTGTGTGTGCGCGCGCGCGTGTGTGTGTGTGTCAGAGTGTCTGCAGACAGGGAAGAAATGAACCAGTAGACTGATACAATAGATCTCTGCTATGTACAGTTTGAGAGAGAGACACAGACAGTCTCTCTCACTCTTGTGTGTGCGCCTGCCTGACTGCCTGCATATCTGTTTGTCTGTCTGTCCACCCCAGCCTGCTGTGTTCTTATCAACATGTAAGACTGGACTTCCACTGCTCCATTTGTCAAGCTCTTTATTGGATCAAAACAAAGAGATATAGATAGTGACTGAGTCTCCTCCCTTCTCTGTCTCTAGCTCTCTGTTTTGCCACAGATGATCCATTATATTGACCAGATACTCAAGTGGTCGATCTAACAATGAAAATAAATGTCTTAAAAAATGGAAGGCAGTTGGGAGGAGGCAAGATCAGGTGGGACCATTCTAGCCAATGAGAGGGCAGATACGTGTGTGAACAACAGGCAAAACTCCAATAAAGTGTTTTTTCTCAAAGATGCCGGGATGTCACATGTCCTCCTAATATCATTAGACTGGTAAAAACCTAAGCATTACCAAACTTCTATCAGATCAAATAAGCCACATCTAACACATTTTCTTTACTTAACTAGGCAAGTCAGTTAAGAACAAATTCTTATTTACAATGACGGCCCATAAATAAGCCATTACATATTTTGGTAACTAAATTCGACACTCCATACAAAAACTCCTCGCTTGGTGAGCGATATATTTTTTTTTTACCGCCACTTGCTGGAGAAGACCGATTTTAGGCCCAGTTATCCCCATCACGTCTTCCTCTCTGGTCTTGCTCTCTTTCTCCCCCCCTCTCAGTCTCCGCCACTTGCCGCCTACCTTTCTCTCTATCTTGTCTCTCCTCCATCGCTCTCTCTTCCAATCCCTCCATCCCTCTCCACTCTTCCCCGCCCTCCCTCTATGGCTCAGAAAACACATAAACATGCATATGATTCAACCTACACAAAGAGCCAGTCCAGACTCCAAATCCCCATGCAGGCAGACAGAGACTAGCGTGGTTGGATCAAACAGGCTAATACTGTAGATGTGGTAAAAAGGTCAATTGAACTCAATTGCCATGGAATAGAGTGGGGGAAAAATCCCGAGTCTGCTCATTGCCCCCCAGCAACATTAACATACATTTAGGCTATTGTTTCTATGTGTATTTCACACTATGTTGAGGTAGAAATCAGAGTATCATGCTGTATGGATGTCAACCCCAATATATGTTCATGTCAACGTCACCAATCAACTTTATTACAGTTAAAAACTACTTTGACTACCACCACCGATTTCTATATGCGCCAGCTATGCTAACCAGCTTATACGAGCAGGAGTTAGCGTTTAACAGTTACTTATTTTAAGCCGGACAACTTATAAATGTTGTGCAGCGAAAAAAAGCCAAATATATAAAAATCAGACATAAGTAAGTACATTGTGGCCCTGTTACAATGCATAACTCATGACGGATTTGAGGAATATCCACTTTGCTAGATCTAATTTGTTAAATGTGTGCCAATCTGATCAATGGAATGGTCTGCGTTCTGTTGACTCCGTTACTGCATCCACATTTTGTTACGTTACAGTCTTATTCTAAAATAGATTCAATATTTTTTTTCTCTTAGCAATCTACACAAAATACCCCATAATGACTAAGCGAAACCAGGTTTTACTTTTTTTGCACATGTATTAAAAACAAAAACCAGAAATACCTTATTTACATAAGTATTCAGACCCTTTGCTATAAGACTCGAAATTGAGTCAGGTGCATCCTGTTTCCATTGATCATCCTTGAGATGTCTCTATAACTTGATTGGAGTCCACCTGTGGTAAATTCAATTGATTGGACCTGATTTGGAAAGGCACACAGCTGTCTATATAATGTCCCACAGTTCACAGTGCATATCAGAGCAAAAACCAAGCCATGAGGTTAAAGGAATAGTCCGCAGAGCTCCGAGACAGGATTGTGTCGAGGCACAGATCTGGAGAAGGGTACCAAAACATTTCTACAGCATTGAAGGTCCCCAAGAACACAGTGGCCTCTATCATTCTTAAATGGAAGAAGTTTGGAACCACCAAAACTCTTCCTAGAGCTGGCTGCACGGACAAACTAAGCAATCGGGAGAGAAGGGCATTGGTCAGGGAGGTGACCAAGAACTCAATGGTCACTCTGACAGAGCTCTAGAGCTCCTCTGTGGAGATGGGAGAACCTTCCAGAAGGACAACCATCTCTACAGCACTCCACCAATCAGGCCTTTATGGTAGAGGGCCAGGCGGAACCCACGCCTCAATAAAAGGCACATGACAGCCCGCTTGGATTTTGCCAAAAGGCACTTAAAAACTCTCCGACCATGTGAAACAAGAATCTCTGGTCTGATGAAACCAAGATTGAACTCTTTCGCCTGAAAGCCAAGTGTCATGTCTGGAGGAAACCTGGCACCATCCCTACAGAGAGATCCTTCATGAAAATCTGCTCCAGAGTGCTCAGGCCCTTGGACTGGGGCAAAGGTTCACCTTCCAACAGGACAACAACCCTAAGCACACAGCCAAGACAACACAGGAGTGGCTTCAGGACAAGTCTCTGAATGTCCTTGAGTGGCCCAGCCAGAGCCCGAACTTGAACCTGATCGAACATATCTGGAGAGACCTGAAAATAGCTGTGCAGCCATGCTCCCCATCCAACCTGACAGAGCTTGAGAGGATCTGCAGAGAGGAATGGGAGAAACTCCCCAAATACAGGTGTGCCAAGCTTGTAGCGTCACACCCAAGAAGACTCAATGCTGTAATCGCTGCCAAAGATGCTTCAACAAAGTACCGAGTAAAGGGTCTGAATACTTATGTAAATGTGATATCAGTTTTTTATTTTTAATACATTTTCAAAAACCTGTTTTTGCTTTGTCATTATGGGGTATTGTGTGTTGATTGATGAGGGAAAAAAAGATTTAATCAATTTTAGAATAAGCCTGTAACCTAACAAAATATGGAAAAGGTCAAGGGGTCTGAATACTTTCCGAATGCCTGTATAAGTCCATGCTAATACTCCTGTGTCTCTTCCCTCGTCCGAACTTCGTTACCTAACTACAAAAAAAGGAAAAACACAGCGGCACATCCATCTCATTGAACTGTAACATAGAGTCCTTCACGGGTCCAAAAACATTGACCCATTCGAAATGAACCTGGGGCTTTCCCATCCGGCTCCGATATGCATAAATATATATTTTTTTATATAGAGACCCCTTCCGAAAGGACCCGAGGACAACTAGACCCGTTCCATATAGACCTCGTCGTCCGATCCGAGTGAAAGAAGCAGCAGAAAAGTATATTTTTAAGCTACTTTATTAATTAACTGGAGCTGATAAAGCGTGAGGGAGAGGAGGTAAACAGAGGTGAAGCTCGGGCAGGGGCTGTGCTGTGTGTGTAGGCTACTGAGGGAGTGAGCGAGTGACACGGGAACAGGGAGGTGGGAGGAAGAGACAGCAACCAACCAAGCAGACTCGCGCTATAGTAGACTAATAGCTGCCATATCATCCAATATGATTATGTAGCCTGTCTAGGCTGATTGAGAATGCATGCGCTTTCTCGTCCTGCACAGTTAAACAACAACAACTCCATTCAGAATATAAAGTAGCAGCTTAGCTGTTGGCTCTTGGTCGTTGTAGCCTATCATTCTCCTTTCATTTTTAATTACAGAATTTGAATTCCATCTTCCATTGATTAAATATCTCCTAACACGGAGGCTCTATGGCTGTAGCCTATTGCCGCTTTGATGACTTATGACTGGCCAACAACAACAGCGAGCTACACGTGCCACTCTCGTTAAAAGAGTGGCACGTTTAGCTTGGGGTCCCGGATCGGGTCTCGGGTATTCGGGTACAGGTGGATCCGGGAAGACCTCTACTGTGAAGTCCTCAGCCTAGACATGTACGGTATATGTCTGTATATGTCAGTATTGTACAGGCCTATGTCTGTACTCTATGTCTGTTCTAAGTGCTCTAAATGCCCTACATAGCCTGAGATCAGACACACAGAGATAATACAACAGCTCCCTCCCTCCCTGGGCCGTACTCCTGTCTTCTCTCTGTGTGTGCTGATCATTCCTCCCTCATTCCCTCTGTCATGCACATGATCTCTCACCTTGTCTTCCTCCACCCCTCTCCTCCCCTCTCCCCTCCCTGTACTCTCTCACACAGCAACAGGAACAGAAGCTCTCTAGCTCTGTCTGATACGCTCCAAAACACAGCAACACTCACAAGAGCAGACACGCAGTAAGTAGATTCCTTCTCACACAACACCAACTACTCTGAAACAGGTACTCACACACACACACGCACACAGAGCTAACTACAGTGCCCTCCGTAATTATTGGGACAGGGAAGCATTTTTATTATTTTGGTTCTATACTGCAACAGTTTGGATTTGTAATCAAACAATGACTATGAGGTTAAAGTGCAGACTGTCAGCTTTAATTTTAAGGTATTTTCATCCATATCGGGCAAACAGTTTGACATGACAGCATTTTTGTACATACTCCCCCCATTTTAGGGGACTAAAAGTATTGGTCAAAATTCACTTATGTGTATTAAATTTAAGTATTTGGTCCCATATTCATAGCACACAATAACTACATCAACCTTTTGACTACAAACTTGTTGGATGCATTTGCTGTTTGTTTTGGTTGTGTTTCAGATTATTTTGTGCCCAATAGAAATGAATGATAAATAATGTATTGTGTCATTTTGGAGTCACTTTAATTGTAATTAAGAATAGAATATGTTTCTAAACACTTCTACATTAATGTGGATGCTACCATGATTATGGATAATCCTGAATTAATCGTGAATAATGATGAGTGGGAAAGTTACAGATATACAAATATCATACCCCCCAATAAAATGCTAACCTCCCCTGTTATTATAATGGTGAGAGGTTCGCATGTGTTGGGGGTATGATATTTGTGCTTTCTCACTTCAATACATATAAGTGAATTTGTCTCAATACTTTTGGTCACCTAAAATGGGGGTACTATGTACAAAAAGTGCTGTAATTTCTAAATGTTTCACTTGATATGAATGAAAATACCCTCAAATTAAAACTGACAGTCCGCACTTCAACCTTGTTGTCATTGTTTGAGTTCAAATCCCGTGTGGCTCAGTTGGTAGAGCATGGTGTTTGCAACACCGGGGTTGTGGGTTCGATTCCCACGGGGGACCAGTATGGGAAAAAAAACTTTTTATGAAATGTATGCATTCGCTACTGTAAGTCGCTCTGGATAAGAGCGTCTGCTAAAATGTAAATCCAAACTTTTGGAGTATAGAGCCAAAAGAAGAAGAAATGCTTCACTGTCCTAATAATTACAGAGGGTACTGTATGTGCTGTGACCGTGGTAGCCTGTCTCTAGTTAAGCGATAGAAGACTCCCTCTGGGCTTATGCTCCAATACAGTACAGTGGAGCCAGGAAAACCAGCCAGCCAGTCAGTCATCCAGCCAAACACAGCCAGTCATTCAACCAGCCAGGCATTCATCCTGCCTAGTGCTTGCAGCCGTTACCACAGCCTAGCCTGTCTCAGTCACACTAAGTCAGTCACACTAAGCTGGTCTCGGCCTCACACACTGGTCCTCGGCCACACGCTAGGCTAGGTCTAGGATACACTATCCCACCTGGACATTTCCCACTAAATCAGGACTGATATTGGCTGTGGTGGTTTAGATGGAGACAGAGGCAGACAGAGGGAGAGAGAGGGTGCTAGAGAGAAGGCACGAAACATACACACACAACCACACAGCACACACAGTTATTTATACAAATATCCATGCATTTATGTGTCCCCCCCCCACACACACACACACACACACACACACACACACACACACACACACACACACACACACACACACACACACACACACACACACACACACAGTGGTCTGTAGGAGGCTGAGCGTTTCTCCCACTGCCTGTCAATACTAGAGCTTTCATGGTCTCCTTGAACATGTGTTGTTGTAGGGACTAAAGCTATCTTTCTCACTTTACTCCTCCTCCTCCGGATGATATTACACTTCCATAATCCTATCCACAATGACACTTTGGGGTTGCCTGGCAACGCGCCCCAGGGAATATAGTTGGCAGTGTGGGCGGTGGATGTGACATCACTTCCTGTGAGTGGCAACGGAGCGAACGCTCTATGAGCAGCTGAGGAGAATGTGAAACGGCAACAAGACCGCTCTAATATCAACCAGTCCAGGAAATATGGACACAACAGAATGTTCTCCCACACACAGGCAGGACTGAAATACAGAAAGAGAGAAATACAGCAGTTTCACCTCCTATCATCAAACAGTAGGCCATACTATATTCTCTCCTATAGACGTGTTGGTTGTTTAGCAACAAAACCAACGTGTGTGCAACTATGGGGTAAAACAGACAGGGTTGACTTAGATTGTTGACAACACGTAACTATATTTCATTTCCAATGTTTATTGAAAACATAAATACATTTGCACAAAGAACACTTGTTGTCTCTCAAATACATTGTTACAGATGTGTGTTAGCTAGCTAGGTAGCTACTTTTAGCCATATTAGCAGCGACATAAAATCAGTCAAAACAAGACATGTTATCAAGAACAAGATGAAACTAGCTGAAACGAGTCACCTACGATTCCCCACATGGCAGTTTCTTGTCATTGTTGCTATCTGGCCATCCAGAATCACAACAACACAAGGCATTCTGCCCCATTGAAGCGTGCACATGGTTTTCGTGACGTTGTGAGCTAACCCATCTATAGCAAGACGCACTTGCTTTATCTTAACCTAACGAGGCCATTACATACTGGTGACTGTCAATGGCATACTGGACTATAGCAAAACACCCCCCCTTCAAAACCACCATATCCGACACGTAAACCAACAGGACTACTAAACTGTGAAATTAGTAACACTTTTTCACTTTATTTTACTGTGAAATCTTTGATTTGAGAGAGAGGGAGGAAGCATCCTATGGGTTGGCAGCTGTGATGTGCGTCAGTGTTGTTGGAATGTGTATGGAGGTTTAGTAAGACCTCAGAGAGCAAAACAGAGTATGATGGGAGAACGAGGAGGAACGGAGGAAGAGGGAGGAGGAGGTGTGACGCAGACACACGCGTGGAACTCATCCCACATCACACAGGCTTTACAGCCTCAGAACCCAACCAAGACCACAGACTGGCTTTATACAGGCCCACCCACAGTTCACTACTAATACCACCACTACAGACGTTTCATAGGTATTACAGTTGATACATACACAGGGACACACCAACACATGCACATAGAGTAAATAACAGACCAATAGCACCATTACTGAAACCACACAGGAACCAATCAGGCACCCAATACTTAGGTTAACTACAGAGGTGCCATCTCTCATCTTCTTTCTCTCTACATGTCCTTCTCCTCTCAAGTCCAGCTGTCCCCTGTGTGGTAGGTGAGTTAGGCCTTCACTCCTGCAGACAGGCTAGATAGTCTGATGGAGTGTTACAGTGATTCCCAGAGAGAGCTGTAGTTCTAGTTCTGGTAGTGGCCCCGTTTGGCTCCCATGAGCAGATCCTCATCCTGCCTGGTGCCTAATAACCCAGCATTCTCCTCTCCTCTCCATGCTCAGCCCCCCAGCACTGCCCTGTCCTAGTTGGCACACCACCCACCATTCTGTGTGTGTGGAGAGAGAACAGTGTGACAGCATTTTGTAGGCCGAGGGCACACTGACATGTTCCAGGGTCCCTGTGTGAGGATTGAGAACTTGGGACAAGACCAAACTATAGGTGCCAGTGTTACCCCCAAGTTCACTGTAGCCAGGGCTGTAACTACATATGAAGACACAGAGGTCCTCAACATGTAAAGTGTTGGTCCCATGATTCATGAGCTGAAATAAAAGATCCCAGAAAGTTTCCATACGCACAAAAAGCTTATTTCTCTCAAATGTTTACATCCCTGTTCATGAGCATTTCTCCTTTGCCAAGATAATCCACGGATGAATCCCGGTTTCAACTGTACCGGGCAGATGGCAGACATCGTGTATGTTGTCGTGTGAGCGAGCGGTTTGTTGATGTCAACGTTGTGAACAGAGTGCTCATTGTGGCGATGGGGTTATGCTATGGGCAGGCATAAGCTAAGGACAACAAGCACAATTGCAATTTATCGATGGCATTTTCAATGCACAGAGATACCATGACGATACCCGAGGCCCATTGTGCCATTCATCTGCTGTCATCACCTCAAAGATCAGAACGCTTATATTCTTGATTCTGAATGAGTTCTAATCACACCTGCCTCTTTGAGAATGAGTGGAATCATGAACAGTGGTTTGTTTGTTTGTTCCCCTGCATCCTATGGATTTTCCTTCCTGATTATCCTCCCTGATTTTCCTCCCTGATTTGCCTTTCTATTGCAGTAACGTTGAAGGGCTCTGGCTAATGTTACTTAGCCAGCTAGAAGGATGAAGTAGGAAGCGAAAGTTAAAAGGAGCCTACCTAAATAGGCTACTAAGTTCTCATATTAACTTTGCTATACAGAGAGTAGGCTACTTAGACAGACAGTGATGTGGTACTCAGTGGTGAGGCTGAGACAGCCTGAAATGCATGCAGGAGGAAGCAGAGGAGACAGAGAGAGAGAGAGGAAGCAAGCAGAGCGAGAGATTAGTATGGTGGTTCCCAAACTTGGGGTCGGGGCCCCAAGTAGGGTACCCTAAGAAAATCTATACTAATTAGGGGTGTAACGAATCATCGATACACATCGGTCCTTGATTAAAATGTTTAAGATACGACAGCGTCGGTCAGAAAATCGATTGAAACATTACAAATCATCGATTCACTTACATTTTTTGCTCATACTACTTTCTTTCTACCTTCCGAAAACACCTTTTGTTACAACAACTCTCCTTCAGTGTGGAACTAAGCATGTAACTGGGTTGACAGTTATTGAACTACAAGTCATTTTGCATGCCAAACAACCCTAGGGAAAATCAGTAGCCTAGTCAAACTGCGCACTGTGTCCAGCCTGCACGGTGACAAACGCGAGTTAGGCGGCAGGTTCCTGTTCTTGCACATCTGCCCGGGACCTTCAGCATTCAAATGCTAAAATGGCTTGCTTGATATTAGGCTTTATTAGTTGAGTGGCAACCTATGTAATTTGCTATCTATGCGCTGTTGAAAATTGTGTTTTACTGGAATAAAAGTAAGCTACTGGAAACAACACTCATCTGGCTATACCGGCTTACAATTTATTTTAAAAGGAGCAGAATAAATAAATAAATACAGTATGGGGATGAGGTAGATAGATGGGCTGTATACAGATGTGCTATGAACAGGTGCAGTGATCTGTGAGCTGCTCTGACAGCTGGTGCTTAAAGCTAGTGAGGGAGATGGGAATCGCTAGCTTCAGAGATTTTTGCAGTTCGTTCCAGTCATTGGCAGCAGAGAACTGGAAGGAAAGGCGACCAAAGGAGGAATTGGCTTTGGGGGTGACCAGTGAGATATACCTGCTGGAGCGCGTGCTACGAGTGGGTGCTGCTATGGTGACCAGCAAGCTGAGATAAGGCGGGGCTTTACCTAGCAGAGACTTGTAGATAACCTGCAGCCAGTGGGTTTAGCGATGAGTATGAAGTGAGGGCCAGCCAACGAGAGTGTATAGGTCGCAATGGTGGGTAGTGTATGGGGCTGTGTTGACAAAACGGATGGCACTATGATAGACTGCATCCAGTTTGTTGAGTAGTGTTGGAGGCTATTTTATAGATGACATCGCCGAAGTCGAGGATCGGTAGGATGGTCAGTTTTACGAGGGTATGTTTGGCAGCATGAGTGAAGGATGCTTTGTTGCGAAATAGGAAGCCGATTCTAGATTTAATTTTGGATTGGAGATGCTTAATATGAGTTTGGAAGGAGAGTTTACAGTCTAGCCAGACACCCAGGTATTTGTAGTTATCCACGTATTCTAAGTCAGAGCCGTCCAGAGTAGTGATGCTGGATGGGCGGGCAGGTGACTGGCAATGATCGGTTGAATAGCATGCATTTAGTCTTATTTGCGTTTAAGAGCAGATGGAGGCCATGGAAAGAGAGTTGTATGGCATTGAAGCTCGTCTGGAGGTTAGTTAACACAGTGTCCAAAGAATTCCAGAAGTATACAGAATGGTGTCGTCTGCGTATAGGTGGATCAGAGAATCACCAGCAGCAAGAGCGACATCATTGATGTATTCAGAGAAGAGAGTCGGCCCAAGAATTGAACCCTGTGGCACCCCCATAGAGACTGCCAGAGGTCCGGACAACAGGCCCTCCGATTTGACACACTGAACTCTATCAGAGAAGTAGTTGGTGAACCAGGTGAGGCAATCATTTGAGAAACCAAGGCTGTTGAGTCTGCCAATAAGAATGTGGTGATTGACAGAGTCGAAAGCCTTGGCCAGGTCGATGAATACGGCTGCACAGTAATGTCTCTTATCGATGGCGGTTATGATATCGTTAAGGACCTTGAACATGGCTGAGGTGCACCCATGACCGGCTCTGAAACCAGATTGCATAGCGGAGAAGGTATGGTGTGATTCAAAATGGTCGGTAATCTGTTTGTTAACTTGGCTTTTGAAGACCTTAGAAAGACAGGGTAGGATAGATATAGGTCTGTAGCAGTTTGGGTCTAGAGTGTCTCCCCCTTTGAAGAGGGGGATGACCGCGGCAGCTTTCCAATCTTTGGGAATCTCAGACAATACGAAAGAAATTAATTTTAGAAAGAGAGGGTCCAGATTGTCTAGCCCGGCTGATTTGTAGGGGTCCAGATTTTGCAGCTCTTTTAGAACATCAGCTATCTGGATATGGGTGAAGGAGAATGTTGGGGGCTTGGGCGGGTTGCTGTGGAGGGTGCCGGGCAGTTGACCAGGGTAGGGGTAGCCAGGTGGAAAGCATGGCCATCCGTAGAGAGATGCTTATTGAAATTCTCAATTATAGTGGATTTATCGGTTGTAACAGTGTTTCCTAGCCTCAGAGCAGTGGGTAGCTGGGAGGAGGTGCTCTTATTCTCCATGGACTTTACAGTGTCCCAGAACTTTTTTTGAGTTTGTACTGCAGGATGCAAATTTCTGTTTAAAAAAGCTAGCCTTAGCTTTCCTAACTGCCTTTGTATATTGGTTCCTAACTTCCCTGAAAAGTTGCATATCACGGGGGCTATTCAATGCTAATGCAGAACGCCACAGGATGTTTTTGTGCTGGTCAAGGGCAGACAGGTCTGGAGTGAACCAAGGGCTATGTCTATTCCTGGTTCTACCTTTTTTGAATGGGGCATGCTTATTTAAGATGGTGAGGAAGGCACTTTTAAAGAACAACCAGGCATCTTCTACTGTCGGGATGAGGTCGATGTCATTCCAGGATACCCCGGCCAGGTCGATTAGAAAGGCCTGCTCGCAGAAGTGTTTTTGGGAGCGTTTGACAGTGATGAGGTGTGGTCGTTTGATCGCAGACCCATTACGGATGCAGGCAATAAGGCAGTGATCGCTGAGATCTTGGTTGAAAACAGCAGAGGTGTATTTGGAGGGCGACTTAGTTAGGATGATATCTATGAGGGTGCCCGTGTTTACAGATTTGGGGTTATATCTGGTTGGTTCATTGATAAGTTGTGTGAGGTTGAGGGCATCAAGCTTAGATTGTAGGATGGTCAGGGTGTTAAGCATGTCCCAGTTTAGGTCACCTAGCAGCACGAGCTCAGAAGATAGATGGGGGGCAATCAAATCACATATGGTGTCGAGGGCACAGCTGGGGGCAGAGGGTGGTCTATAGCAAGCGGCAACGGTGAGAGACTTGTTTCTGGAAAGGTTCATTTTTAGAAGTAGGAGCTCGAATTGTTTGGGTACAGACCTGGATAGTAAGACAGAACTCTGCAGGTTATCTTTTACTATCCAGGTCTGTACCCAACACCGCCCCCTTTGGCAGTTTTATCTTGTCGAAAAATGTTATAGTTAGGGATGGAAATGTCAAGGTTTTTGGTGGTCTTCCTAAGCCAGGATTCAGACACGACTAGGACATCCGGATTGGTGGAGTGTGCTAGGGCAGTGAATAAAACAAACTTAGGGAAGAGCCTTCTAATGTTAACATGCATGAAACCAAGGCTTTTACGGTTGCAGAAGTCAACAAATGAGAGAGCCTGGAAGATGGGAGTGGAGCTAGACACTGCAGGGCCTGGATTAACCTCTACATCACCAGAGGAACAGAGGAGGAGTAGGATAAGGGTACGGCTAAAGGCTACCAGAACTGGACGTCTAGCACGTTCAGAACAGAGAGTAAAAGGAGCAGATTTCTGGGCACGGTAGAATATATTCAAGGCATAATGTACAGACAAAGGTATAGTAGGATGTGAATACAGTGGGGGTAAACCTGTGCATATAGTGATAATGAAAGAGATATTGTCTCCAGAAATAGCATTTAAACCAGGTGATGTCACTGCGTGTGTGGGAGGTGGAACTAAATTGTTTGCCGACGCGTTGTGAGCAGCGCTAGAGGCTCTACAGTGAAATAAAACAATAGTTACAAACCAAAACAGCAATGGACAATGCATGGTGACGTTAGGGAGAGGCACGCGTAGCCGGGTGATCATAAGAGTCCAGTGCGTGGCTTCAGGCAGCTAGCGGCGGGCTAGCAGGCTAACAGAAAGGCCTTAGAGGGGCGACGCGACGGGGGAAAGTCTGTTGTGGCCTCCTCGTGCAGTTACATCAGCGGACGGATCAGCAGGGCTCCGTGTGGTGAACCAGGCCAATTGGCAAAATATGTATAGTGGCCAAAGAAATATGTCCGAAGGGCCTCTTAAGCCAGCAGTCCAATGTGCTTTAGATAGCTAGCAGGCCGCGGATTAGCGGCTGTGCGCTCAGGGGACGTTAGCTCAGTTGGTAGAGCATGGTGTTTGCAACGCCAGGGCAACGCCAGGGTTGTGGGTTCGATTCCCACGGGGGACCAGTACGGGAAAAATGTATGAAATGTATACACTCACTACTGTAAGTCGCTCTGGATAAGAGCGTCTGCTAAATCACTAAAATGTAAATGTAAAATGTCTATAATTCTAGGTGGAACAAATATATATATATATAATAATAAAAAATAGGTTCAGAGCTTGCGGTAGGAATCCGGAGATATGGAGAAGAATAAGTCCGACTAGCTCTGGTTTGAGTCGCGCTGTACAGACTGGCGAGAGTTGTCCGGGATAAAGGTAGCTGATGACCGCTAGCAAAGGATAGCTGACTGCTAGCTAGTAGCTTCGTAATGTATTCGATGGGCCTCGTAAGCTAACAGTCCGTTGTGCTCTAGACAGCTAGCATTCAGGGGACGTTAGCTGCGAAGGTCGGAAGATGAGAAGGTTCAGAGCTTGCGGTAGGAATCCGGGGATATGGAGAGGAAAATAGGTCCGGTATGCTCTGGTTGAATTGCGTTGTACAAACTGGCGAGAGCTTTCCGAGCTAATGGTTAGCTGATGTGTTATAACTACGTAAAAAATGAATGAACGTGTTAAATTACTATGTGACATGCAGTCATATTCAGGTCCTGATTGGTCAATAAGCTTATTTGACATTTCAAATAGTGTTATTTTTTTGGAGTTCAATAGAAATCCTGGTTGAGAATGAAACGACTGAACAAATGAACAATGAAACAGCACAGCAAGTAAGTGAAAGAAATAGGTTTTGATTATGTTTTACTGGTAATGGGGACATACGTAAATGCCAACAAAATAACTTTTTGGTCAACGTGGTGTGCGTGTGTGTACCGCTGCGTCCATGCGTGTGTTAACTATTTAACTGTACTAGAATGCTTAAAAGGCTGCAAAAATGTTAAATATAGGTATCGTTTTTTTGGCAAGGATAATATCGGTATCGGCCAAAAATGTAATGTCGGTGCATCACTAATTAGTCATGCCTAGGAATACAAATGTCAACGCTATGTCATTTGAGAAAAGAGATGTATGTAACGATTTGATGATTTTATGTCATTCGTCATTAGAACTGACTGAACAGTCACTGATGCTACGTGTCAGTGTGAATAAGTTCTCATATTCCCCCTTTCAGGGTATAACATTACAACTGTATAGCTAAAAGGCTACGTGTTTGTAGATGGACTGAGATGAATGAACCTACGGCAGCGGATGGAGTGTGTAGAATGTGTGTTGTGTGTGTGTGCGTGTAACACAGTGGAACCTATCCTGAGGGGATTACAGTGACAGTGGTGCTGTTGGCCCTGTGCTGCCTGGGCTCCGTGAGAAAATCCCCCTCCTTATGAATGGCTGTGTAATCTGCCCCCCCCCACACACACACACACACACACACAGAGCTTGGTGATGGAAAATATCAGCAGAGTGCAGAGATCTGCACAAGGGATTTATGCTTCTTTCTGCATGCAGTCGACTTATGAGCTCACACACACACTAACATATTGACAAAATACACACACACACACACACGCACGTATGCACACGCAGAAGCAAAAGCATTCACACACCAATATGCCGGCATATGCTCACATACCCGCAAACACACACACACACACACCATTTGCATGCCCCCCCACACACGCACACCCTCACATGCACACACACACAAAGGATTACAAAAAACACTTAATTAAGAAAACAGCTTTGGGATTTTCTAATCAGAGTGTGAGTGAAGAGGATTAGATAGGAAGACTATGCTGCGTGGCAGGCAGGCAAGGAGATATGAACCCAACCCTCTCTACACTGACTCTACTGTAGTCTATAGGCCTACCCTAAACCCCCATTTTATATTGTAATTGATCTCGCTTGCACCATTTTGTTAGATGTTTCACAGTAGACAACAGTGTAGTATCAGCACATTCAGATCACGCCTGCTGCCCTGCCCACACACACACACACACACACACACACACACACACACACACACACACACACACACACACACACACACACACACACACACACACACACACACACACACACACACACACACACACACACACACACACACACACACACATACACACAGGAAGCTTTCTGCTAACAGCCCCTAGTATGTTAGGAAGATACCATATCTGGGGAGGAATATTTAGGAAAATGTACTAGGGAGGGAGGGAGGGAGGGAGGGAGGAGGAGAGGAGAATAGGAATAAAGAGGCAGGGTGCTTTACAATAATGTTTTCATCTCCTGATGAGCTTGTTTTTCACCAGGTAGGTAGCTATAAAAACACTGTGCAATTTCAGAAAGCAGTGTGTGATCAGCCAACCCTGACTTCTAGCTGTAACCCCCTCAGAATCATTTGAATTGAGGCTTTCCCCTCCATCCCCTCCCTACCCTCCATCCCCTTCTACCCTCCATCCCCTCTACCCTCCATCCCCCCTACCCTCCATCCCCACCCTCCCCTTCTACCCTCCATCCCCTCCCTACCCTCCATCCCCTCCCTACCATCCTACCCTCCATCCCCTCCCTACCCTTTCTCCCCTCAATCCCCTCCCTACCCTCTATCCCCTCCCTGCACCCCCCTTTTTACTGACCCTTGTGTAACACTGCAAATTGAGACTGACAGGGGTCTCAGTCTGTCCCCTCCCTCACCCTGTCCTCTGGTCCCATACCCCTCCCTCACCCTGTCCTCTGGTCCCATACCCCTCCCTCACCCTGTCCTCTGGTCCCATACCCCTCCCTCACCATGTCCTCTGGTCTCATACCCCTCCCTCACCCTGTCCTCTGGTCCCATACCCCTCCCTCACCCTGTCCTCTGGTCCCATACCCCTCCCTCACCCTGTCCTCTGGTCCCATACCCCTCCCTCACCCTGTCCTCTGGTCCCATACCCCTCCCTCACCATGTCCTCTGATCTCATACCCTCCCTCACCCTGTCCTCTGGTCCCATACCCCTCCCTCACCATGTCCTCTGATCTCATACCCTCCCTCACCTTGTCCTCTGGTCTCATACCCTCCCTCACCCTGTCCTCTGATCCCATACCCTCCCTCACCTTGTCCTCTGGTCTCATACCCTCCCTCACCCTGTCCTCTGGTCTCATACCCTCCCTCACCCTGTCCTCTGGTCTCATACCCCTCCCTCACCCTGTCCTCTGGTCTCATACCCTCCCTCACCCTGTCCTCTGGTCTCATACCCCTCCCTCACCCTGTCCTCTGGTCTCATACCCTCCCTCACCTTGTCCTCTGGTCTCATACCCTCCCTCACCCTGTCCTCTGGTCTCATACCCTCCCTCACCCTGTCCTCTGGTCTCATACCCTCCCTCACCTTGTCCTCTGGTCTCATACCCCTCCCTCACCCTGTCCTCTGGTCCCATACCCCTCCCTCACCTTGTCCTCTGGTCTCATACCCCTCCCTCACCCTGTCCTCTGGTCTCATACCCCTCCCTCACCCTGTCCTCTGGTCTCATACCCTCCCTCACCTTGTCCTCTGGTCCCATACCCATTGTCTAAAGACGTCCGCATGCTCCCATCCGAAACAGTTTGGAACCGTTTGTGCATATATTATGACAACATTTTGTGACGTTTTTGTTTGTTTTAGTCTTCAGCAAGGGTTTTTCGGCTGTTTGTGCACGTTACATTGTTTTCTCAAGGCAAGCTGAAGTCGGTAGCCAAAGTCTATGCCCCTTCTTCGGTGATTGGTCAACAGTAGACTCTTTAATGAAGTGTTTGTTGTCATTCAACGAGATTACTAATTTACATGCCCAAAACATTTCTGGAGAAATACTGCACCAAACATCTTAGTTAGATGTAAAATTACTGGAGAAATACTGCACCAAACATCTTAGTTAGATGTAAAATTACTGGAGAAATACTGCACCAAACATCTTAGTTAGATTGTGTGACTAAGATCTATCTCCTCTGCAAAAATGTCAAAATGAATGACAGATGTCTTGAGTTATCTTCGATTAATTCTGACTATTTTCAGGAAGTTTATGCTGGCTACGGCATCTCAAAATGAACAAACAGTACTATTGCGTTTTTTTCTTGTTTTTCAACCGAAGGTCTTTTAAGGGAGTATGTGAGCACACTCGTTCTGTTCAGCTAGCCAAGTTCAGCTAGACGCCAGCCGAGCTGAAGCATGCTGACACCTTAACAATCATTGTGCTGCGGTGGTCTTACAGACAGACACAGGCTACTCCCCCCTGCAGGCTCCTACAGCCAGCCTGATAATACTATTAGCTCAGTCCCAACCCCCCACTCAGACAAGCATGCTGGTCACATGGCAGAGAAACATGCAGGCACATATGCATGCACACAGACCCACAGACAGACACGCTTGCTTACGTTGTGGATTATACTCACACACACACACACACGGTCCCACACAATCACGTACATACACCCTTATATTATACTGTATAACTACCATATAAACACATTATAAACCCTTATAAACCTTATATTATACTGTATAACTACCATATAAACACACACATTCAAGAACACACCTAGAAACAATTACGAGTGCATACACACACACCCATAGCAGAGGCACTGTTGTGGAAGGTTAGTGCCTCTGCAGCGTTGCGGGTGCTGACAGGGAGAAGGCTGAGCGTTAATATTACATGAGAAGACCCTGGGAGGGCAGAACACACACACTGTGGTTCCTCTGTCTGCATGAAACCTCCCCAGAGCACCATGTACTCCTGCTGTCTTCATTACCCTGCACGAGCATGATCCCTCACACTGTACTGCACCGCACCTCACACACACACACACACTGCACTGGCACACACATGTACACGAGCCACATTGGCACACAGGGACAACAGAAAGCACGAACACAAACTCACCACATAACATATAGGCCTACAGGTACGTAGCAACGACGACAGAACAGAGGACACAAACATACAAACACATGCTATGCTACTATACCAACTCACTCAAAGCAACAAAAACATCCTTTCATATAGACACACTGTAGAACAACAGTCTTCAACACACACACACACATATAAACAAAGGCAAAAGCCTTACGAGAGGGGTCGGCCATAGTAAAACATCCTCTTCTCTCCTCTGCATTGAGACAACATCCCTACAGTGACCATCCCTCCCTATAGCGGACAGAGTCCATGCCTGGTTTTCTAGTGTATGGCCTGGCACTGGGGTGTCAGCCACTCTCTGGTCTCCCTGCTCTGGATAGATCTCCACAGACACTACTGTAAATCAGACACCAGGGGAGGAAGGCTTTGGGACTCTCATAGGATCACTAGCACAATCCTACAGGTCAGAGAGGAGACTGAGGAACTCTGGGATGGATCAACCTGTACTGAAGGAAGTTCATTCTTTAGATGCAGGTCAGGTCTAAACATGTTTTTTATTTAGCAACATTATTGTCATAGGCGTCGTAAGGATAGGACCAAAGCGCAGCGGGTAAAGTGCTCATCTTCTTAATTTATTTAAAGAAAACACTTAAACAAAATAAACAAACAACGAAAAACAGTTCCATAAGGCTCCCAGGCTATACAGAAAATACCACCCACAAAACACAAGTGAAACAAACCCCAACTAAATATGGCCTCCAATTAGAGACAACGACAACCAGCCTCTAATTGGAGCTCCTACCAAAAACTCAACATAGAA
Source organism: Salmo salar (assembly GCF_965601325.2). Classification (NCBI taxonomy): domain Eukaryota; kingdom Metazoa; phylum Chordata; class Actinopteri; order Salmoniformes; family Salmonidae; genus Salmo; species Salmo salar. The sequence continues at coordinate 30,021,695 of NC_138301.1, forward strand.
ATAGAGAACTCGATTTAAACATAGAAATAGAAAACATAGAACCTAAACCAAAAACACCGAAACACACAAAACAAACATCCCCTGCCACGCCCTGACCAAACTACAATGACAAATAACCCCTTTTACTGGTCAGGACGTGACAATTATGTACAGGCCAAAACACTTAACTATAATGAATTTAGGCTAAGGTATGTAAGAGATGACGCTCTTACTTTCCCCTCCATCCCCTCCCTACCCTCCTTACCCTCCATCTCCTCCCTACCCTCCACCCCCTCCTTACCCTCCATCTCCTCCATCCCCTCCATCTCCTCCCTACCCTCCATCTCCTCCCTACCCTCCATCCCCTCCCTACCCTCCATCCCCTCCCTACCCTCCATCTCCTCCCTACCCTCCATCTCCTCCCTACCCTCCACCCCCTCCCTACCCTCCACCCCCTATCTCCTCCATGTCCTCCCTACCCTCCATCTCCTCCCTACCCTCCATCTCCTCCTTACCCTCCACCCCCTCCTTACCCTCAATCCCCTCCTTACACTCCATCCCCTCCCTACCTTCCATTTCCTTCCTACCCTCCATCCCCTTCCTCCCCTCCATCCTCTCCATCCCCTCCCTACCCTCCATCCCCTTCCCCCCTCCATCCTCTCCATCCCCTCCCTACCCTCATCCCCTCCCTACCCTCCATCCCCTCCCTAGCCTCCATCCTCTCCATCCCCTCCCTACCCTCATCCCCTCCCTACCATCCTAGCCACCCTCCACCCCCTCCATCCCCTCCCTACCATCCTATCCACCCTCCACCCCCTCTCTACCATCCATCCCCTCCCTACAATCCTACCCTCCATCCCCTCCCTACCCTCCAACCCTCCATCCCCTCCTTACCCTCCATCCCCTCCCTACCCTCCATCCCCTCCATCTCCTTAGAGTAAGGAGCTGTTCCTTCCATTCATTCTCAGATTCCATTAGTTCATTGGTCCGTTTGGTTCAGTGAATTGTACTGTGTAAGGTAAGAGAGTTTTCCTCAACATGAATTAGGCCTACCTTGATATTTCAAAATGGCTGGAATGTATGACGTAACAAGCTTCATGAAAGAAGCATTGAAACAATAGTGGAAAGACTAGGTTTCATTTTGTGTTTAGCCTAGTTTCACAAATCAGACCTTTGCTTTACAAGTTCTACATTGTGTAAAAATAGGTTTGGTTACATACAATCGCATATCATATAAAGTAAGGCTAGGGCATACTACTAACTTAGTGATGTTAGTAATAATCTCAGACATGACAAAGAAATAACACCTTAATGAGAATAGGAAAAAGTTCAAATAAATAGGCCTAAGTCAACTTCCAGTGATACAACAAATACTGTGGGTTTAAATGCTAATACTGTAGCTTGACTTCCTTGGTACATTTTGGAGAAAATGTATGCTCAGTATGTCACGTGTGGCATTGGGGTACAGCTAGCAGCATTTTAGCCAAAGACTGTTTTACTAGCTGTTTAGTCTGTGTTTTATAAATGTGTAATAAGCATAAAACACAATTATATAAAGAACTGGCAACTCATTCTCATTCTGAGAAATAAGGTAGGCCACTTGATTTCAACATCTGAATAAAGTGGACAGGATAACATGCTGTTAAACAGTTGGAGACAGAAGGGTATGTTCATAACAATTCACTAACACGTGGACTTGAGAGATTGTTGATGAGACCTGTGTTAATTATCTATAGCCTAATACCAACTACAAGAACTTAGTCGTTATTAGTGAATGTGCATTAGTCATGGTTCTAGTTAAACTTGGAACAAAAAAATAGCATTTTCATAGATGGACTTGAAAGCCAGATTAGTGATTATTGCAAAAAAAAAGCAGTTAAAACTATTTTGATCAAATAATGAAACTATTATTGTGTATTATGGTTGTGGAAGGCTTACATTTAGCCTAAGTATAACTTCACAAGCCCTGAATAAGATTATTGCTGACTGTTTGAAATGCAGTGTCTTAAATGTACAACAACTCTTATTTAGAGAAAACATGAGGGTAGGTAACAACACATCCGCCATGCTGACCATCAACACGGGGCCCCTCAGGGGTGCGTGTTTAGTCCCTTCCTGTACTCCCTGTGTGGTCACACACGACTTCAACACCATCATTAAGTTTGCCGATGACACAACTGCTGGCCTGATCACCAACGATGATGAGACAGCCTATAGGGAGGAGGTCAGAGACCTGGCAGTGTGGTGCTAGGACAACAACCTCTCCCTCAACGTGGGTAAGACAAAGAAGCTTATTGTGGACTACAGAAAACTGAAGGCCGAACACTCCCCCATGCACATCAACGGTGCTGTAGTGGAGTGGGTCGAGAGCTTCAAGTTCCTCTGTGTCAACATCTCTAAGGACCTATCATGGTCCAAACACACCAACACTGTCATGAAGAGGGCAAGACAACACCTCTTCCTTCAGGGAGCTGAAAAGAGTTGGCATGGGCCGTAAGATCCTCAAAACGGTCTACAGCTGTACCATTGAGAGCATCTCGACAAGCTGCATCACCTCTTGCTATGGCAACTGCTTGGCATCCGACCGCAAAGCACTACATAGGGTAGTGCGAACGGCCCAGTTCGGTTAACTAAATAGTTAACCAAATAGCTACCCGGACTATCTGCATTGACCCTTTTTGACTCTGTACACACACACTGGACTCTACCCACACGCTCACACTGACACTCCAAGACATACACATGAACACACACACTTACTCACACTGTCGCCACACAAACACTTACACACTTATCACAGTCACTGCTGCTACTGTCTATTATCTATCCTGTTGCCTAGTCACTTTAACCCTACCTATATGTACAATTGAAGTCGGAATTGCACAGTCAATTTTTATGCATGTAAACTTCTGACCCACTGGAATTGTGATACAGTGAATTATAAGTTAAATAATCTGTAAACAATTGTTGGAAAAATTACTTGTGTCATGCACAAAGTAGATGTCCTAACCAACTTGCCAAAACTTGTTACGCTCGTCGTTTGAATGAGGAGACCAAGGTGCAGCGTGGTAGGCGTACATCATTTCCTTTAATAATGAACACCAACAAAACAAAAAAACCGAACGTAACGTTCTGCAGGGCTAGACAGCACAATGCAAAAACAAGATCCCACAATCTCAGGTGGGAAAAAGGGCTGCCTAAGTATGATCCCCAATCAGAGACAACAATAAACAGCTGCCTCTGATTGGGAACCATACTAGGCCAACAAAGAAATATAAACATAGATTTACCCACCCAAGTCACACCCTGACCTAACCAAATAGAGAATAAAACAGACTCTCTAAGGTCAGGGCGTGACAAAACTATAGTTTGTTTGTGCAGTGGTTGAAAAACGAGTTTTAATGGCTCCAACCTAAGTGTATGTAAACTTTCGTCTTCAACTGTAGACTGTTGTTTTATCTGAATGGGGTTGGGGAGAAAGCACAGCATGTGGCCTCAATTAGCCCAGCTAGCTAGCTTCTCTAGGCTACTCCAGTCAAGACTGGCACTGTTATATGGGATGATAAATAACATTGTGGCTGCTACAAGTTAGCTAGTCTTGGCTGTAACCGAGTTGGCGCCTTGACGTCTCTTTCTTTCCCTCTGTCTGCTCACTCCCATTTCACAAACACCGCCCCCTCTGCAGCTGCAGCAATAGAGCAACAGCCTCTCTCCCTCGCGCAGCAATACTCAGATTTAACAACTTTAAAAAATATATAATAATAATGAATATCTGACAAAAATTCATGATACTATTCTAATAGTGAAATTATTTCAAACCTACTCTAGTGTTCAACATCAGGCCCAGTGGGTTTCCTGAGTAAGAACCATACAGACATTGTTCAGCCCAACCCTCCTGACAGATGTCTGTTCTCCCTCATTAACATCTGCACCACTGCAACACACTATCTCTCTCCCTCTTTTCTTACTATCTCTCACAAATAGAGCAAAATCCATTATTCGTTACTGCCATTTCCACATGCAGCAGCCGAGCTCATATAATCATTAATCATGAAGCAGGGAAGCAGGCAGGGAGACAATATAGTCGGCCATTATGTTGTTCTCAGCCCTGCTCGCTTAATGAGAATATGAAACTAGAGTGTCTCTCTCTATCCCTGGTTGGTTCATTTCACAGCTTCCATAACAGCCCTGGTGATGACCTGAGTGACAATATACACATTCCTCCTACCTGCCTCCCAGCTTGCCTGCATGTCTCCCTGCCTCCCAGCTTGCCTGCATGTCTCCCTGCCTCCCAGCTTGCCTGCATGTCTCCCTGCCTCCCAGCTTGCCTGCATGTCTCCCTGCCTCCCAGCTTGCCTGCATGTCTCCCTGCCTCCCAGCTTGCCTGCATGTCTCCCTGCCTCCCAGCTTGCCTGCATGTCTCCCTGCCTCCCAGCTTGCCTGCATGTCTCCCTGCCTCCCAGCTTGCCTGCATGTCTTCATGTTTCCCAGCTTGCCTTCATGCCTCCCAGCTTGCCTGCATGTCTTCATGTTTCCCAGCTTGCCTTCATGCCTCCCAGCTTGCCTGCATGTCTCCCTGCCTCCCAGCTTGCCTGCATGTCTTCATGTTTCCCAGCTTGCCTTCATGCCTCCCAGCTTGCCTGCATGTTTTCATGCTTCCCAGCTTGCCTGGATGTCTTCCTGCCTCCTAGCTTGCCTGCATGTCCTCCTGCCTCCCAGCTTCCATGCCTGTCTTTCTGCCTCCCAGCCAGTCAGCCTGCCTGCCTTCTTCCTGTCTCCAAACCTGGCTGCCTGTCTTTCTCCACCTCAGGTCAGATATTACATGAGCTCACACTGGGTGTGGCTTACAGTATAACAACACAGTTTCATTGTACAGGGGGAAGGGGACTGGATACAGTATATACTAAATCCCTATATCCACTAGTCTCTGTCATAACCTAGCTGTCCGATCTGCAGCAAGCTAGCCTAAATGCTAACGGCAGCCATTGTTGCTCCTTCCTGTCTGTCTGTGTCATGAATTTTAAAATGAACTTTGAGCTGCCATCTTGGCAGATACTATTTTATGAGCAGCTATGTCTGTCAAGCTAGCAGCTGCTAGCAGCTAGTCAACTAGCTATTCTATTGTGCTCGAGAAATGAATGGGCACTAAGGAAACCAAGCCGTAAAGGAGAATAGACAGTGTGACACAACTTGCTTCAGACAAGGTGCAGAGCAAAAACAAAATGGTAGATTTAATGTGGAAGGCCACTGAAATTACTTTTCAAAACAAATACAACACCGTGGCCCTATATCATGCCATACAGCTGTGGTGTTATAAGGGCATAGTGAGGCATATGAGAACAAGGTCAGTGAGACACCTACCCGATCTTGGCCTTCTGTTTGGGCTTGGACGAGGACACAATGCGGGCCTTCTTGGAGGCCTTGGTCCTGGTCTTGTTGCCTCGGTCCCTCTCCCTGTCTCTGTCCCTCTCCCTCTCTCTCCTGTGGGCCGAGGAGCTCCCAGAGGGGAAGCTCTCTGGACTCATAACCCTGGGGATGTTCTTCTCTCCTCTCTCCCGGGCCTTAGCAATGGCCTCATGGATGATCCTGTTAGCCTTCTGCTGCTTGTCCTCCCCAGCCTCCTCCATCAGTTGCTGCTGCTGCTGTTCCCTCTGCTCCTTCACCAGCCTCCGCTGGGCCCGCTTCTCCAACGACGAGCTGTAGGAGGACGAAGACGAGGAGGATGAGCTGCTCTTCATCGGGGGGCTGAGGACCCGCGCTGCTGTGTGGCTGTTGGGACCATTAGCATTCTTGTTCTTGGGAGGCTGGAGAGAAGAGGAGAGAGAGGAGGGGGGATATTAATCAGACTGAGGGAACACATATACCAACATGATGATGTCATTGTAACATACATACATCTGCATTAATAGCAAGACTGGAAAGAGCTGTGTATTACAAAGGACTCTCGGCCTGATCTTAATGTCATTTCCTGCGAAGTGGATGGTCTTGTGGTCGTTAACACACACACACCACACACACACACACACACACACACACACACACACACACACACACACACACACACCTTAATCCCCCCACCCACCCCACACCCACACACACACACTAATCCCCCCACCCCACTATGTTCATGTTCTCATGTAGCCAAACCAAACCTACATTCCTGAATCTCAGACTGAATAGTTAGATCATTTATCTCCTAGTTCTCACATTCCCCTTCAGTTAACCCTCCACAGCCTCTCTCACACATCATCTTCCCCTTCAGTTAACCCTCCACAGCCTCTCTCACACATCATCTTCCCCTTCAGTTAACCCTGCACAGCCTCTCTCACGCATCATCTTCCCCTTCAGTTAACCCTCCACAGCCTCTCTCACACATCATCTTCCCCTTCAGTTAACCCTCCACAGCCTCTCTCACACATCATCTTCCCCTTCAGTTAACCCTCCACAGCCTCTCTCACACATCACCTTCCCCTTCAGTTAACCCTCCACAGCCTCTCTCACACATCATCTTCCCTTCAGTTAACCCTCCACAGCCTCTCTCACGCATCATCTTCCCCTTCAGTTAACCCTCCACAGCCTCTCTCACGCATCATCTTCCCCTTCAGTTAACCCTCCACAGCCTCTCTCACACATCACCTTCCCCTTCAGTTAACCCTCCACAGCCTCTCTCACACATCACCTTCCCCTTCAGTTAACCCTCCACAGCCTCTCTCACACATCATCTTCCCCTTCAGTTAACCCTCCACAGCCTCTCTCACACATCACCTTCCCCTTCAGTTAACCCTCCACAGCCTCTCTCACACATCACCTTCCCCTTCAGTTAACCCTCCACAGCCTCTCTCACACATCATCTTCCCCTTCAGTTAACCCTCCACAGCCTCTCTCACACATCATCTTCCCCTTCAGTTAACCCTCCACAGCCTCTCTCACACATCATCTTCCCCTTCAGTTAACCCTCCACAGCCTCTCTCACACATCATCTTCCCCCTCAGGAACAGAAGTGTGAAATGTACCATATCAGCTTTGCTGCCTGGAATGAGTCAAGTCACCCAGGCAGGCTCAATAAGGAAATGTTGTAAACACAAAATAATGGGATTACAAAAGTGAATCAGTGAAGCTCTGAAAAACCCCATGTGCATAACAATCAAGCTGTATACTTACACTGCTGCTTAGTGACGTGGGGAGAGAGAGACAGACAGAGAAAGACTAGAAATGATGAAGCAACATGCTATGAGCTATGTGTAGTTTGTAGTCTTAGCCTTTAGCAGTAGCTGACAGAGGAGAGACATACTCAGAAATCAGCCTTCTCAGGAGCTTAACTCATAAATTCCAAGAAATGGCAGATTAGGAAAATTACGGGTTTTCATTGCACTCTAAGGCCGTATGATATGAATGTGATTGTCAAAAGGGAAGTTACACTGATCGATCTAGAAAACAGAACACTGAAAACAACAGCCAGCTGGTCTAGAAAACACACACAGCAGAAGTCACAACAACACTGTTAGCTAGTTGGTTGTACCTTTCTTATTAGGCCCTCAAAGCCTTGATAATGGTATAGCCTTGACATAGGCTTGGCATAGCCTTGATAGCCTTTTAAAGACTTAAACAACCAGTCACCAGAATATCCCATTCTGCTGCTGTGTCTCTACCCCACTACCTCACAGACATACTGAAAGTGTTGCTCTCTGAACTTTCTGCTAGCCACACATTTCCCCCCCCCAGACACATAGATTGCAGCAGCACAAACTTTCATTAAGACAGGCGGAAAGAAACAGAGGCAGGCAGGACCGGCACACTGACATTCAGCCAAACTAGAATAAATAATACAGCCAAGGCTGATACGTGATAAAATGGGAATAAAACATGGGCTGAGTTTTATTCCCTTCGGGTGGGCCCAGAGCCTATAAATGGATGAGCTAATCTCAACGTGTTGCAGTCAGAGTGGATGGCTACATGACCCGAGGCCGAGCCACAGCACGGCACAGCCAGTTGCTTTCCTGACTGCTAAATAAAGAGAATTATCTTGAACTGCCACAAACAAAACAGGGGGAGGGGAGAAATAAATTACAGTTCATTCGGAAGATAAACAAGAGCTGTAGCTACAGAATTATAGGTTTAACATGTGCTGTAATGCCCAGGCTATTAGCGGAAATCATTGCCCAGAACTGAAATATTCTCATTATTCAAGTTCAAGGTAAAAAAAAGAGTTGGACGAAAGAGAAAGTCAAGGTAAAGAACAGGGAAGAGAGGGAAGTAGCAAAGGGGAGAGAGGGCAGAGGTCGGGAATGAGAGCAGGAATGAGAGTTTGTATGAAAAGTGAGTGAGAAAGCGCGAGAGAAGAAAAATGCACCAAAACCAAGTGTTCTGCAGCTGTGTAATACGACTATAAATAACTGAAATTACAGGCTGCCAGCACTGCAGTGATTTCAATCTCTCTCTGCCACCACACGCTCCCATGAAAACACTTTGCACTATTACAGTAAGGAGAGACTACAGAGAGATAGAGATAGCTAGGACATTTGGGCCACTTAGTCCGCTCACTCACTCACACACTAACCCCTTACTTCCCTCAGTCCCTCATGCAGTGCTGTGTGACTGATGTACTCATCTTATGTGACACACACACACACACACACACACACACACACACACACACACACACACACACACACCGCCTTTTGCATCGAACCAGAGGTGGGGAGGAATCCATGGAGGGAGGGGGTGAGAGAAAATGAGGGATAAAGTGAAAGGAGGGGGGTAGTGAAGGGAAAGCATGTGACAGAGCATAGCTAGCACAGCTAAGCAAATTAGTATGGGAAAGAGCAGCAACAAGGAGTTCAAGATGGCGACAGTGGAGCTGCATCAGGCAGGCAGCATGAGCCAGTAGCAGAGGAGGTTGTTCAGTTGTTCAGTTCCTGTCGTCCGGCCCCTCCTCCCTCCCTCCCTCGCTCCCTCCCTCCCCTCTCTCTCTGTGCAGCTCACTTACCCTTCCTCTTGGCCTCTTCACTGTAGACATGTTTTTTTCTATATTTTTTTCTTCCTCCCCCTCTCTCTCCAACCACCTAACAAAAGCCTTGCCCTTTCGCCGGGTTTTCTCTCTCTCTCTCTCTCTCTCTCTCTCTCTCTCTCTCACTCGCTCACTCTCTCGTTCGACAGTCTGTCTTGCTTGAGCTGTGTGTCCACCCCCTCCCCCCTCCACAGGCAGCGTACAGGCAGGCTGTGGAGCCTCCTCTCCTTCACCTCCTCTCCACTCCTCTCCTCCCCTAGCGGGCAGGGCTCAGGCTCAGTAGGAGTGCATGGGGCTGGGCTGTTAGATCACTGGGAGAGCTGGGAGCAGGGCTGGTTGCGCCAGAAGAGGTGCGAGGCAGTGGCAGTCCAGGAAGCTCGTCTCATTCTGCTGCTACTGCGTGCTTCAGCTCCGTCCGGCACAGGCGGGTCGTGGTGTGAGTGTCAGCGTCGCTCTCTCGCTCTACCGTCCTCTCTTCCCTCCCTTCTTATTGATTCCCCTCCGCCAGCAATCGCGTGCTCTCTCCGTCCGCTCGCTCTACCTCTCTCTACTCGTTCCTTTTGCTTGCTCTCTTCGTTCGTGCCTCTTTCTCTTACATCCCAGGGTAAGGTAGGCTACTCCTTTGTACACAAAAAGGGTTTTGTGCTAGCTAGCTTGGTTGTTTTCCTTTTTCCACTAGTTTTTCCCTCTCTGCCCTCCCTCTCCCGTGCTGGGGTGTGTATGGCGAGGAGCTGGAGTCTCCAGCAGCAGAGCGGTGGAAAATGAAAGCAGCACAAAGCAGCAAAATGCATCAGCATGAATATTAGAGATGTCGTTAAAATCCAGACTCGTTCTCTCTCTCTCTCTCTCTCTCTCTCTCTCTCTCACTCACTCTCTCTTTGTGAGGAAGTAGGCCAGCAGATGGTGCTCGCAGTTATTACATTAACTTTCACAACTTAACCCCAAAAGCACTGGATTTCCACACAAGCACAGAGATTAACATAAATGGAATGCAGGCTTGCATTTATTGCACATTGCTCTATACATAAAACCGTATACACAAGAAACTGAATGACACCATATTATGTTGTACAGAATCATAACATGAAAGTCCACTATGAGAAAAAACTTAATACACTATTTAACAACCACACAGCAAACAACCAACGTGAGCAAAACCATGAAACCATGAGGCTAAAAAGCCACAGTACTGTCCCTAGTACAGCACACTAACACACTGAGAGCTCCCTCCCAGAGACTGTCGGTAAAGCAGTGATCTCAGACACACTCTGGTGGGGAAAGAGAGGCGTAGACAGATGCTGGCCACCCAGCCACGTTCACTTCCCACCAGGAAGAGAATCCCACTCGCAAGAGGTGACAGGATAAACCTCCACACACACAAATGTATGCGAGATGTGAAAGGACAGGCCGTGACGAGCCTTCTCTCCCTTCCCTGGCTGACAGTCTGACTGGAGGGGCGATGGAAGAGAGGGAGGGGGCTCCCTGGAACATGACGCAAGGGCCATGTGCTCCAGCAGGAACACTCTCTAGGTTTCTTCCTAGGTTTTGGCCTTTCTAGGGAGTTTTTCCTAGCCACCGTGCTTCTACACCTGCATTGCTTGCTGTTTGGGGTTTTAGGCTGGGTTTCTGTACAGCACTTTGATATATCAGCTGATGTAAGAAGGGCTATATAAATACATTTGATTTGATTTGATTTGGTGCTGAGAGGGGAACACACAGACATGCCTGGCTGGCCTGGAGCCTGCCTGGCACAGGGTTAGGTCCCAGAGTGGAGACACACACATCACCAGACAGACACGCCTGGCTGGCCTGGGGTCTGCCTGGCACAGGGTTAGGTCCCAGAGTGGAGACACACACATCACCAGACAGACACGCCTGGCTGGCCTGGGGTCTGCCTGGCACAGGGTTAGGTCCCAGAGTGGAGACACACACATCACCAGACAGACACGCCTGGCTGGCCTGGGGTCTGCCTGGCACAGGGTTAGGTCCCAGAGTGGAGACACACACATCACCAGACAGACACGCCTGGCTGGCCTGGGGTCTGCCTGGCACAGGGTTAGGTCCCAGAGTGGAGACACACACATCACCAGACAGACACGCCTGGCTGGCCTGGGGTCTGCCTGGCACAGGGTTAGGTCCCAGAGTGGAGACACACACATCACCAGACAGACACGCCTGGCTGGCCTGGGGTCTGCCTGGCACAGGGTTAGGTCCCAGAGTGGAGACACACACATCACCAGACAGACACGCCTGGCTGGCCTGGGGTCTGCCTGGCACAGGGTTAGGTCCCAGAGTGGAGACACACACATCACCAGACAGACACGCCTGGCTGGCCTGGGGTCTGCCTGGCACAGGGTTAGGTCCCAGAGTGGAGACACACACATCACCAGACAGACACGCCTGGCTGGCCTGGGGTCTGCCTGGCACAGGGTTAGGTCCCAGAGTGGAGACACACACATCACCAGACAGACACGCCTGGCTGGCCTGGGGTCTGCCTGGCACAGGGTTAGGTCCCAGAGTGGAGACACACACATCACCAGACAGACACGCCTGGCTGGCCTGGGGTCTGCCTGGCACAGGGTTAGGTCCCAGAGTGGAGACACACACATCACCAGACAGACACGCCTGGCTGGCCTGGAGCCTGCCTGGCACAGGGTTAGGTCCCAGAGTGGAGACACACACATCACCAGACAGACACGCACGCATGCACGTGCTCACACACACACACACAAACTTAAAGAGCCATACATCTTGCTCTAAAGCACATGACTGTGTTTTCACAGTGAACTCCCGTTTTAAACCTTGTGCACAACATATAAGGCCCTTCTCAGGTTACACAATGGGCTACATAGCCTGGGGGTTGACTGTTAGCTCCCTGCTAGTCAGAAGTAACCGGAAACAGGTTGGTAAGCTACAGGCTATGGCTATGGCTAGCCTCGATGGCTATGTGGCTAGGGGGAGGCTAAGTACCTGGAGATGGATAGTTAGCTCCCTGTTAGTTAGAAATAACAGTAACAGGTCTGAAGCTACAGACTAGTAAGCTACAGGCTAAAGGCTACATGGCTATGTGGCTAAGGGAAGGACATTTGCAGCAGAGCAGCAGCTCTCTCCCTGTCTGAAATGTAACACTGGTTAATGATATTAGAGCAGAATTATCTCACATGGATAATAGCTGAGGGGGGCACTGAGCTCTTAAGGACATAGGCCTAGTTCACTTAGCTGATCTGTGTTGCTTTATCGCTTTAATAAGTAGACTAGTATGATTAGTAGGCCTTAAGTAAGTCATAATCTATGTCAATATTCCTAGCTTTCCATTAGGCGTTGGGGAAACTAGAGAGAAAGAGAAGGGGAGAGAGAGGTAGGAAATAAAGAGAGACTGATTGATGTATTTAACTGGCCCTCTCATCAGTAGTGGCAAACAAAGGTGAAAGCTAAAAGGAAAGCTCTCCTTCCTGACTGGCTAAATAAACAACAGCTTAGCTGCAATATCATTTGGCTCTGCTATCTCCAGCCGATGTCTGAGCACAACTCTCTTACAAAACCTGCCAGACACCTAACTCTGTGGAAGAACATTGGAACTACAAACATTGGAACTACAAACATGACAAAACATTGAACAGTACAACTGTAGGAATAACATACAACTGGTTAAAGTCCAATGTAGAGTATGTGTGGGAGGTCACGATGTACACAGTAGGTTGTGTTAACTCCAATCTAGTGCCCATGTGCTTGTCCCCATGCCCATATCTAGATAAATTAGCCTGTGTGTGTGTGTGTCTGTGTGCGTGCTTACTAGCGGCAGGCTATATGTGTGTTCTCCCCATGTTTGAGTGGGCATCTGATATAGGCTAGCTGTCAGGCTAGGCCTTGGGAGTTGGACTCCTGTTCTAGGAGAGAAGGAACGAAGGGAACTAAATGACACAACATGCCAATTACCGTCCCTGCAGTGGAGCGAGAACATGTCACATGCCAGAGGGGAGCATTCCATACAACAGGAATAAACTATAGCATAGTGGCAGTGGGCCTCACTCTCACAGAAACAGAGCCTCACTCTCACAGAAACAGAGCCTCACTGTCACAGAAACAGAGCCTCACTGTCGCAGAAACAGAGCCTCACTGTCACAGAAACAGAGCCTCACTGTCACAGAGACAGAGCCTCACTCTCACAGAAACAGAGCCTCACTCTCACAGAAACAGAGCCTCACTGTCACAGAAACAGAGCCTCACTGTCGCAGAAACAGAGCCTCACTGTCACAGAAACAGAGCCTCACTGTCACAGAAACAGAGCCTCACTGTCACAGAAACAGAGCCTCACTCTCACAGAGACAGAGCCTCACTCTCACAGAGACAGAGCCTCGCTTTCACAGACAGAGCCTCACTCTCACAGAGACAGAGCCACACTTTCACAGAGCCCCTGAAAAAGATCAATGCACAGCTATTAAAACACTGTCAAGAAGAACAGGTAAAGATACTGTATGTATAGTGTAATTCAGGGAGATATTTTAACAGGTATGCAGCCATGTTATGTACTGCATGTTGAGCATGAACATTTCAACACCTGATATGGAGTACAGTGCGCTGATGTATAGTACACTGAGGGGTTCACTGGGACGGACAGACAGCATCCTTTTAGTCTGGGACCGACATCATAATGTAAAAGACTACATAACAGGCTGTTCAATGAGAGAGAGGTAGGTAGGAGCAACAGATAGAGGTAGATAGAGAGAGAGAGAGAGAGAGAGGTAGGTAGGAGCAACAGATAGAGGTATATATATATATAGAGAGAGGTAGGTAGGTAGGTAGGTAGGTAGGTAGGTAGGTAGGTAGGTAGGTAGGTAGGTAGGTAGGTAGGTAGGTAGGTAGGTAGGTAGGTAGGTAGGTAGGTAGGTAGGTAGGTAGGTAGGTAGGTAGGTAGGTAGGTAGGTAGGTAGGTAGGTAGGTAGGTAGGTAGGTAGGTAGGTAGGTAGGTAGGTAGGTAGGTAGGTAGGTAGGTAGGTAGGTAGGTAGGTAGGTAGGTAGGTAGGTAGGTAGGTAGGAGCAACAGATAGAGGTAGATAGAGAAAGCTAGGAAGAGATTCAATAACACCCATGTATACGTAGATTCATACACAGGAAGGCTTTTATCTGCCAGCGACTGGCTCTGCACAGGGTGTATTGTCTCTCTAGGCTGAGAATGTGTTGGTGAAAACAAGGGAGAAACAGGAACAGTGAACGCAGGCAGGCAGCCAAACACACATGCTTAACTGGTCACATGGCTTGGTGGAGCCTTGGCAACCCAATGGTTAACATGCAAATAGGCCTCCCGGCAGAGAAATTAGTGGGGTGGGGGGGCTTCCCTCTAAAGTGAGACAGAGAGGGGGGGAGTAAAAAAAGAAAGAGAGAGAGAGAGAGAGAAAGTGTAAAAGAGACAGAAAGAGATAAAGAGGGAGCCAGAGGCACAGGTGTGAGTCTCTAAACAGTCCATAATATCCTCATCACAGACTCAGAGCCTGTATTAGTGTGCCTGCCACTCTTACTTCTGCCTCCCTCTGCGGGCCTTTGAGTAGGACTCCACTAAAACACCGTTAGGGAAATTGACATTTATCATCCTAGGACAGGATGGAACTCGCACTATAACTGTGCACACACTATAGCCAATCATAGAGCCCACAAGACCCACCATATCAACAGTTAGCCTCTATTTTCACCCACTAGGTAGTGCTGTAATGCCGGGTGTATAGGCTAGTAGGGGAGTATCTGTTGTAACAGAGAGAGCTGAGCAAGTGAACATAGTGTTCCTTCAGAGCAAATATAGGAGACAGTGTGTGGTACTGGTCCCTAGAACTTTAATCAATGACAGCTTACTTTTCTTTCGATGACTAATAAAGTGCATAGTACAGATAGATACAATAGAGATGATCCACTGCTTCTCTCTCACTTCAGCCTTTGCCTAAACGTTTTCCTTTTAAAAATATCTTAAGTCTACCTAGAAGTCAACCTTTGACGTCGACTCTTCCTTAAAAACACTCCTCACAGCAAAGTGTGTCGCGTCTTCATGCATTACGTCCCTAAGAATAGTTCTTGGCCTTGTGTTGTGAGAGGGATAATACCAGCAGTATACAACACTACTCACCTTCCCAGTTCCCAACCAGTTCCCAACCAGAGACCAAACCTACTGCCTGGTTAATGGAATATAGATTAGTCTGTCAGGAGGTGGGGAAGAGATTAGGCCTGTTAATTAGGCCTATGGCTGTGGGCCAATTTAAAGTCATGCATGGAGAGTGAGGAAAGAGGGAGAGAGAGAGGAGAGAGAGGAGCGAGAGAGGAGAGAGAGAGAGAGACAGATGGAGTGTTTGTGTGTGAGAGAGAGAGAGGGGGAGGTAGAGAGGTGTAGTTGATAAATGAATGGGGGCACACTGCACGGCGATGCTTCCGGAACCAATTAAAAAGAGCATCAGGCCTTAATGATCCTTCACAGGGTAGGAGAGGGAAGGTAAGGTGTGCTGGCGCTAACCTCTTGTCCCGGGGAGAGGCTAATAACAGAAGTGACACTCAGTGGGCTAACAGGGCTTACAGGTCCTCCGTCCTCACTCTCTGACCTGGTCCACTTTGACCTGTGATGTCACAGCCTGGCTGGCACACAGCTCTAGCAGGTCACATGGCAGCAGGGCCTTAGGCAAAGCTGCAGTAGTACAATATATGGCATTTAACTGGGCTGTATTCACATAGGGTTGACCCAAACCATACTGTCTGTGTCACGCCTGCTCCCGCTCTTCCTCCCCCTGGCCCTCGAGGGCGCCAGGATCCCCAGCATTACGCACTCAAGCCACCATCAGTACGCACACCTGCCTTCCCTGTCACTCGCATCAGCAATCATTGGACTCACGTGGACTCAATTACTTTTGTCATTACCTTCTCTATATCTGTCTGTTCCCAAGCTCTGTTCCCCGCTTTGGGATTAATTGTCTCATGTCCGTGTTACCAGTGTTCCGACGCTGTTCCTGTCTTGTTTCCTTGTCTGTTCCCGAATAAATGTCTGACTCCCCGTACCTGCTTCTCCTGTCCGGCGGCGGTCCTTACAGTCTGGCTCTGATACCACTATTTTCTTATTCTATGTTGGATGTGTAACCAGGCAAATGGGCCAGCCCCGTACAGCTCGGATTAGTTTGGCTCAGTGTGAAAAGGGTACTGGTTGCCTGTATCTGGATGGAGGAGCGGATGTGAAGAAATGTGGGTGGTAGAAGGACAGACATGTTACAGAGTTAAGTCTAATACCATAGCCTAATTAGGCTAATGTTCTGCAGACCATGTGTTGTAGGCCTAGGCCTACAGATTAGGAAGGGGGAAACTACAGGGAATTATCCATTCTGTATAGAAACAGTATCAATAAACTTGTATTGAATTAAAACATCTACTGTTCGTATTCCATTTGTGAAGGATAATCAACGAGGGGCTATGCGTTCTATGGAAAATAATGGATGATGTGGAAGGTGTGCTCCACGATGCGCTAGCGAAGTGGAACTGACCTTCAACAGAGTTGTATTATTTTCCTGAGAACGCATAGCCCCTCTTTGATTATCTCTTTTATACCACGGCAATAATTTAACACATTTTCCGCTAGAAATGTTTTCATTTTCCAGTAGAAATGTGTTCATTTTCCAGTAGAAATGTGTTCAACATCTACTGAAGTAGCTAGCAACTTTACTAGATAGCTACAGTAGTTGCTGTGGTAACCAAACAAACAAACTTGTTAGTTTAGCTAACCAAACCTTCAGTCCTAGCTTGCCATTATGAAAATATGATTCAACAATGCCAATAAAGTTTTCAATCCTGTTTTGCTTTAAAAAGCAGCTCAAACATAGAACATGTAAGAGTGAACTTTAGCCATTGAGTTCTACCGTGCTATAATAGGGAATTATACAACGGGTGGGTCTAATCCTGAATGCTGATTGGTTAAAACCGCATTCCATTCTGTGTTTATTCCACAAGTTACCACCGGTTAAATCTATTACTTTAAAATGCCTAATTACTCTGTTCCATCTGACAGTGCAATCCATTGTCTCATCAACCCAGCCAAGCAATTTATAAACTTGATCTCCACTATAAAAAGCATCTAGACATTCTCACATTTCTTTTAGGCTAACATTTAGTGTTCAACAGTGGAGATTTGTATAAACCTTGCTGTCTGTCTCTCCGACATTTGCAACATTGCTTCAATATTCAAATTCGATCTCCAGCTGTCCCATAGTAATGAAGGTGTCGGGAGTCGGGACGAGACAGACAGTCAGGCAGCGTTTTTCAGCCAGTAGAAATCATTAATCAGCTGGCATCATTTTATGGATATATACAAAGAAATGTAAATTGAAAAAAGGTAAAAATGAAGCTAGTTAGCAGTCTTTCCAGCTTCAATTTGAAGTGATTGTGTTAGCCTTGTTGTTGGCTTGCTCCTCTGAACATCAGTTTCCTGACAAGTGAGCACATTTTCTGTGCCAGGCGAAATCGCACCTCATTAGCTTATTGTTATGGATGTGTTCAAATAAATGTCACTAAAAAGCTTAAACAAATGCAAATGCAGCTACTCGCTGTTATTCTGGCTTGACTTTTTGACGTGACTGTAAGTTAGCCGTAGTTGGCTAACTAGCAAGCAAGGGATAAGAACTTTGCCAGCCATTATGGCAATGGAACATTTAGAACGAACGACTGAGTCGCGTCCATACTGTAGATACAGAACTAAAAGACTGAACGACTGAGTCGCGTTCATACTGTAGATACAGAACAAAAAGACTGAACAACTGAGTCGCGTCCATACTGTAGATACAGAACAAAAAGACTGAACGACTGGGTCACGTCCATATTGTAGATACACAACAAAAAGACTCAACGGCTGAGTCGCGTCCATACTGTAGATACAGAACAAAAAGACTGGGTCGCGTCCACACTGTAGATACAGAACAAAAAGACTAAACGACTGGGTCGCGTCCATACTGTAGATACAGAACAAAAAGACTGAACGACTGAGTCGCGTCCATACTGTAGATACAGAACTAAAAGACTGAACGAGTGAGTCGCATCCACACTGTAGATACAGAAGAAAAAGACTGAACGACTGAGTCGCATCCATACTGTAGATACAGAACAAAAAGACTGAACGACTGAGTCGCGTCCATATTGTAGATACAGAACAAAAAGACTGAACGACTGAGTCGTGTCCATACTGTAGATACAGAACAAAAAGACTGAACGACTGAGTCGTGTCCATACTGTAGATACAGGACAAAAAGACTGAACGACTGAGTCGTGTCCATACTGTAGATACAGAACAAAAAGACTGAACGACTGGGTCACGTCCTTATTGTAGATACACAACAAAAAGACTCAACGGCTGAGTCGCGTCCATACTGTAGATACAGAACAAAAAGACTGGGTCGCATCCACACTGTAAATACAGAACAAAAAGACTAAACGACTGGGTCGCGTCCATACTGTAGATACAGAACTAAAAGACTGAACGACTGAGTCGCATCCATACTGTAGATACAGAACTAAAAGACTGAACGACTGAGTCGCGTCCATACTGTAGATACAGAACTAAAAGACTGAACGAATGAGTCGCACCCATACTGTAGATACAGAACAAAAAGCCTGAACGACTGAGTCGCATCCATTTACATTTACATTTTAGTCATTTAGCAGACGCTCTTACCCAGAGCGACTTACAGTAGTGAATGCATACATTTCATACATTTAATTTCATGCATTTTTTTTTTTGTACTGGCCCCCCGTGGGAATCGAACCCACAACCCTGGCGTTGCACACACCATGCTCTACCAACTGAGCCACAGGGAAGACCATACTGTAGATACAGAACAAAAAGACCAAACAACTGAGTCGCGTCCATACTGTAGATACAGAACAAAAAGACTGAACGACTGAGTCGCATCCATACTGTAGATACAGAACAAAAAGACTGAACGACTGAGTCGCGTCCATACTGTAGATACAGAACAAAAAGACCGAACGACTGAGTCGCATCCATACTGTAGATACAGAACAAAAAGACTGAACGACTGAGTCGTGTCCATACTGTAGATACAGAACAAAAAGACTGAACGACTGGGTCACGTCCTTATTGTAGATACACAACAAAAAGACTCAACGGCTGAGTCGCGTCCATACTGTAGATACAGAACAAAAAGACTGGGTCGCATCCACACTGTAAATACAGAACAAAAAGACTAAACGACTGGGTCGCGTCCATACTGTAGATACAGAACTAAAAGACTGAACGACTGAGTCGCATCCATACTGTAGATACAGAACTAAAAGACTGAACGACTGAGTCGCGTCCATACTGTAGATACAGAACTAAAAGACTGAACGAATGAGTCGCACCCATACTGTAGATACAGAACAAAAAGCCTGAACGACTGAGTCGCATCCATTTACATTTACATTTACATTTTAGTCATTTAGCAGACGCTCTTACCCAGAGCGACTTACAGTAGTGAATGCATACATTTCATACATTTAATTTCATGCATTTTTTTTTTGTTGTACTGGCCCCCCGTAGGAATCGAACCCACAACCCTGGCGTTGCACACACCATGCTCTACCAACTGAGCCACAGGGAAGACCATACTGTAGATACAGAACAAAAAGACCAAACAACTGAGTCGCGTCCATACTGTAGATACAGAACAAAAAGACCGAACGACTGAGTCGCATCCATACTGTAGATACAGAACAAAAAGACTGAACGACTGAGTCGCATCCATACTGTAGATACAGAACAAAAAGACTCAACGACTGGGTTGCGTCCATACTGTATACAAAACGAAAAGACTGAACGACTGAGTCGCATCCATACTGTAGATACAGATCAAAAAGACTGAACAACTGAGTCGCGTCCATACTGTAGATACAGAACAAAAAGACAGGGTCGCGTCCACACTGTAGATACAGAACAAAAAGACTGAACGACTGGGTCACGTCCATACTGTAGATACAAAACTAAAAGACTGAACGACTGAGTCGCGTCCATACTGTAGATACAGAACAAAAAGACTGGGTCGCGTCCATACTGTAGATACAGGACAAAAAGACTAAGTCGCGTCCATACTGTAGATACAGAACAAAAAGACTGGGTCGCGTCCATACTGTAGATACAGAACAAAAAGACTGAACGACTGGGTCACGTCCATACTGTAGATACAGAACAAAAAGACTGGGTCGCGTCCATACTGTAGATACAGAACAAAAAGACTGAACGACTGGGTCACGTCCATACTGTAGATACAGAACTAAAAGACTGAACGACTGAGTCGCGTCCATACTGTAGATACAGAACAAAAAGACTGGGTCGCGTCCATACTGTAGATACAGGACAAAAAGACTGGGTCGCGTCCATACTGTAGATACAGAACAAAAAGACTGGGTCGCGTCCACACTGTAGATACACAACAAAAGGACTGAACGACTGGGTCACGTCCATACTGTAGATACAGAACAAAAAGACTGGGTCGCGTCCATACTGTAGATACAGGACAAAAAGACTGGGTCGCGTCCATACTGTAGATACAGGACAAAAAGACTGGGTCGCGTCCATACTGTGGATACAGAACAAAAAGACTGGGTCGCGTCCATACTGTAGATACAGAACTAAAAGACTGAACGACTGAGTCGCGTCCATACTGTAGATACAGAACAAAAAGACTGGGTCGCGTCCACACTGTAGATACAGAACAAAAAGACTGAACGACTGGGTCACGTCCATACTGTAGATACAGAACTAAAAGACTGAACGACTAAGTCGCGTCCATACTGTAGATACAGAACAAAAAGACTGAACGACTGGGTCGCGTCCATACCGTAGATACAGAACAAAAAGACTAGGTCGCGTCCATACTGTAGATACATAACAAAAAGACTGAATGACTGAGTCGCGTCCATACTGTAGATACAGAACAAAAAGACTGAACGACTGAGTCGCGTCCATACTGTAGATACATAACAAAAAGACTGAATGACTGAGTCGCGTCCATACTGTAGATACATAACAAAAAGACTGAATGACTGAGTCGCGTCCATACTGTAGATACAGAACAAAAAGACTGAACGACTGAGTCGCATCCATACTGTAGATACAGAACAAAAAGACTGAATGACTGGGTCGCGTTTCAACGAACGACCAGCCGGCTTGGGTAGCAACCCTAGATCTGTGTCGGGACTATATCTTGTGGAAGGATGAAATAGTATGAATAAATTCATCAAAATAATGTTTTTAATGAAAACATGTCAATCATTATTTGAATATGTTGGTAACTCGTTGTATAAAAGTGATACTGCCCTCGAAGCCGGTGTTTGGAGGATATATTGGCTTGGTCTCGAGCCTAACCAGTGCCAATATATCCTCCAAACACCGGCTTCTGGGCATTATCACTTAAATAACTCACACTCTAGAATGCCCTTCAAGCCAATCAGAAACAAGTATTCAACAATGCCATGGTATAAACATGAATAACATTAGGTTCCAGTCCAAAGTTACATATTATACTGTATAAGCCTAGGCCTAATTTCCTAAGAAATGCACTTACACTACTAGGTGGTATGATGGTATTAAACTCTGTAGATCTATACACAGGAGAACTATAGCTTCAACCAAGTACACACTCCTAGTACGCTAGGCTGTGTGTGTGGGCCTCCCTCTCTGGCCTGTTGGAGATATTTATAGTTATTACCCAGAAAGCTCTAAGGCCCGGGCCAAGGCACACGCGCACACACACGCAGGCACATGCACACACATACAGGCACACACACACACAGCTTGGCATGTAATTACTAACAAATGCAGCGATTAGCAATTCACATAGGTTATGATATCATTAGCCGTACCTGCCATGGCAGAGAGAGGGCTGCACCATCACACCCATTACACATCCTCAAATAGCTCCCAATGAAGAAGCTTTACTAACAGCCACCTATTAGCCTCCATTAGTCATTCAGTTAACTGACTCCTTCATTTCATTAAGAGAGGCATGCGATGGCCATTTGCATCTGTGAGAGGGATGGTGATAGGAGTGGTTCATGGATGGACGGGGACTGGGGAGGGTAAGGTAGTTTGGGCCTGGTCGTTAGGGATTCTATAGGATAGCAGAGGGGTGGTAGAGGGGAGAGGGCAGTCTGGGGTCATTGAAGATTATGCTGTATCTGTCATTAGCACAGTATGGGGAAGGTCTGAGAGAGCCTCTATGATACACCACAAGTCAGGAGCTAAGCACCCAATGAAACAGGCAAACTAATGTTCCCCTTGTTGTGTAGTGACACACCCAAAACCTTAAGGTTTTTAGGCCTCTCCAGATAAATAAGCTGAATGGTTATTACATTATCCTAGCAAGCACTACAATGAGCAGACATTCAAGGTCATTGCAGAATAACTTTCAATATAGCCATCAAAACAACCTGCCAATGAGCAGCTAACTTATTGGGGAGCAGAGATAAAGGGAGGGTATTCCAAAAACAGTGTTCCTTTGAGCTTAGACCAGCGATTCTCAACAAATTTGGGTTGTAGGAGGTTTGAATGGGTCGTGGGGTGTCACAAATTTCTAAACGTAGGCCTATTCCTTGCTTGAGAACTGAGAAATAAATCAGCATTACCTGGTGGTAACACAAAATAGTATGATTTATGCATTCAAATTAGCAATTGGTGGGTTCATCACCAGTCTTCTTCATGCTATAGCTCTCAGTAATAAGAGGTTAAATCAGGAGAAGCCAGGTAGTTAGCAGCAAAAAAGCAGACATCAGTGCTGCAACGGACAAACAATTTTTGCTATCTCAGATTGTTCTGGCAATTCTCACATATAAACTTTATTGGGAGAAATTACGTTTGACATGCTTTTTACATTTGCATCACAAACAATTGTTTTCTTAAATCATGATGAAAGTGGCCATTTTAGGACCCCCTTTTTCACCTATAAATGCCTCCGGTAAAACCTTATGATCCTTGAATCGTACATGATACAGACAACATATTGGTTCATTATACTCCTTATAGTGGGCTCTAACAAATGGAGAATGTCTAGATTCTGAAATACACATTTTCACATTAATTAATTCAATATAAACAAAACATGCATATGAATATCTCAAAAGTACCCTTTACAAGTACATTACATTTCCACAGTGGGTTCTCTGCTAATTCTGAAGTTATGATACATTTTATGAGCACCGCCAACACAGTGAATGGGAGAATGGATTGAATGGGCTGTGATTGGTTAATGATCTATAATGTACATTTCTACGTATAAAATGGATCATATCTACAAAAGTACCAGAGAGCTCCCTCTGGAAATTTGACGTTTTTGACAAGTATATTGTTCTAAACAATACGTAAAAAAAATAAGCTAAATAAAAAAGGGTACTTTTGAGATATTTATATTAATATTTTTATGTTGAATAAATGAATGTGAACATTTGTGTTTCAGAATCTAGACATACTCCATATTTGAGATAACACTATAAGAAGTATAATGACACCAGGATGTTGTCTGTATCATGTACAGTTCACAGATCATAGGGTCTTACAGGAGACATGTATAGGTCTAAAAAGGGACTGAACTTGCCAATTTCATAATGATTTTCAAGAAAATGGTTTGTGATACAAATGTTAAAAGCATGTCCAACATCCTTCCTCCCAATTAAGTTTCTATGTGAGAATTTCCAGAACAATCAGATTGTTTAAAAATATTTTCCACCTAAACTGGCGTGGAATCGGCCAACTATGGACTTATCCAGAACTATGATGGCGGTGAGACCAAATTATAGGGTCACCAGAGGACAGGGCCCAGGGGACAGCCACACACATTCAACTGAGGACAACAGACAGACTTGTAGTTCTGTTCTGAGCAGGAATGTCAAGAAAGTCTTTATAAATCAAATGAATGATCCACGCCAAAATACTAAGCATTGCATACTGACAACTCAGCAGACAGGACAGTCTTGAGGTGAGGGCATACAAAATAACAGCAGCTTTGTGGCAGTATAGTGAAAGCAACCATGCGATTCAACATTCCACAGAGATTGGTTTAATGTATATGAAGGCCAAATGCCACAGACCAATAGGCCAATGAAAACATTGAAACCTGTAACCTAGTAATTGCACTGAGCAACAGAGGATTGAGTTATATAGGAAGGAATTCACAGGATTCTTCCAACATATTCACCTCAGGGATCCAAGCAAGACATATGCCTACACATTCTGAGAGAAAAGATCAACCCTCCATTTTGTACTTTGAAATGTTAAAACATGAACTTAATGGCAGCAGCAGTCACTGTAAACATGAGTCATAGTGTGCATGGTTAGTGACAGTAGGCCAACTGCATGTGTTGTAGACTAGAGTTATAAAACTAAACTTTATCCAAGGCAGACAGAAGACAGCGTTAGCCTACATTTTATCCCTTTCTACAGAGTCAGTGTAATGTTGTGAAATAAAGTGTTTCTCTGTGTAAACAAACCCTTGACTCAGGGCCCAGCGCCATGGAAACCAGTGAACATACCCGGCTAGGAACCAGCAGCTACCTGACAAACCTGTCTGATCGCTTTGGGACTCCTGTGTGAAAACTAACTAACTAACTAACTAACTAACTAACTAACTAACTAACTAACTAACTAACTAACTAACTAACTAACTAACTAACTAACTAACTAACTAACTAACTAACTAACTAACTAACTAACTAACTAACTAACTAACTAACTAACTAACTAACTAACTAACTAACTAACTAACTAACTAACTAACTAACTAACTAACTAACTAACTAACTAACTAACTAACTAACTAACTATCTATCGCACACTACACACACACACACACACACACACACACACACACACACACACACACACACACACACACACACACACACACACACACACACACACACACACACACACACACACACACACACACACACACACACACACACACACACACACACACACCAAGCAACTGTCATCTCCGTGGAATAGCTAACGCAAACCAACAAGTGTTCCTTAGACATAAAGGCAAAAAAGGCACACTGTATGAAGTATAGCAGACACATAAAGCACAATTAGCCAGAAGATCCGACCTGCTTACTTACAGCTGCACTAGGGTCGGACAGCACGGCTGTGTAGATCAAGACACCGTGGAGCCAGCTTGGAAAACGTACCTCAATCCAGGGATGAGAAATTAGCTGTACTCCGAATTGTCCTATTATCCCAACTGTTACAAGATTGAATAACTGCTACTTTTTCGGAACACTGCCCTTTCCTCCTCATGCTAGGTAGCAGAAGCCACGTGCGTTGAACAACAAAGGATAGTCAGCCTACATCTTCGCGCTGTGATAATGTCAAAATAAAAGTCATGTGTGGGGAATGGCTTTGTATATGTCAAACTCTCCCAAATCTATGGCTGTACAATAATTAATTGGTAATCCATTATTATAATGAATTGTTAATAATTTATTGGTAAGCCATTGTTATAATTAATTGGTAATAATTAATTGATAATTGGTAATGTCAATGTTGTCAAGGGTGCATTAACAAAGGCAAAATTGTTGGAACAAAGAAATAAACTATTGAAAGACAAACACAACAACTTCCTAGTGTGTGGCTGTTTATTGCCTTTGTTAGTCCACCCTTGACAACAATGACATGGATTACCAATTAATTATTGTACTTCAGACAAGTATCCATAGTTTTGGTAAAGTTTGACCTATGGTCCTTTCAAGACATCTTGGAACTCTAGAAAGATGCCTGAGTTTCCAACTTGGAATTCCGAGTTGGATGGGCATTCAACAACAAAAAATTCAGAGTTCCCACTGAGTTTCCAGTGTTTTTGAACGCTATACTAAACCATTCCCCACCTGCAACTTTTTTTTTTTACATTTCCACAGCGCGATGACGTAGTCCGCACGGAGCCTGATTGGCTGACTATAGTTTGATGTTCAACTTACATTCTAGCACCGCCATTTCAATGATGTGGCTTCTGCTAAATAGCATGGGGACGTCGTTCGAACTTTCTGGTGTAACAGTTGGGATAATGGGACAATTTGGAGTGCAATGCATTTCTCATCCCTATATTGAGGTAGGTTTTCCGAGCTATATCTCGTGCTAACTCCCCGGTGTCTTGATCAACACAGTTATGCTGTCTAACCTTAGTGCAGCTGTAAGCAAGCGGGCCGAATCTGCTGACTAAAAGCATAATGTCATGATCCACAGTCCAAATGCCTTTCCCCTATTCCCCTTGCCGTATTTAGTGCTGGGTTCCCTATTTAGTGCTAAGCTAAGTCTAACTGAATGAGAGCCACTGAAAGTCTCATTAGAGTCCCTGTAGAGTAGACTGTGTAAATCTGTTCTCCACTTTCTCTCCCCAGAGACAGACTATGCTAGGCAGGCTAGCATTCAGCTGGCTGCCTGGTGGTTGAGCTAAGTTCATTCCTGTCAGCCAGTGAAAGGTTAACTTGACTGCAGCTCAAGGAAGAGGTCACGTTGGGTTGTGTCACCCCTCACATTCCTCTCACACAAAACCTCATGTTAGCACTGAACCCGCTGGCTATCGCACGCTTCTCTCCAAACCCCTAGCCAGCCAACAAAGTCAAAGCTATTTAATCCCCTGTGAGCGGGGGAGAGAGAGAAAAAATGCAGAATAAAAGAGAATGGGTTTTTAGTCAGACCTACTGTGCAGTTTGGGGCTGGCAAGGTTCCCACATGCTCCTGACAGTCTAGGCTAAATCCAAGTACAACTCTCTCACCACTCCCTCTACTAACTAGCCACCCATTTCCTTCTCTAGTGTCTCCCCACAGCCCGCCCCTTCCGTCCACAGCCAAGACCGCCCCACTTTAAATAGAGTTGACTTCCTGTTCACCTTTGACCCCCACTAGATACCACCCACTCCTGGCAGGTCTCCACTACCAGCAGGCAGATGAGGCCGGGTGACTGGAGGAACAGAGAGAGGCAGTCATAAAGAGAGAGATAGGCAGTCAGAAAGAGCTAGGGAGAGACAGAGCGAAAGACAGGCTATGTGCACACTGCCCACAAAATGAGGTAGAAACTGAGCTGCACTTCCTAACCTCCTGCCAAATGTATGACCATATTATAGACACATATTTCCCTCAGATTACACTGACCCCAAAATAATTTGAAAACAAATACATTTTTGATAAACTCCCATATCTATTAGGTGAAATACCACAGTGTGCAATCACAGCAGCAAGATTTGTGACAAGAAAAGGGCAACCAGTAAAGAACAAACACTATTGTAAATACAATCTATATTTATGTTTATTTATTTTCCATTTTGTACTTTAACTATTTGCACATTATTACAACACTGTATATAGACATCATATGTCTTTACTCTTTTGGAACTTTTGTGAGTCTAATGTTTACTGTACATTTGTTATTGTTTATTTCACTTTTGTTTATTATCTATTTCAGTTGCTTAGGCAATGTAAACATATGTTTCCCATGTCAATAAAGCCCCTTAAATTGAAAATTGAATTGAGAGATCAAGAGAGACTGATAGACCTACAGACGAGAGAGAGCCAACCGCAGCCAGAGAAACAGCCAATCATCTCTCAGCCTTGTGGAGGGCAGGTTTCCCAGCGGCAGGGGGCCCCTCCCCCTCCAGAAAGTAGAGTAGTGACTTGGTGTCAGGTTTCAGGGCTGACTGCAGCACTCTCTGACTGGCTGGCTGGCTGGTTGACTGGCTGACTGGGAGTTACATAAACCTCACCCAGGAAGGTCAGGAAGCAACAAAGACAGCAATTCAGTGGGGGCTGACAGCCAGCCAGCCAGCCAGCCAAATTGCCTTGGTATGACCATATCCAACCAGGCCCTTTCATAATGGGTGGCAGGTAGCCTAGTGGTTAGAGCGTTGGACTAGTAATTGAAAGATTTCAAGATTGAATCCCTGTGCTGACAGGGTATAAAATCTGTTGTTCTGCCCCTGAACAAGGCAGTTAACCCACTGTTCCTAGGCCGTCATTGAAAATAAGAATTTGTTCTTAACTGACTTGCCTACTTAAATAAAGGTAAAAAATAAATACTCAGCTCCTTTATCATACTGCTGTCTTCACAATGACTGGGAACAAAGGCCCTCTGTCTAGAAGTCTGTCTCTCTGTGTGACTAACAGTGAACAGAACCAGCCCACGTCACAGGCAAGCACTAGCCCATGAGGACTTGGCCTACAACAGGCTGGGTGGTATACCATATTTGACTATTTACTGCTATTGATGCACGGACCGGTTTGGGTTTTTACTTTACCTTGTAAAGCTGTATATTATTGTTTGGTTTGTTAAATGTGTTACGCCACTCCGCCGCGTGTAATAATGTCAGTTTTTATAGTTTACTCCGTTTGCTACTTGAGTCGTCTCTCTCCCTCTCTCCTTCCACACACACCAAGCCTCGCCCCCTGTCACTCAAGGAGAACAGTTTTTGCGCTACCATGAGTCACAACAACCACTTGCAGTAACAATCTGCATCTATCTTACTGTCTGCAAACAGCTAGTTTGTCTTTTCTTAGCAAGTTGTGGCTAAAATAAATTGTGTTAGCCGCTAATGCTAATAGCTTGTTAGTTTGCTAGCTAGCCAGCTAAATGCACTTAGTCAGAGCAAACGTAGCTAGCTAGCTAATACAGCCTGATGTTGTTTGTGCAACGGTATATTCTAAATCAGAGAGGAATTGGCGAAGCATTAATATTTTAGCTACATCAAAGCTACAGTAAGAGAAAACACTTAATGTAACATTAATTAGGATCCACTGGGAAACACTGACCAAAACTTTGGTTCCTACCCTGTCACAATAACCACTCCCTGGCTTTTTCATTTGTTGTCATGTCAAACAACACTGTATTCAAAGTCCCACTACATTCCAACCTTTGGTGGAAATTTCATTGAACAGTATAAAACTATCAGAATAGACAAAGCTCCATTAAAAACACTTCAAATGTATGTGTTTCCACCCTAGGGTCAAGCACTAGTCATAAAGCATATTTAGAACTTAATTATTCAAAAACTTAAAGTATTGTCAAAAATGTGAAACATATTATATGATATTTTGGCCATATCGCCCAACCCTACTTTATAGTATTGGGGTGAAAAAATATGATCCATTTGTAGTGATAATGTGCATGGAAAAACATTTGCTTGCTATCTCAGCAAGAGGACCAGAGCAGCATTGATCATGGCTGGGCCTCAAGAACAAGACAGAATCCATCCAGCTCTCCATCATTAAAGACAGACGGAAATCCTAATTAGCCACATGCAGTGCAGGCTAGGGACAGACACAGTGCTTAATTTGTCAATCGGGAGGAGCCAGAGCAAAATGTGAGCGCGAGAGGGTGGTGATCTAGGGACCTCTGAGGTACCGGAACGCACTAGAGAAAGAAGAAAATCACTGTTAAAGTAAAGCATTGCATGCATATCATCACATTTGCGTAGTGGCATAGAGCAGTAGAGTAGAGGCACTTACAAAAGAAGTTGCACACATGGAGAACATTTTTAGTGGCCTAGGGTCTGGGAAATATGTGGCCTTTTATAAATGCATTTCATGCAATTCCACATCATTTTACATGACTGGAGACTTTGGCATAATCTTTTTTAATGCCGCATTCAAAACATGGGAACTCGGGACTGTAACGCCCTGGCCATAGAGAGGGGTTTTTTGTTCTTTATTTTGGTTAGGCCAGGGTGTTACATTGGGTGGGCGTTCTATGTTCCTTTTTCTATGTTTTGGTATTTCTTTGTTTTGGGCCATGTGTGTGGCTCCCAATCAGGCACAGCTGAAGCTCGTTGCTGCTGATTGGGAGTCACACATAAGGAGCATGTTTTTCCTTTGGGTTTTGTGGGTAATTGTTTCTGTTTAGAGTATTTTCCTAACAGGACTGTTTGCTGTCGTTTTTGTTCATTTTGTAGTGTTCTCTTGTTTATTTGAATTAAAATTCTAATGATGAACACATCCTCTGCTGCACCTTGGTTCCCTCTTCCAGACAGCCGTTACAGAATTACCCACCAACAACGGACCAAGCAGCAGAGGAAGGAGCAGCACAAGGAGAGACACCAGGAGAAAAGCTATCTGGAGTCATGGACTTGGGAGGAAATCCTGGACGGGAAAGGACCATGGACTCAAGCTGGGGATTATCGCCGCCCACAGTGGGAGATCGAGGCGGCGAGAGCTGAGAGGCGCTGGTATGAGGAGAGGGAGCGCAACGGACACGGGAGGCAGCCCCACAATTTTTTTGGGGGGGGGGCACACGGGGAGATTGGCGGAGTCAGGTGGTAGACCTAAGCCAACTCCCCGTGCTTACCGGAAGCAGCGTGGTACTGGTAAGACACCGTGTTATGCTCTGGAGCGCACGGTGTCCCCAGTGCGCGTTCAAAGCCCGGTGCGCTACATACCAGCCCCCCGCAAGTGCCATGCGAGTGCAGGCATCGAGCCAGGGCGGATGGTGCCAGCTCAGCGCGTCTGGTCTCCGGTGCGCCTCCTCGGTCCAGGTTATGCTGCGCCGGCGTTGCGCACTGTGTCTCCAGAGCGCTGGGAAGGTCCAGTTCGCCCAATGCCTGCTCTCCGCCCGTGCCGGGCCAAAGTGGGCATTCAGCCTGGAGTGTGGGTAAAGAGTGTCCGTACCAGAACTCCAGTGCTCCCCCACAGCCCGGTTTATCCTGTGCCTCCTCCTCGGACCAGGCCTCCAGTGGGTCTCCCCATCCTGGTCCATCCTGTGCCACCTCCCAGGACCAGGCCTCCAGTGGGTCTCCCCATCCTGGTCCATCCTGTGCCACCTCCCAGGACCAGGCCTCCAGTGGGTCTCCCCATCCTGGTCCATCCTGTGCCACCTCCCAGGACTAGGCCTCCAGTGGGTCTCCCCATCCTGGTCCATCCTGTGCCACCTCCCAGGACTAGGCCTCCAGTGGGTCTCCCCATCCTGGTCCGTCCTGTGCCACCTCCCAGGACTAGGCCTCCAGTGAGTCTCACCTGTCCAGAGCAGTCAGAGCTGCCCGCCAGTCAACAGTCGCCAGAGCTGCCCGCCAGTCAACAGTCGCCAGAGCTGCCCGCCAGTCAACAGTCGTCAGAGCTGCCCGCCAGTCAACAGTCGTCAGAGCTGCCCGCCAGTCAACAGTCGTCAGAGCTGCCCGCCAGTCAACAGTCGTCAGAGCTGCCCGCCAGTCAACAGTCGTCAGAGCTGCCCGCCAGTCAACAGTCGTCAGAGCTGCCCGCCAGTCAACAGTCGTCAGAGCTGCCCGCCAGTCAACAGTCGTCAGAGCTGCCCGCCAGTCAACAGTCACCAGAGAGGTCAGACTGCGCTGAACTGCCGGAGTGGCCAGACTGCGCTGAACTGCCGGAGTGGCCAGACTGCGCTGAACTGCCGGAGTGGCCAGACTGCGCTGAACTGCCGGAGTGGCCAGACTGCGCTGAACTGCCGGAGTGGCCAGACTGCCCTGAACTGCCGGAGTGGCCAGACTGCCCTGAACTGCCAGAGTGGCCAGACTGCCCTGAACTGCCAGAGTGGCCAGACTGCCCTGAACTGCCAGAGTGGCCAGGGACGCCCGCCAGCCGGGCGCGGCCAGGGACGCCCGCCAGCCGGGCGCGGCCAGGGTCGCCCACCAGCCGGGCGCAACCTTCGCCGCCCGCCAGCCGGGCGCAGTCAGCGTCGCCCACCAGACCTTCGGCGCGGCCAGGTGCGGCACCTAAGAGGGCGACGCCAAGGGTGGAGCAGAGGCCACGTCCCGCACCTGAGCCGCCGCCGTAAGAAGGCCCACCCGGACCCTCCCCTTCAGAGTCAGGTTTTGCGGCCGGAGTCCGCACCTTTGGGGGGGGTACTGTAACGCCCTGGCCATAGAGAGGGTTTTTTTGTTCTTTATTTTGGTTAGGCCAGGGTGTTACATTGGGTGGGCGTTCTATGTTCCTTTTTCTATGTTTTGGTATTTCTTTGTTTTGGGCCATGAGTGTGGCTCCTAATCAGGCACAGCTGAAGCTCGTTGCTGCTGATTGGGAGTCACACATAAGGAGCATGTTTTTCCTTTGGGTTTTGTGGGTAATTGTTTCTGTTTTGAATATTTTCCTAACAGGACTGTTTGCTGTCGTTTTTGTTCATTTTGTAGTGTTCTCTTGTTGATTTGAATTAAAATTCTAATGATGAACACATCCTCTGCTGCACCTTGGTTCCCTCTTCCAGACAGCCGTTACAGGGACAGAGAAATCTCTGACTTCCGACTTCAGTGTGTTCAAGACAACTGGGAACTCGGGGAAAAAACAAGCTCCGAATGGGAAAATTTGATTTGAACGGTCATCCAACTCAGAATTCCAAGTCGGAAACTCAGGCCTCTTTCTCAAGCTCCGACTCTCCGATCTGAAAATGACTGATGTCATGACTCGACTTAGTTTTTACCCCGAGTTCCCAGTTGTCATGAAAGCACCATAATATTGCTGGTGATGGCCAATGCGCTCATACCAAAAGCCTCTCTCTCTTGTTTTACTTTGTAAACAATAGGTCTATTTGGAAGTTGATTAAATATTTTGGTAGCCTACAGCTGAACGATTAGTCTTCTCTTTTCAGCAGTAGCCATTTGCTTTTCAATCTGTGTTTTCCAGCGATTGTATTTGAAGTATTACGAAATGCCTTTTTTGTCTGCATGCTGTTTATTAACTGACATATTTCCCGCACGTTCCCAACTGTAGGCTATGCCTTGTTATTGGGCTACATTTCACAGCTTGGCACATTTTTTTTAAAGACGCTGATGTTCCTCTGTGGCTAAATGATATGCTTTCTCATGGTGTACTAGGCTATTCTGAATTATTTCATTTCTTTCTGAACAGACAGCAGTAACTCTATAACTTTGGCAAATGTATTTCAATTGATCAGGGGTGATGCAGCTCCTCCTGAACCCTTCGCACGGCTATGATTCTATAAGGAAATAAATGATGAAGTGCAACACTGGAGAGATCAGCGTTGCAGGCTCATTCATGTCTATCAGAGCAGAGAGGGAGAGAGATCATAGAAAGTGAATCTTGTTCCAGTTCTGTGAGAGACACAGGCGCGCTTCTGACACAGCCGCAGCCACGCGTTGGTCTCAAACATAGGTTACAATTTTGCACAAACCATAAGCCCAACCCAAATCAAGAGACAGGACCAGGCAGTGAGACAGGGCCAGAGACAGGACCAGGCAGTGAGACAGGGCCAGAGACAGGACCAGGCAGTGAGACATGGCCAGAGACAGGCAGTGAGACAGGGCCAGAGACAGGACCAGGGAGTGAGACAGGGCCAGAGACAGGACCAGGCAGTGAGACAGGGCCATAAGACAGGACCAGGGAGTGAGACAGGGTCAGACACAGGACCAGGGAGTGAGACAGGGCCAGAGACAGAACCAGGCAGTGAGACAGGGCTAGAGACAGGACCAGGCAGTGAGACAGGCCAGAGACAGGCAGTGAGACAGGGCCAAAGACAGGACCAGGGAGTGAGACAGGGCCAGAGACAGGACCAGGGAGTGAAACAGGGCCAGACACAGGACCAGGGAGTGAGACAGGGCCAGAGACAGGACCAGGCAGTGAGACAGGGTCAGAGACACGACCAGGGAGTGAGACAGGGCCAGAAACAGGACCAGGGAGTGTGACAGGGCCAAAGACAGGGCCAGAGACAGGCAGTGAGACAGGACTAGGGGGTGAGACAGGGCCAGAGACAGGCAGTGAGACAGGACTAGGGGGTGCGACAGGGCCAGAGACAGGCAGTGAGATAGCACTAGGGGGTGAGACAGGGCCAGAGATAGGCAGTGAGACTAGGACAGGGGGTGGGCACCACTCTATCCCCTGATGCCCTGCCTGTTCAGCAAACACACTATCTGTTGGCTCTTCACACACCAGTGGACATGAATAGAGCAGTCTACCCATAAGCATCAACACAAGGGTGGATGTTGACACAGACTGAAGGGAAGCTGGGCCTGTTCGCTGGTGTTCCATGTCCCATTTCAATTAGCGGATGGACAAATTGGACAAATTGGCTGCTGGGTCAAAACACCAGTCTGTGCTTGAGTATTTCAGCCTACCTGTTAGTCTAAGTGGTAGAGTTGAGAGAGATAGAGCTATGCTGTAGAGACAGGGTAAAGACCTAGCGACTTGTGAGTCACCACTCACCATAGAGTAGCTGTGTGTGTGGGTGTGCGTGTGCGTGCGTGCGCGCACTTGTTTACAATTTACAGAGCCAGTCAGAGATAGTTCTGATGAGTGCTGAGCTGCATGTGCCAGCACTAGGGCCATGGAAGGGAACAGACACACTGTGCTGCTGCAGATCGGATGTGGGTTCAACCACTATTTGAAATCTTTAGCCTGCCTGGAGTTCCAGATGGGTGGGGTTAGTAGTTTTGGGACTATTCTATTGGTTCCATTAATCAAGCACAGCTTCATTATTTGACATAATATCAAATAGTACTTGAACCCAGATCTGACATACAGTACAGACTGCTGCTGACGGTCCTCTTTGCCTGGCTGTCTGCGTCACTGTGGAGCCAGGCTCAGAGAGGTGTGTGGATGGATGTCGCTATGCTACTGGCCAGCTCTGCTCCAGGATCCGCCTTGTGCCTGTCAGAGCCAGAGCAGCACACTAATGCACTCTCTACCTCTCTCTGTGTCTGTCATTAGCCTCCCTCCCTCCCTCCTATCTCTCTCTCTCTCTCTCCCTCACTCACTACTCCCTCACTCACTCACTCCCTCTGTCCGTCTCTATCCTCTCTCCCTCCCCCTCCTCTCCCTCACTCACTACTCCCTCTATCCATCTCTATCCTCTCCCCTCCTCTCCCTCTCTCTCACTCAAAGACACATACGCACAGAGAAAACCACAAGAGCAACCACCCCCACACTCTACACTCTATCTAGCCATGTAGTGAGTGCAGTGCGCAGCAGCAAGACAGACAGACAGACAGTCAGGCAGTGTCTCTAGCCTCTAGCCTGCCCTGACCCACATCTATAGCCTTGAGTACGCTTAGTTACTGTAAGTCCTGGAGACACTGCTGCCACTCTTAATCAGGCCCTGGGACACAGCTAGGTTACTGTAGTTACCTGCTGTCTGTCTGTGTCCCAAATGGCACCCTATTCTCTATTTAGTGCACTATTTTTCACCAGGGCTTTGGTAAAATATAGGGAAAAGTTCCATTTGGGACAGAATACTGAGAGGATAGCTAGAATAGGCTGTATTATTATCATTTAAGGGAGGGCTGACCCTCCTTCCCCTACCACACTCCCTCCCTCCACCTCCCCCCTGATTGCAGGTGCACCAAATATGCTCATGCTCTTCCAGGGCTAGTTAAACATTACATGGGTGGGTGGCTGGCTGGCATCTGGCTGCTGAGAGGAGTGAAAGCATGGCAAGGCCCTCTCTAGTCTCTACGTCAGTGCAAGAGATTTATCCATTAACGTAGCTGTCACAAATACATGTCTCACTGTCAATTCTTTCAATTAATTTCCAACATAGTTGTAACTGAATAGATAAAACAACCTGGATAAGATGCAGATATAGATTTAAATGGGAATGAAATGAGAAATAATTTGACATTTGACAATTCGCTTCACCAATCCCCTCCTGTCCATGTGGTCAAGTGGAAGGACAACTATTAGCAACAACAACCACAACTATTCTATACATCCGCAATGTGTATTTCTTCCCCTGTAGTAATACATTAAAGCTGCAATATGTAACTTTTTGAATGACCTGACCAAATTCACATAGAAATGTGACATAGATCTGTCATTCTCATTGAAAGCATGAAGTCGTAGATCTGTTCTATGTGGGCTATTTCTACACTTTCCATTCTTAAGTTTCATTTTTGTATCTTTTACTTACAGTTTTGTACACCAGCTTCAAACAGCTGAAAATACAATATTTTGGGTTATGGGAAATATATTTCACAGTGGTTTAGATGGTACGATGACTATCTACACTATACTTGCTTGTTTTGTCACGTAAACTGAAATTAGAATTGTAGCAACCAGGATAGCAACCAGGAAATGGCAGAGTGATTTCTGCATAGTGCATCTTTAAATATATGAATGAAGGAGAATTCTGCGGAATCTGGATAACTAGGTACTTCATCCATATCATCCTTTCTGAGTCTGTCAGCATATGTCAGCCTAGCCAGCCTCAGACTGAAAGCAAGTGTTAATGGCCCAGTGGGTTTACCTGTATCTTGTAGTCCATGGATATTGAGATCCTGTCTTCCTCCTTCATCTCTTCTTCTTCCTCTCCCTTTCCATTCCTCTCTCCATCCCCACCATTGGTCCAGGAACAGTTGGAGTCGTGGTGGTCGTGCTGACTGAGGGCAGCCTCCAGCTGGGGCAGCAGCTCATCAGCCAGCAGGTCCGGAGCCTCCAGGCCCTCAAAGCCCCCTCCTTGGGCCTCCACCTCCCCTTGCAGCCCTGCCAGGCTAACCTCTAGAGACACGTAGCCGTTAGTGTTAGTGGTGCTGTCCGGAGGTCTGGTAACTTCCAAGTTAGATCCACAGTTCTGGGGCTGGTGCTGGTCTGGAACGAGCTGGCTGACTGCACTGGGGTAGCAGCTCATGGCCTGGCCAAACATCTCAGATGAGTCGTAGTTCCCTTGGGTCTGCCTGGAGCAGCGCAGAGCCCGGAAGGGACATTCGTCCTCAACCTGGCTGACTGGGACCTGCTCGGGCTGGTGATGCTGAGTCATCCCTGGAGCAGACAAAAATGCACATCCAGCTCCCACGAGAGAGAGTTCAGGCACTGAGGAGGGCAGGGGAGTGGTGGTGGTGATCATGGACACTGGGGCTAAAGAGAGAGGCTGGCTCAGGCTGGAGATGCCAGGCTGACCCTGGCCAGGGAAGGAGTATTGGGAGGGAGGGTAGGCGGTGGTGGAGCTCACTGAGCAGGAGGACAGGGTGTGAGCCATGGGGGAGCAAGTCTGCATGGAGAAGGACATGCTAGAGTCCTCTGGCCCTACCCCAGGAAAGGCCCCCTGAGTCCCCTGCACCAGCTGGTAGCCACCCTGCTGTGGTGGGGTTCCAGCCAGCGAGGCATTGGGGGTTTCCACATTAGCTTTGGCCAGAGCCCCTGAGTTAGGCACAGCCCTGGAGTGGAACTGGGTTCCCCCGATGGTAAGCTGCTGGTTGTGAGGAGCTGGCTGTTGGTTGGCCTGGTGGAAGGGGAAGCTGTGGTGCTGCTGGGGCAGAGACTGAGGGTTCACTACCTGTTGATGAAGGTGCTGCTGCTGCCGCTGGTTCAGAAGCTGGTGTTGCTGCTGCTGAAGTTGTTGTTGACAAGGGTGGTGCTGCTGCTGTGGCTGTTGCTGTTGGAGGTGATGCTGTTGGTTGTGGAGTTGCTGCTGCTGTTGTTGATGTAGTTGTTGTTGTTGCTGGGGCACTGAGTGGTAGAGGTTCCCGTTCTGGTCCTGGTTGCCCCACATGGGGCTGCTGTTGGAAAACAACGCGTTGGATTGGGGTGCCTGACCAATTGAGCGTCCATGGAACTGGGTATGCTGTGCTGCTATCATCCCTCCACCACCCACACCCTCAGAGCCAGCGAAGGGCTGTCCCATGGAGTTCTGAGCCTTCATGCCTGGAAAATGCCCCATCTGCTGCCCATAAGCCATGCTCTGTTGGGTGGAGGAGGGCATGGAGGTGGGTATCATCCCGGGGTGTTTCCCTGCCCCCATCGGCTCCACCTGTAGGGGCTCAAAGCCTACGCTGAGGTTGAGCTCATCCACCAGCGAGGGTCCAGGGGGGAAGCCCTCCTCAGCCAGCCCGTCCAGCCCTCCCACAAACAGGTTGGGGTCGTCAAAGAAGTCCATGATGGGATCTGTCATAGCCTAGGGTCAGTCTTCCGGAGACCAGTCCACCACGTTGGTCCTCTGCTGGGTTCTAGCTGGTGCTGAGGAGCGTCACGTGTTACTGAGCTACAGTATGTCCATCACAGACTGGCTCTGGAGAGAAAAACTAAGACAAAACCTCAAGTCAGATTTAACAGAGAGAAGAAAAACATGCATCTTTAAACATGTCTCGTTCATACTGAGCTGTGTGTGGGCTGCACAATAAAGAGATTTTCAGTTGTCAAATAGATTTTAAGAAATGTAGCCTCTCTTTTAGATGTTCATCCTGTGTTTTTCAAATCAATACACTTCTAGTTGTTTTCAAGATCTCCATAGACCTCTACCTCATATACACTACAATAAGCAATTTATTACCATAACAGACGCTCTCAGCAGTGAAAACAGTGGCTGCCAAAAAGCCAAGTAATGGCTAGGTCAGACAGGCCTGGGATGAATTTGGCACCGTCAATTATCTCTGGTTGGCAGCAGCTAGTTGTGTGGTAACGCATTTGATCTGATCTAAACTGAACCAACTGCCAGACAGACCAACAGCCAGGTGCCTCTAGTCTTCCTCGGTTCAAAGCCCCCTGATCCGCTCAGCCTCAGCCCTGTGGCTGTGCTGTGCCTGCTATCTACCGAGCCGTCTGTCTGCTAGTAGCTACTGAATGTGTGGGAGGAAGGTGCAGACAGACAGATAGACAGCTGATGCTGTTTGTGTCAACAGCCAGGGAGGATGGCTCAGGATGCATCTAACCACAGACCAATGACCAATAGAAGATGACGGAACACTTGTGTTAGTCAAGACCTGCTGACTCATACTCACCACACACACTCACCTCACTACAAACACTTTGACATGCCTTCCTGAATGTACAGTCATGGCTCTCACAAGTCTTCTGATTCAGAGGGGGGCATACAACTGAGATCCAATGCTTCAACCACAACTCGTGAACCTCTGCTAAGGTTAAGTGGGGTAGTGGGTAGGCTTGGGCGGTATACCGTATATACCGTATAGCGGGGAATTTGGAAATAGCCACGGGATGGTTTTTCAATACCATTAACTATTTCTTTGAAGTTTTTCTATATATACTGCTCAAAAAAATAAAGGGAACACTTAAACAACACATCCTAGATCTGAATGAAATAAATAATCTTATTAAATACTTTTTTCTTTACATAGTTGAATGTGTTGACAACAAAATCACACAAAAATAATCAATGGAAATCCAATTTATCAACCCATGGAGGTCTGGATTGGGAGTCACACTCAAAATTAAAGTGGAAAACCACACTACAGGCTGATCCAACTTTGATGTAATGTCCTTAAAACAAGTCAAAATGAGGCTCAGTAGTGTGTGTGGCCTGCACGTGCCTGTATGACCTCCCTACAACGCCTGGGCATGCTCCTGATGAGGTGGTGGATGGTCTCCTGAGGGATCTCCTCCCAGACCTGGACTAAAGCATCCGCCAACTCCTGGACAGTCTGTGGTGCAACGTGACGTTGGTGGATGGAGTGAGACATGATGTCCCAGATGTGCTCAATTGGATTCAGGTCTGGGGAATGGGCGGGCCAGTCCATAGCATCAATGCCTTCCTCTTACAGGAACTGCTGACACACTCCAGCCACATGAGGTCTAGCATTGTCTTGCATTAGGAGGAACCCAGGGTCAACCGCACCAGCATATGGTCTCACAAGGGGTCTGAGGATCTCATCTCGGTACCTAATGGCAGTCAGGCTACCTCTGGCGAGCACATGGTGGGCTGTGCGGCCCCCCAAAGAAATTAAATGCCACCCCACACCATGACTGACCCACCGGCAAACCGGTCATGCTGGAGGATGTTGCAGGCAGCAGAACGTTCTCCACGGCGTCTCCAGAGTCTGTCACGTCTGTCACGTGCTCAGTGTGAACCTGCTTTCATCTGTGAAGAGCACAGGGCGCCAGTGGCGAATTTGCCAATCTTGGTGTTCTCTGGCAAATGCCAAACGTCCTGCATGGTGTTGTGCTGTAAGCACAACCCCCACCTGTGGACGTCGGGCCCTCATACCACCCTCATGGAGTCTGTTTCTGACCGTTTGAGCAGACACATGCACATTTGTGGCCTGCTGGAGGTCATTTTGCAGGGCTCTGGCAGTGCTTCTCCTGCTCCTCCTTGCACAAAGGCGGAGGTAGCGGTCCTGCTGCTGGGTTGTTGCCCTCCTACGGCCTCCTCCACGTCTCCTGATGTACTGGCCTGTCTCCTGGTAGCGCCTCCATGCTCTGGACACTACGCTGACAGACACAGCAAACCTTCTTGCCACAGCTCGCATTGATGTGCCAACCTGGATGAGCTGCACTACCTGAGCCACTTGTGTGGGTTGTAGACTCCGTCTCATGCTACCACTAGAGTGAAAGCACCGCCAGCATTCAAAAGTGACCAAAACATCAGCCAGGAAGCATAGGAACTGAGAAGTGGTCTGTGGTCCCCACCTGCAGAACCACTCCTTTATTGGGGGTGTCTTGCTAATTGCCTATAATTTCCACCTGTTGTCTATTCCATTTGCACAACAGCATGTGAAATGTATTGTCAATCAGTGTTGCTTCCTAAGTGGACAGTTTGATTTCACAGAAGTGTGATTGACTTGGAGTTACATTGTGTTGTTTAAGTGTTCCCTTTATTTTTTTGAGCAGTGTATTTTAATATTTGTAGCTACTTTGTAAGTAAATACCTGCAGTCAACTTGGGCAATATGTTAGAAGATAAAGCGTTCTTCATTTCACTTGTCACATTATTTTACATTATGAAGCTCCCTAGAACAGTTGAGCCAGTCACGTGTTTGTTTGTAAATGGCACAAAGCGGGAGCAGTTGAGCTGAGCTGTGTATTGACAGGGGTTGATTTTTATATTGAAAGTCACGTGTTTTTGTGCTTCAATAGAGTGATCAGGGACGTGCAACTATAGTTTTCCTTCACATAAAATATATTACTGCAACACATTCGGCAGAATATAGCTTAATTTTCATCAGATGACAACAGAAGCGCAACGCTATTAGGCTGGCAGTCACACAAGTAGGCTAAATGAGCTTACAATGAACATGCAATGTATTTTTTGCAAAAGTAATGCATGGCAATCATATTTCTGTTTATTATAGAAAGAATGTAGCTAGCTACATTTCCTAATGTTTTTCTTAAAGTTAATCTGGAGTAACGTAGGCTGGCTACACCGAGAAAAGTAGCGGAGAAAAGTAGCTTCATCAGAACGCTGTCAGCTGATAGAATGCCCTTAGTGAATTCTCATCCGAGTGGAGAAGTGCAACTGAAGCACAAAATTTGTCTGATGCCGCGATTTGGGTTTACAAAATGCAGCAATATAGAAGAATTCTGCGTTAACGTGACCCCTAAGTTTAACTTTATGGTTATCTACGTAAGTGGCTAAATTAATAAGGTGATGGGGAATTCATCATATTGTGTTGGTTTTCTGCTGTGTTTGAAAAGTCAAAGCCCTTTGGATGAGTTATCTGTACAGCTGCCACTGCTGTCTTTTGATTTCCTTGTGTTTTTTTCTCCTCTCCGTTCTCGGCCTGTCTTCTTCTCTAAGCAGAGCAAGCAGGCCTGTTGCCCTACAGACTCCAGACTCCACACAGACACAGCATGTACACATGCTGCTCCAGAGCCAGCACTGTTTATTGCACAATGTATCTCGTTCACATTCGCTTGTAAATGTCCAAACTCACCAAAAATGACATTCAGTAGCTCCTACCTATGTATGTATAACTTTATAGCTAGGCTGCCTATCCCATTTGCGCTCGTTAGCATATTTAGCTAGCAGCCTCCATGGTAAAACCGTACATCTCTGGATGAGAGAAGGACGGTATGAAGATATGAAAATCTGCATACCACCCAACCCTAGTAGTGGGGCTGTCCCTAGCTATGATGAAATCTTACTTTTTACTCATTGTTACAAAGGCCCAGTATGCCATATGACACAAGCACATAACCAAGACAATACACAAGATTCATATAGGAAGCATCAAGACTTTACCCTAACCTGGTTACTGTGAATCATTAATGTAGCCTTACTCAGACAGTTGTGCTGGACCTCCATTCCATAACAACATGGACAGCTATACCAGTTAGAACTGTGTTTAACAGGAGCACCAGATAACAGGGGCCAGATCATATCCCATGTCCAGCTCCCGGCTATACTAGAGCTCTGTTCTCGTGTGACTAGCAGCCAGCCCAGGAGTAGGAGAGTATTTTCTTCTCTTGCAACACAGACCTACAGCTGAGGGCAGACTAGGCATGAAAAGAGAACTCCCATTGCTCTCAGCCACTCAGCAGGGCTACATTGTAACTGACAATGAGCAGAATGGCCAGGCCTAATTCTCCCAAACAGACAGGAAAATCTGATCACTCAATTAGAGGTAACATCATACCAGAATCCTACCCGGGCGGCTCAACAGTCTGAATTAGTAATCAGAGGTAGGCTAGGTAGCTTATCTGAGCAGCATAAAGTTTTTCCTGCTGCTGCTTCTTCGTCTTGTATTAGTTGGGACCAATGATGAACTGTAGAACCTAAGCTATATGATGTACAATACAACCGGTTATAGGCTGTCTATGTTTGAGACTAGGGCTATCCCACATTAAATAATAGCTTTGAAAGGACAGACGACTTTCGGTAGACCAAGATATTATTTAGTGTGGGACAGCCCTAGTCTCAACCATAGACAGCCTATAAACGTGCATTTTTCCATATATAGACACACCAAATGTATTTAAATAAAAGCAACTATATACGCATTGAGCTTGCCTGATGCTTTAAGAGCAGTTTTTGATTAAATAAGACACAAATGACTCAAGAGGGAGCCAGAGATGAAGATAATCAGAAGAAGAAAAACTTAACCTGACCATCCTGACCATCCTCCTCCCGCTCCTACTGACTTTCGCAGATTCTGCCGCTGCTCTCCTGAAGTTTCCGGTAATAGGCTACACGAGTCGGTAACTTTTCTGATGTGGAATGTCATTTTATATTACAATTTCTACCGATCTGCATGCCAGTTATGGTTTTCATATGCACATTTTCGTGCAACAGTTAGATTTCATTTATAATAATGTCTTTGTATGTCAAAATCATTGTGATGTGGTTAATAAAAATTATATCCAAATCTTAATGAAAATGATACAAAACTAAAGTCACTTCTATTGCCATTGCCAACTATGTAAAAACAGCTCATAAAACCAACAACAAAAAATGTCCTGATCAAAATAAATATCCTATAAATCACATTGGCTAGGCATGGCCTGTCTGCAAGGAACTAGAAACATTGTATCAACTATTAACTAGGGTCTGGCCTGAAGCTCATGTTAGCAAACTTGCAACTATGTATGAAATATTCTGGGCCCTCAGAGTTTCCTGCCAGTGAGCTCCGAACAGACACAGCTGTAGGCTATTTGCGCAAGAGATAAGAAGTAATCAATGCGCATTCGTACTCAACAACGACGGGAGCGCTCCAAACAAAACATAATAACTAAATTGTCAAAACTAGTACATTGAATGAAACAGACCAAAACTTGTTTTTCACAAGTGTAGCATAGGTTGTGCGCTCTGCAAACAATGTGTTCACTCTGACAATCAGAACTGTAAAAGACTGAAATAACAATATATTAAAAGCATTAACAAAAATTACCGTAACCAAACAAACATTGTAGATTAGAAATTATAGGAATTAACGGCAAATGTACTTACTACTTGTGATATACACTACCGTTCAAAAGTTTGGGGTCACTTAGAAATGTCCTTGTTTTGATAGAAAAGCACATTTTTTTGTCCATTAAAGTAACATCAAATTGATCAGAAATAGTGTAGACATTGTTAATGTTGTATATTACTATTGTAGCTGGAAACGGCAGATTTTTTATGGAATATCTATATAGGCATACAGAGGCCCATTATCAGCAACCATCACTCCTGTGTTCCAATGGCACGTGTTAGCTAAACCAAGTTTATCATTTTAAAAGGCTAATTGATCATTAGAAAACCCTTTTGCAATTATGTTAGCACAGCTGAAAACTGTTGTTCTGATTAAAGAAGCAATAAAACAGGCCTTCTTTAGACTAGTTGAGTATCTTTAGCATAAGTATTTATGGGTTCGATTACAAGCTCAAAATGGTCAGAAACAAATACTTTCTTCTGAAACTGATCAGTATGTTCTTGTTCTGAGAAATGAAGACTATTCCATGCGAGAAATTGCCAAGAAACTTAAGATCTCGTACAACGCTGTGTACTACTATCTTCACAGAACAGCGCAAACTGGCTCTAACCAGAATAAAAAGAGGAGTGGGAGGCCCCGGTGCATAACTGAGCAAGAGGAAAAGTACATAATTAAAAAGAACGAAAAAAAACTACTTTATTAAACCAGGTAGGCCAGTTGAAAACAAGTTATTATTTACAACTGCGACCTGGCCAAGATAGAGCAAAGCAGTGCGACACAGACAACACAGAGCTACACATGGGATAAACAAACGTACAGTCAATAACACAATAGAAAAGTCTATATACAGTGTGTGCAAATGTAGTAAGATTAGGGGGGTAAGGCAATAAATAGGCCATAGAGGTGAAATAATTACAATTTAGCAATTAAACACTGGAGTGATAGATGTGCAGAAGATGAATGTGAAAGTAGATATACCAGGGTGCAAAGGAGAAGAAAAAAAAATAACAACATGGGGATGAGGTAGTTGGGTGGGCTATTTACGATGGGATATGTACAGGTGCAATGATCGGTAAGATGCTCTGACAGCTGATGGTTAAAGTTAGTGAGGGAGAAATAAGTCTCCAGCTTCAGTGATTTTTGCAATTCGTTCCAGTCACTGGAAGCAGCGAACTGGAAGGAAAGGCGGCCAAAGAGGAGTTAGATTTGGGGGTGACCAGTGAAATATACATTTGAAGTCGGAAGTTTACATACACTTAGGTTGGAGTCATTAAAACTTGTTTTTCAACAACTCCAGTTATTTCTTGATAACAAACTATAGTTTTGGCAAGTCGGTTACGAAATCTACTTTGTGCATGACACAAGTAATTTT
Source organism: Salmo salar (assembly GCF_965601325.2). Taxonomy (NCBI): domain Eukaryota; kingdom Metazoa; phylum Chordata; class Actinopteri; order Salmoniformes; family Salmonidae; genus Salmo; species Salmo salar. Next base: position 30,066,570 of record NC_138301.1, read on the forward strand.
TCCAACAATTGTTAACAGACAGATTATTTCACTTATAATTCAATGTATCACAATTCCAGTGGGTCAGAAGTTTAAATACACTAAGTTGACTGTGCCTTTAAACAGCTTGGAAAATGTCAGAAAATTATGTTATGGCTTTAGAAGCTTCTGATATGCTAATTTACATAATTTGAGTAAATTGGAGGTGCACCTGTTGATGTATTTCAAGGCCTACCTTCAAACTCAGTGCCTCTTTGCTTGACATCATGGGAAAATCAAAAGAAATCAGCCAAGACCTCAGAAAAAAATGGTAGACCTCACAAGTCTGGTTCATCCTTTGGAGCAATTTCCAAACGCCTGAAGGTACCACATTCATCTGTACAAACAATAGTGCGCAAGTATAAACACCATGGGACCACGCAGCCGTCATACCGCTCAGGAAGGAGACACGTCATGTCCCCTTGAGTTAAATGTACTTTGGTGCGAAAAGTACAAATCAATCCCAGAACAACAGCAAAGGACCTTGTAAAGATGCTGGAGGAAACAGGTACAAAAGTATCTATATCCACAGTAAAGCAAGTCCTATATCGACATAACCTGAAAGGCCGCTCAGCAAGGAAGAAGCCACTGCTCCAAAACAGCCATAAAAAAGCCAGACTACGGTTTGCAACTGCACAATGGGACAAAGATCGTACTTTTTGGATAAATGTCCTCTGGTCTGATGAAACAAAAATAGAACTGTTTGGCCATAATGACCATCGTTATGTTTGGAGGAAAAGGGGGAGGCTTGCAAGCGAAGAACACCATCCCAACCGTGAAGCACGGGGGTGGCAGCTTCATGTTGTGGGGGTGCTTTGCTGCAGGAGTGACTTGTGCACTTCACAAAATAGATGGCATCATGAGGCAAGAACATTTTGTGGATATATTGAAGCAACATCTCAAGACATCAGTCAGGAAGTTAAAGCTTGGTCGCAAATGGGTCTTCCAAATGGACAACAACCCCAAGCATACTTCCAAAGTTGTGGCAAAATGGCTTAAGGACAACAAAGTCAAGCTATTGGAGTGGCCATCACAAAGCCCTGACCTCAAACCTACAAAAAATGTGTGGGCAGAACTGAAAAAGCGTGTGCGAGCAAGGAGGCTGACAAACCTGACTCAGTTACACCAGCTCTGTCAGGAGGAATGGGACAAAATTCACCCAACTTATTGTGGGAAGCTTGTGGAAGGCTACCCGAAACATTTGACCCAAGTTAAACAATTTAAAGGCAATGCTACCAAATACTAATTGAATGCATGTAAACTTCTGACCCACTGGGAATGTGTTGAAAGAAATAAAAGCTGAAATAAATCATTCTCTCTACTATTATTCTGACATTTCACATTCTTAAAATAAAGTGGTGATCCTAACTGACCTAAGACAGGGAATTTTTACTAGGATTCAATGTTAGGAATTGTGAAAAACTGAGTATAAATGTATTTGGCTAAGGTGTATGTAAACTTCCGACTTCAACTGTACCTGCTAGAGCGCGTGCTGCTATGGTGACCAGTGAGCAGAGATAAGGTGGGGCTTTACCTAGCAAAGACTTATAGATGACCTGGAGCCAGTGGGTTTGGCAACGAATATGAAGCAAGGGCCAGCCAACGAGAGCATACAGGTCACAGTGGTGGGTAGTATATGGTTATTTGGTGACAAAACAGATGGCACTGTGATAGACTACATCCAATTTGCTGAGAAGAGTGTTGGAGGCTATTTTGTAAATGACATCGCCGAAGTCAAGGATCGGTAGGATAGTCAGTTTTAAGAAGGTATGTTTGGCAGCATGAGTGACGGATGCTTTGTTGCGAAATAGGAAGCCGATTCTAGATTTAATTTTGGATTGGAGATGCTTAACTTGTTATGGATAGGGGGCAGTATTTTCACGGCCGGATAAAAAACGTACCCGATTTAATCTGGTTACTACTCCTGCCCAGAAACTAGAATATGCATATAATTAGTAGATTTGGATAGAAAACACTCTAAAGTTTCTAAAACTGTTTGAATGGTGTCTGTGAGTATAACAGAACTCATATGGCAGGCCAAAACCTGAGAAGATTCCATACAGGAAGTGCCCTGTCTGACAATTTGTTGTCCTTCTGTTGCATCTCTATCAAAAATACAGCATCTGTGCTGTAACGTGACACTTTCTAAGGCTTCCATTGGCTCTCTAAAGCCGCCAGAAGGTGGAACGGGGTGTCTGCTGTCTCTGGGCAAAGTACAGCAGCAGAGTTTGTAAGTGGTCAGCCTGGGGACAGTGAGACTGAGATGCGCGTTCACGAGACTTCTTTCTCTCTCTGAATGAATACAACGTTGCCCGGTTGGAATATTATCGTTATTTTACGAGAAAAGTAGCATAAAAATTGATTTTAAACAGCGTTTGACATGTTTCTAAGTACGGTAATGGAAAATTTTGAAATTCAGGAGAAGTGTATCTATAAAATGGTGTAAAATAGTCCTATGTTTGAGAACTTTGAATTATGACATTTTGTGGTTTTAAATTTGGCGGTCTGATTTGTCACTGGCTGTTGAATAGTGTGGGACGATTTCGTCCCACCTCCCCTAGAGAGGTTAAGTAGCCCTGTTTTCACCTTTCCCTTTGTGGGAAGTTGTATTCGTGCACTGCTATGTTTAGCCTGCAGAACTGTTAGCTGTCGTTCGTGGTTTCGTTTTGTTGTTTTTGTGTGGAATTCGTAATAAAATAAATATGAGCATTCACGTACCCGCTGCATTTTGGTCCACTTCCTACGACGGTCGTTACAATACTACATTTGTTTTATTTGATGGCTTTATTATTTTATTCCAAGTCATCATCTCATCTCTATAGAGTTGCTACCTATGCTGTCTGACAAAATCACAATTTTGTAGTTCTTCAAAGTAAACAAGACATACTTTTATGACTGCTGAATACCAACTATCAATCACTTTGATCATGTATTTTCAGGTAGCGATACTGCACGAAGCAACAGCTGCTCTCTATATCACCTCACAATCACGCATTCTTCTGTCTCTTCTGTAGCAGGCATGAAAGAAACAGACGGGACGAGTAGATGTGCAATGGATTATGGTCATTTTAGTTAATTACCACATTTTATGTGCTAAACTATGTAGAATATTGACCTGTTGTCCCTACTACATCACACACTCCAGGCTGGATCTGATTTATCTCTAGAGAAAGTGTGCAATGTGCGCATTAATCTCAATGAAGAAGAAACAAATAGGAAATGCAATTCAAATAATTGAGCCAACGTCTGTCAATCAGTTTATATAAAATAAAATAAATACCACTACCCTTGGGTGTAGCCTTAGCGTGGTTCCCAATAACCGTAAGGTCCAGTTTTCAGGGGAAATGGAAGAGAGAGCCTGTGACACTTCCATTAACAAGGTGACACTCCATCTTAACTCCTCCTTCACATTTACTAGATTGGTTGAACAGTGCATAAGAGAACATCCCCAGACATATATTTTATTTTTATTCTCATCAAGACCAGAATCTTGAGGATCTAGTTTCAGGCAGGTTTTTGGGGGTATTGCATGTAGTAGGTAGGCTATGACTTTTCTTATAAATGCTAGGGTTGTGAAGCATATATGTAGTTCATATGAAGACTTTATGCAGTCTTGAAAGTCTTTATAAATTGATGTTGAACCCAGATCTGCAGTAAAACTAGCTCTAGTTAATATCTGGAGTTTTAGCTACAGTGAAACCCAGTTTAAAATGTAAAACATAATTCACAGCCAAATCGAATGTAGACTATTTGTTTGGCTGGTTTATCTGTAGGCTCTACCCTCAAAGTATTGGGTAATAACCAGCCCACCAATAACGAAAGACCTGAATAAACTTTGATTTGGTTAAAAAAGCAACATTGGACAATGGAGATTCATTTCACTGATCAAGTCCATTCCAGAGCACATTCAACAGGTCCCATCATAGTCAGTGCAATATAAATGCATTCGTGTTTTGCTGCGCTTCCTGCTTACATTTAGCCTCCCACTGGTCACACATTGGTTGAGTCAACGTTGTTTACACGTCATTTCAATGAAATTACATTGAACCAACGTGGAACAGACGTTGAATTGAAATATGTGCCCAGTGGGCTAGCTACCTCTGCATGCCGCTTGCTTCTTTCTTTGTTTATCATGAGTCTATGCCTCTTTGCTTCAAGTAGCATGATATCGCCAACCCACTATACACAACAAATATATAGGCGTCGTCAATTTCAGAGTCCTGGTGACATATCTAAGCACCCTCAACAAAAAAATACAGATAACAAGTGCAGCCACAATAACGACAACGATATACAGACAGAAACAATGTAGCATCAAACTGTCCAAACTCACAAAGCCGTCGTCTGTCGACGATCCAACTCCATCATGGATTCAGGAATCAAAATATAATTTGCACAAACTACATCTACGTGCAACGGACATCCATGATAATCATCAATCGGCTTTAATCAACTGGCTGCTGATTACACTCGTTTGTAAAGACGCCAAATAGGAATAATCCCAAGAATAACACTATTATTACGAAGTAAGAAAGGTTAATAAGTATCCTATTACATTATTGAATTTTACTTTAGAATAGCTTCTAGAATTCCAAAATTAACCAAACCCGGTTTATGTGGCACAGCGAGAATCTGTAACAATGAACCCATGATAGAAAGAAGCCAGTCTGTAATGGCCACTAACCTCAGCATCCTCTGAGTGCAGCTATGGCTCGTGGCTATCTGAGCATCGAATCTTCACAATAGCCTTGCTGCACCTCCTAGTAAAAGGCTGCTTGGCACTCGATGTGTTTCCCTGTCACAACAGGTAACTAGCTACCTAGTTATAGAAATTAGCTGAATCTTAACTTTCTGAATCTGAAAGTCAGGTGCCAAGCTTTAGGGATTTTCTCCCACCATCTGTTCTTCTCGAGACTCGAATCGTACACGTGTCCCCACTTGTCTTTCCTTCCAAGCCCCTCTCCTCTCGACTCCAGTGATGTCGTGACGCCTCTGCTGAGTAGGAGAGGAGGGAAGAGTTGGATGGAGGTCGACAGTCATTCATTAAGAACAATGCAATAGATTGATCACAGCCAATTAAACCAGTTGTTGATGGACCCGACCGAGTTTCGTTTTCGTTGAGACTCCCGACTGATATCACGTTATCCTCTGCATTCACATTCATGGTAACGATGCTGAGCTGGCTCGAGGCTCGTACCATCACAGCGGGTCGCTGTCAGTTCAGGACCACCATAACGAAGCGCCGTCAATAACTTTAGTAACACGAGCGCAATATTTCGAACTCTGAGAACCATTATGGAAATGTAATAACTCACAATGTTCCGCGAGCCATTTGACTGATATTGTAGCTAGTTGGGTGCTTTTCAGACCGGGATTCCCACTGCTAACGTAACGTTAGTGACCACAGCTGAGCGTCACTGTCTCTCAGTCATTAGAATGACAGTTTGCTCCCAGAGTTCAAAGCTCTGTGTGGAGCCAATACTTTCTATTTATGACGAGAAAATTATTTTATTACTTACCGAAGTGACGAAAAATCCGTTGACTGAAAATTACAAGAGCGAAGTTAACTAGTTGACCACAGCGGTTCTACTGCTGCTGACGTGACGAATCGATGAAGACATTAATTTGCATATCAGTTACTTGCTCTCTGATTGGACAATTGAGGAGTCGTTACATTTTTATAATCTCAGATTACATTTGCAGTCGGTTCCACATGGACAAATTCCTTTTTCAATTTTGTGCCATAATAACTACTCATATGTGAAATAAAATGACAAATATTAGACAAAATTGGTTATAAAGGCATGACACACAAGATGGCCGCGGTATATCTGAAGCCAATCCGCGGAGGTTTTACTTTAATAACACAAACCTGTAGTCTCCCAGATAATAATGTAGACTCTGACAGGCGAGATAGTTGGAAAATAACATGGCAACCTGTCATTAGTGTGTGGTGACCCCCAGTGGCTCTTGACAGTACTGCTAAACCAAGTCACTACGGTCTTGACAGGGAACCATAAATCTATGCCTGACAGCGTGAGATCAGAAATAGTGGAAAGGTTTTCTAAAATCTATGAGATCCAACCAGATTATTCTGAAAGTTAAATCAAAGTAAATGCCTTCATTTCTGAAAGTATTACTGGAGAAAGTTAAACTTTTTAGGCCTCGCGTGCCTCTGAGTCCCCGAAATTGCGTCACACACTCCAACCACATTTTCAGATCAAGCATACATTGTCTGTCTTCGCTAACGTGTTAATTCATTTTTCAATACTTACATCGTATGTTCACCCCTGGTTATCAACCTATCCAGCTGATTTATCAGGAGTAAATGTATGCTTGATCTGAAAATATGGTTTATAGGGGCCATATGGATGGTGTCACCCATTTGGTGTCACTCCAGAGTCTGGAGTCACAAAGGCCAAATTGAGCTCTAACACGTTGCCGTGCGACATGACCCACACCCTTATGTGATGAATAAAGGCTACTTAGACCTCCACAGCTAGTCAATGGCAAACAGTGCTTACCTCAAACCTAAATCACTACATACATGTACATCACAGCTGTCTAAGGCACTGCATCTCAGGGCTTGAGGTGTCACTGGTTCGATTTCAGGCTGTATCATTTACCGGCCATGATTGGGAGTCCCATAGGTCAGCGTCATCCGGGTTATGCCGTCATTGTAAATAAGAATTTGTTCTCAACTGGCTTAACTAGATATATAAAGGCTCAATTTATTAAAAAAAATGAGTCATTGGTATGCTTTGTCATGTTTATTTCCTTTCAAAGAAAAGCTTTCCAAACTCACTACCTATACAGCGCAAACTGTTGACTGAAGTTTTGGTTCCATATAGGAAAGGTAAAATGAGTAGTCCACGTATGCATTGTTTTACCAAATTCAACAGTCCAGACGACAGCATGTGTTTACTTCATTTCACAGCAATATAAATAGTGCCAAGTAGCCAACAGCTTTGAGCAAAACAATGTCTGTTGAGGGCTGCCATTCCCACAGCACACATTTCTTTATTTACACAAACCTTTAATCAGCTCAATAAGGGTAAATAGAACATTCAAAATGAATTAAAAGCAATGTAAAGATGCATAAGTGATTTATCTTATCATATTCATTAAAACCATACCTGCAAGTAAAATATATTACCCATCTTGCCTATAGTTTACACAGTAAAGAAATAAAGATACTAAACCGTAATCCAAAAGAACAAATTTCCCCCCCACCCCAAAAATGTAGTGTTGCTCTAATTTGATTTCAGTCAAATATGTTTGGGGGGAAAAAAGAACACCCAAGGTTAGAGTCCATCTCCAGTCATTGAAAAACATTCCAAGTCCCAATCATTAACTGTCCTGACCCCACCTTAACAAGCGGTAATGAATCCATAGTCCACTCATACAGTATACCTATAATTAATGCTGATTTTTATTCTCACCTTTCAACCAGCTTTGAGTGGTTATCTTCATAGACCAAACCCAAGCGTGTGCAAAGAGCAGAGAAGAAAATAAAGGGAAAAAGCTCTGATTGCATTGTAGCCTGTTACTAAGTCAACCAGTTGTCATTGTTGATTTACTTACATACACACATTTTTATTCTATAGCTGTTTGAGCACAAGATGCCTATAATGCTTTTAAAGCTGAGCGCAAGTGTTGTAATGTAAAATTAAGTCCATTCAACTTGTTCAGTTCCTATTCACACGACTGAACGGCTGCTGAAGCTAGTCTGTGGCGTGGCATTCTGCTCTGCATCTTTCTCTAGTGGCTGCTGACTAGGACTGCAGGTTCAGCTCAGTTCTGGGGAGGGTTGTCGTCTTTGCTGAAAGGTTGTGTGGATCCGGGCTTCACCCAAGACAGTCCTGACACCTGCAGTCCCTTGTGGTGATCCTCAGGCCTTCTCTAGAATAACAGACACGCATTACCACACTGGTCAGCTAGCACCATGGAAACAAATGGCCGCTCACACAGCTTGACCAATCACAGCCGTGCTGGCTCTCATTCAAGTAAAACAAGCCTCTTTTGGGAGTAAGCTCAGAGGGAACCCGAGTCCATGGCCCATAGCAGACAGACTCAGAGCTTTGTGTCCTTTTACATAAGTCTGAAAAGCACACTGCTGGGGTTTAGAAAACTCACTTTATGTGTGAACATCCGTTCCTTCGCGTCGTCGTGGATCGCTGGGTTCCATGAAGAGAAACTGGAAAAATGAGCATAAAAAAATAACACTTAAGAGAAACCAAATTCTCAACCATTTATTGCATCTTCTTTCATATGCTGCAGGAGGTTTCTTATTGACATAAAATATATATTAAATACTGAATGTTCAGATTGTTCGTGAGCTATGAGAATGAGAAATGGAATTCCAGGAATGAGCTTTTCCTACTATCAACCTTATTGCATAAGGATCGTCCATCTTGGGTTGGTCGAAGAGGTGACTGTTGCATAGTTTGACGCTGTCTACCACCTTGCTTTTGAACAACTGCACATCCTTGTCGTACCTGAAAAAACAGTGTGAGGTCTACACCTGTTGTATTCAGCGCATGTGACTAATACATTTGATTATACATGCAATTTGCCAGTCAATACAGTGTGGAGTGATAATTGCCCCAACCTGGCCACAATCTAATTTCATTAGCTCAGAGAATTAAGAAAAAAACACAGAATACCGCAACATTTCAATTAAACAGCAAGTCTCAAACAGCCGCCTGTCTCTTTTAGTAGCCAGGCATCGGCACACATTTCAGTAAATAAACAATGGGTCTAAATTAATTGTTTATGAAATTACCATGGACACAGCTCTGATAATCCCAGTCATGTGCATTAAAAACATTGCTCGCCATCAAAAATCAACACACAATTCAAGTTCTCCATGGTGCCGAAGTGCCAAATCGGGGGTGTATGATCTGCGATAGATTTGTTATATTTATACTGGTGACAATTAAGTTGGGTAGTCAACATTCTGTGCAATAGCTGTGTGCATTAAGGAAATACACACTTGGCTCAAATAGACAGAAGCCCGTCTCTAATAAGCACCGGTTGTGTTCAGTGACTGAAGCAAATAAATGTATGGGCTATTAATTGAAGTTTTACAGTACACAATAGGAGCACAAAGACTAGCTTGCTTGTTGACCTATAAACTGACCCAGGCCACATACGTACACGTGCCCCAGTACAGGAGGAAGAGAAGGAAGAAGGCTGTGAGGAGAAAGAGAACAAGTACAGACTTACAGCACAGCAGCTTCTGGGTTGAGTGGTTCCATAGTGTTGATCTTGTAGAACACCGTGCGTGCATACATCAGGACTTGCCAGATGTGGTTGTGATTACGCCTTCATGTCCACAGGGAGACATTTATGAATCTCTCAACATAAGGGCAAACCAAATACAATTCCAGTCACAGTAAATACAGAAGTATCATAAAGGCATTCCATGGTGCATAGGTTCATCTCAGACTAGTAAAACACCCAACAGTAGCACTGCTCAAACACCAGTAGGGCACAGCCAAAGTGTGACATACACCATAATGAAACTGACAGGTTTCCAGTGAGAATGTCATAGACAACTTTCCCCATTCAGTAAAACATATAGTGCTGTGCTCCTATAAATCCACCTTCAGCTGATAGAGACTGAGGTTTAAGAGGAGAAGACCTTACAAAGCTGTGTCCCTGTCCAGCTGAAGAAACAGGCCATGAGGAACAGAGCTGGAACAGCAGTCAGCGTAAACACTGGGCCTTGAGACACATGCCAGTTCTAACTAAGGCACACTATAGACAGCCCCACACAGTTCAACTCTCAGGGACAGCACTGTATCACCATTTACCACCAGAACTACAACATCCTGAGAGAACACACATATCAATCACAACATGATGCAGTAACATCATAGATCAAAAAGTAGTAACTGCATTTAGCCTATCAAGGGATGTGTAAGGTTGTGTAGTAGTGGCTAGTACATAGTGGAGCAGACATTACACTAATGGAAAAATATCAAGAACATGTACCTGACAAAACACCCATTTCTAAATCGTCCTCATTAATTTGGATGTAATGATCTGGGCATAGAAGCCATGTACTGACCTCCACTTGGTGAAGGCTCTCCTGACATCAAGCTCTCCTGAAACAGGGTCCACAAGTGGGTGGAAGACTGGGATATCAAACACCACTCTCTAAATGGGGGTACAGGAGAGAACATAGTACTGTTACTGCATAAATTGCAAAACATGCATTTCAAACCCCTAAACTTTTTCCACATTTTGTTACATTAGAGCCTTATTCTAAAATGTATTAACTACACACAATACCTGATAATGACAGAGAAAACAGGTTTGGAAATTAGCAAATTTATATAAAAACAGAAATAGCTTATTTAGATAATTATTCAGACCCTTTGCTATGAGACTCGAAATTGAGTTCAGGTGCATCTTGTTTCTTTCTATTGATCATCCTTGAGGTTTCTACAACTTGGAGTCCACCTGTGGTAAATGTAAATGTTTGGACATAATTTGGAAAGGCACACGTGTCTATATAAGCTCCCACAGTTGACAGTGCGTATCAAAGCAAAAACCAAGCCATGAGGTCAAAGGAATTGTCCGTAGAGCTCAGAAAGGATTGTGACAAGGCACAGATCTGGGGAAGGGTACCAAAACATTTCTATAGCATTGAAGGTCCAAGAACAGTGGCCATCATCATTCTTAAATGGAAGAATTATGGAACCACCCACCAAGACTCTTCCTAGAGCTGGCCGCTTGGCCAAACTGAGAAATCGGGGGAGAAGGGCCTTGGTCAGGGAGGTGACCAAGAACCCGATGGTCACGCTGACAGAGCTCCTCAGTGGAGATGGGAGAACCTTCCAGAAGGACAACCATCTCCACAGCACTCTACCAATCAGGCCTTTATGGTAGAGCAGCAAGACAGAAGCCACGCCTCAGTAAAAGGAACAACAGACTGCTTGGAGTTAGCCAAAAGGAACTTAAAGGACTCGGACCATGAGAAAGTCTCTCTGGTCTGATGAAACCATGATTGAACTCTTTGGCCTGAAAGCCAAGCATCATGTCTGGAGGAAACCAGACACCACTCTTCACCTCACCAATACCATCCCTACGGTGAAGCATGGTGGTGGTAGACATCATGCTGTGGGGATATTTTTCCAGAGGCAGGGACTGGGAGACTAGTCAGGATCAAGGGAAAGATGAACAGAGCAAAGTACACAGAGATCCTTGATGAAAACCTGCTCCAGATCACTCAGGACCTCAGACTAGGGCTAAGGTTTACCTTCCAACAGGAAAACGACCTTAAGCACACAGCCAAGACAACACAGGAGTGGCTTCGGGACAAGTCTCTGTACTTGAGTGGACCAGCCAGAGCAGACTTGACCCGAATGAACATCTCTGGAGAGACCTGAAAATAGCTGCGCAGTGACACTCCCCATCCAACCTGACAGCGCTTGAGGGGATCTGCAGAGAAGAATGGGAGAAACTTCCCAAATACAGGTGTACCAAGTTTGTAGCGTCATACCCAGGAAGAATCGAGTCTGTAATCACTGCCAACGGTGCATCAACAAAGTACTGAGTAAAGGGTCTGAATACTTATGTAAATGTGATATTTCAGTTTTAATCAATTCGCTAACATTTTTAAACCTGTTTTGTATTGTGTGTAGATTGATGAGGGGGAAAAAAATATTTCATCAATTTTAGAATAAGGCTGTAACGTAACCAAATGTGGAACAAGAGGGAATACTTTCCGAATGCACTGTATGATAGTCACAAACCAATCAGTCTCAGCCACCAAAGCAGGAAATGCTGAACAAATGAACCTTTGAAATGTTCCAAAGAAAAGGCTTTATTTTGCGTAAACAGCTGTGTTGTAGTGTTACAGCAGGTCCACAAAAGTACTCACAGGACATTCACCATCAGGATAGTTATCTGGAATATACACAGTGAACTTGAAGACTCCATCCTGGTACAAGCCATGTCTGATGAAAATGACCCCGAACCACACTGGAAAGAAGAGAATCTCAGGATCCCTTTGTATAGATTATGTGTAGATTATGCAGTCAAACACAAGGACAAATTAGGCTCTTACTCAATGCTGATTTGTAGGATGGCTGTACATAGATTCCAGGCAGTTTTTGCTTGATCACTAGCGTGCTGTGGGTCACAGGGTAACATGGTTACATGGAATTAAATCAATGCAGCAGAAAATGGAAATTAACAGCGTGTTTTTTCATCAACGGCTTCTCTAAATGAACTACATAACATAGTGGCCTATGTGCAAATACATCGAAGATGCATGCATCCATCCTTCCTGTAGGCTAATCAATGATCTGACATGGTTGGATTGGTGAAAACAAATCATACCTTCACTTATCCAGTCGCATACAGATCAGTGATAACCTCTAGCAAAGGAGGTAGGCATGAAGCATTTTAAAAGGTATTCAAAACAGAGCCAGTGCGTCTACTACATCCACTACACAAAATAAAGTCTGATCTGGGGCCAGTACTTACAACTCAGCCAGCAGCGAGTACTCCAGGTAGAAGGGACCGTACGAGGCATGTGTTCCGTTGGCCAACTGGGCTGTGGCGGCAGGAGAGGCAGGCTTGGTGATGGGGAGTGCATTCTTGGGGATGGAGGGAAGCTGCTTCTTCCCAAAGCTAGGCCGGGCTGGACTGGCTCTTTGTTGCTGCTGCTGCTCTCCACTCTGTTCCTCACCGTCAGATCTCTGCTCAGCAGAAGAGTGAACAAAAGGCATTTAACAGCTCAATATCTATGTCTTGGAAGTAAAAACTGGTAGCATTGATTAATACAAAGAGGGGAGCATGGCTAGATTGAAACCACTTAACAAAACACTATTCACCATAACGCAGAGAACGCAGATGACCAATTTCAAGCAAGTCTGTTTGTTTATGCAGATAGATGTAACTGAGGCAAGCTCTGTTGAACTACAAGGAAACACAGACAGCAGTGGGAGCACATGTTGAGCCCTGGGCAATAGGCATGTGGTGACAACCTCACAGGTTTCAGCGAGTCTGGTCTGGCATCAGTTTCCTTGTTCCATGGGAGGTGAGAGCACCTACAGAGAGCATCCCTAAACACAGCCAGCATCATATCCCACCAATGCTAGCTCAGTAGGAAGCACAGGAGAGGAGGATAGGCTAGTTCACAGCAGGAGAGATGCCAGTAAGCTAAGGAACGGATTAGCAACAAACCCTCAAGGCCTATCCCTCTGCAACTAATGCAACTACGGAAAGAATTCAGGTTAACGGACAGCACACAGTGAGTGTCATTAAACAAACCACGTTGTAGAATTTAATGTTTTTAGGAGGCACAGAGCAATGAGTAAACCATTCATCTGACAAGGCAGGACAGAGAGTAGTCACACCTATGTTACTATGGCAGAGCTACTTCTCCAATGTGACGCCTGTATGCTAAACTGGAAATTGGTGCCTCCCTTTCTCACAGATGTCATTGAGGTAGTAGGCAACAGACTGAATGGCAATAACAGCAGACACATGGCAAACAGCTTTCACCCAACTGAATCTTAGCAATTAGCAAACAAAACAAAAGTTGAGAAGTTCACCATTGCTCTGGTCAAACTACAGTTTAACATCAAATCCAAGTGGATTTCCCAGGAGCAACAGGCTCCTCCTGCAACAACCACGCATGTGTTGTGATAAGTCACGTCTGACTATAGTTGCAACCTCCAGAGCACTACGGCTGGGACGATACCAGTATCACGTTAGTATAGTGGCAAGGACACAAAACAGATTTAACTTTTAGGAAAACGGCCGTAATGTTGGAAACAATGAGTTGTCATCCAGTGAAATGTATTTTTCAAGCTATAGCACAATATTTTACATACAGCAGGTTATTAAAGGACCAAAGAGTTAAGTCTGCGTCGTGTCAAATATTGCAATACTAGTATTGTCACAGCCCTACAGAGCACCAGGTAGTAAAAGGCAACCCTGAAACTGCCCTCTTTCAGGATGAGATTGCAAAGGAGTGTCCCTGGCAAGGAGTTGGCGATAAGGCATGAGTAGGCCTAATGCGTTAGACACCACACACCTCAAGTTAGACATTCCCATGCCACAATTCTAGTCCTCCAAGATTCCTCTCAAACTAAAGACAGGTAAAATACAGCAGTAAAATGCACAAAACTGCAAGGAAGTTATGCCATCTTTGTGGGAAACGTTAGGGAGACAGACCACACTAGGCTTACTTTCAGTGTGTGGGTGTCTCTTTGGGAACTTTTGAAGGTCCTGTTTTTTTGTCTCTCTTCTCGCTTGTGTGTTGGGTGAACTTGACAGAAGTTGGCTTTCGGTGCAGAAGAGGAAGACCGCTCTCTTACCTTACGACCAGTATTGGTAGACATGCTCCAGAATGGGTTCAGGTTCATTACTCATGGAGGTGCAACTTCTCCTTCTAGGTCGGTCCCGCGACAAGTGTTGCCTGTGCCATTCACTGGCGTCACTGGGGATACAATTGACAGAACAAATGTTACATTTTTATTCATTTAGAGCCATTTTCATACTGGTCCCCCATGACAAGCAAACACAAAACTCTGGTGTTGAAAGCGCCATGCTCTACCAACAGCCACACCAGACCAAATTACTGGTGAGGCCCTCTACTCAGCACACAAACAAAATGGGGCAACCTGACCTCAATGACAGCTGCTGACTCTCTGATCTACTGACCATGCTGCTACTCAGACAGACGTGCCTCATTCATGTCATGTCAAGCAGGCCTAACTGTTACGTCTACCAGGCCAAGCACTTTAAACCCCACCGGGAAATAATCCAGACAAAGTTCTGATGTCTGGTGTTAATGGTTGTTTAACATGGAGGTTGAGTGTCACCCCAGTTAGATTCATTATTTTATTCGCATATTACCAAATGGCATTGTTATTGTCGTTGGCTACAGCAGTTGACAAGTTAGTTAACTAAGATCTTTGCTTAGCTAACTACTATGGCAACTAGCAACGTTGACATTGTATCCGTGTTGGTTCACGTGTTCCTATGCAGGGAACTAATTCTGCAAAATGACTTTGAACACATAGCTAGTATAGTTAAGCTATATATAGTTACAGTACCTAGTTAGATTGTTAACAAGATACGTCCAGACGTTCAGTTTGTTAGCTGGACTCCAGGTTTGCAGTTACAAATCAAGCATACATATTCATTTGCGATGGAAAATAGCATTGTTGCTTATTATCCATAATGAAACAGGCATACTTTACGACAAGAACGTTCACAACACAAACTTAGCAAACCAACCAGTTCTGCTAGCTTGCAAGCTAACGTTACCAAGCTTGAAAACCAACGGTAGGGAGCTAGCTAGCTAGCTAGCTACTATCCAGTTGCCAGCTTACCTTCCCTGAACGAAAATTCAGACAAGTACCTGTTCAAAAATTGCCCATTTATGTGAACAATTTCAAAACGTGCGTTTTAAAGACGTTGTTACAATCACCACTGGTCAAAACAAAAAAGGTGTACCGCAACTGTTTGGGCAACTGGCTAGCTAAGTAATCTCACAGACACCGGAAATCAATCAAAAAGCTCATGATGGGCGTTTCCTATTCATCGCGGGATATTTCTACTGGCTTATAACAAAGGGTGGATAAAGTATCTGAAATATGATTCGCTGACGTTCTATAACTTAAGTCGTGCTGTTATGCCGCGTTCACGTACTAGTCGGAAATAGGAACTCAGAAATGTCCGACTTGCTGATTGTAGAACGCAGAACGTGTAGAGATGGGTAGGTTAGTTTAGTAACAACACCGACGCATGCTCAACTATGGGGAAAACAGACGGGATTGGCTGCGATTGTTGGCAACATGTAAACTATATTTCGTCTCCAATGCTTATTAAAAACATAAATACATGTGGTCAATGAGCACTTGTGGTCTCTCAAATACAAATAAAATTGTATTGGTCACATACACATGTTAGCAGATGTTATTGCAGGTGTAGCGAAAGGATTGTGTTTCTAGCTCCAACAGTGCAGTAATATCTAACAAGTAATGTCTAACAATTTAACAAACATACACACACATTTAAAGCAAAGGAATGGAGTACATACATATTAAGATGAGCAATGTCAGTGGCATAGACTAAAATACAGTAGAATAGAATACAGTATATACATATGAGATGAGTAGTGCAAAATATGTAAACATTATTAAAGTAGTGCTCCAATTATTAAAGTGGCCGGTGATTTCAAGTCTATGTATATAGGGCAGCAGCCTCTAAGTTGCTAGTGATGGCTATTTAACAGTATGATGGCCTTGAGATAGAAGTTGTTTTCAGTCTCTCGGTCCCAGCTTTGATGCACCTGTACTGACCTCGCCTTCTGGATGATAGTGGGGTGAACAGGCAGTGGCTCGGGTGGGTGTTGTCCTTGATGATCTTTTTGGCCTTCCTGTGACATTGGTTGCTGTAGGTGTCGTGAAGGGCAGGTAGTTTGCCCCCGGTGATGCGTTGGGCAGACTGCACCACCCTCTGGAGACCCCTGTGGTTGCGGGGGGTGCAGTTACCGTACCAGGCAGTGATACAGCCCAACAGGATTCTCTCAATTGTGCATCTGTAAAAGTTTGTGAGGGTTTTAGGTGCCAAGACAAATTTCTTCAGCCTCCTGAGGTTGAAGAGGCACTGTTACGCCTTCGTCACCACCCTGTCTGTGTGAGGTGTACGCCGAGAAACTTAAAGCTTTCCATCTTCTCCACTGCGGTCCGGCCGATGTAGATAGGGGGGTGCTCCCTCTGCGGTTTCCTGAAGTCCACGATCAGCTCCTTTCTTTTGTTGATGATGGGTGAGAGGTTATTTTCCTGGCACCACACTCCCAGGGCCCTCACCTCCTCCCTGTAGGCTGTCCCGTCATTGTTGTTAATCAGGCCTACTACTGTTGTGTCATCTGAAAACTTGATGATTGAGTTGGAGGCATGCATGGCCACGCAGTCATGGGTGAACAGGGAGTACAGGAGGGGGCTGAGCACACACCCTTGTGGGGCCCGTGTTGAGGATCAGCAAAGTGGAGTTGTTGTTTCCTACCTTCGCCACCTGTGGGCGGCCCGTCAGGAAGTCCAGGAACCAGTTGCACAGGACAGGACCCAGGGCCCCAAGTTTAATGATGAGCTTGGAGGGTACGATGGTGTTGAATGCTGAGCCATAGTCAATGAACAGCATTCTTACATAGTTATTCCTCTTGTCCAGATGGGATAGAGCAGTGTAAAAGTGAATGCATCGTTTGTGGATCTATTGGGGTGGTAAGCAAATTGAAGTGGCTCTAGTGTGTCAGGTAAGGTAGAGGTGATATGCTCCTTGACTAGTCTCTCAAAGCACTTAATGATGACAGAAGTGAGTGCTATGGGGCGATAGTCATTTAGGTCAGTTACCTTTGCTTTCTTGGGTACAGGAACAATGGTGGACATTTTGAAGCATGTGGGGACAGCAGACTGGAGTAGGGAGAGATTGAATAAGTCCGTAAACACTCCAGCCAGCTGGTCTACGCATGCTCTGAGGATGCGACTAGGGATGCCGTCTGGGCCGGCAGCCTTGCGAGGGTTAACAAGGGTTAAATACATTGTACAGTTGTTGGTTAGTTAGTGAATTTTTGCCATATTAGCATAGAAGTGACATCAGTCAAAACAAGACATGGTATCAAGAACAAGATAAAACTAGTTGAAACGGCACTAGTAACAGACCAGAGATATCAACCCAGTGAAACCCTTTGGCTATCATCATCACATAAAAGCCCCAGTAAAGGTATCCAAAACATATTTATTTCTGAGGTATAACAGACATTAAAACCAGTAGATCATGATAATGACATCATCCACAATTCCTACGTAAAATTCCCGATTGTGCCATATTGCTGAATGGCACCAAAGATTACAGATACACTGACAATGGGAGTCGTGACACAGCAGGCTGTCTCTCGCCCGCCTATCCTTTCTTTAGATTGGTGGATACATCTCATCGTTGTAATGTATTTTGAATATTCGATGAGGGTTGTTGACATCACCCGCCTGTATTCAATGGCAAGAGATATGCTTCTTAAAAAAAAAAAAAAGATATGCTACTAGCCTCAAGTCATTTAATTTTTGTATTTAACTAGGCAAGTCAGTTAAGAACAAATTCTTTACAATGACGGCCTATCCCAGCCAAACCCTAACCTGGACAATGCTGGGCCAACTGCGTGCCGCCCTATGGGACTCCCAATCACGGCCTGGAATCGAACCAGGGTCTGTTGTGACGCCTCTAGCACTAAGATGCAGTGCATTAGACTGCTACGCCACTCGGGAGCCATGAATATGCATAGCCACCTCGAGACAACTCCGATATAAAGTGTTTTTATCAAAGTAGCCTGGATGTCACGTGTCCTACTTAAATCAGTACACTCGTAACAACTTAAGCATTATGAAACTTCTATTCGATCAAATAAACCTCAAGTCACAAATAAGCCATATTTTTTGTGGTAGACCAAATTCGACACTCATTGACCTCCATGCAAAAACTCCTTGCTTGGGGGGCGAATGAAAAAAAAAAAAAAAACACCTGCTACAGGGAGACAGATTTTCCACCGAGTCAGCTTCTCTCTTCCTCCTCTACAATGGCATCAAAACAACGCTTTGGATCATGGTGAAAGTGGCCGTAACTAGCAAAGGTTCGTGGTCAATGTAGTCGTTTTCATCCTGCATGAAAGAGTCAACCCGGGAGCCTCGTCAAAGCCTGCTGGAGGTGTCAGC
Source organism: Salmo salar (assembly GCF_965601325.2). Classification (NCBI taxonomy): domain Eukaryota; kingdom Metazoa; phylum Chordata; class Actinopteri; order Salmoniformes; family Salmonidae; genus Salmo; species Salmo salar. The sequence continues at coordinate 30,085,325 of NC_138301.1, forward strand.
ACGTGGTCCTGTGTGATGACAAATGCAGTAGTCAGAATGTATCACAGTTTATTTAAATATTTCGATTTGTAGTGAACTTTAAAATATTTCACAGTGGGGATGAAACTTGACCTTAAATTTTAGAGCCCAAACATCCGTAAAAAAAAAAAATGGTTTGGCCTTTCAGGCGATCAAAGTTTATATAGGCTTTCTAGGACAGACCTGGGTAAGGCATTCATGGTAAGAGTGTTCACATTTTATTGCAGAAATACCAGTATACATACAAGAAGCAGACCTGGGTTTTTTGCATTACTAGGTCGCTACCTATGACATAATAGACCCTGGATTGCAGATGATATGTTTTGGCCACCGGTCGACCATGTTGCCATTCATCAGAAAAGCAGTCTTCCATAGGAATGAATGGAACTTTACAGTATTTCGTTTAGGTGTTTCAAGGACAAAATTACATGTATTTACGTACTTTGTGTGTTGTAGTTCACAACGGTAGTGGGGACAGAAGCATTAGTACTTTCTAAAAATGATACTTTAAGTATTTTTTTTATATTTAATTTGTGTGTTTATGCATTATGGCTAAAACAAATGTAAAAATTAGTACATGCATTTCTATAGCTTCCAAAATATGTTTTACATTAGTGGGAGAGTGCCAAGATGGAGGTGTTTTAACTTCCAAACAGCACCCTCTGTCTGTTATCTAGTGTATATATAAACCATTCGTTGCTATGCAGTAGCCCAAACTGGTCTCAGAGCATTTTGTATTATTCTGTATGTAAATCCAAGACGCTACATTTAGTATAATATGTTAGGTTTCACCAACCTTCTTTCATTTTTGCCTTAAGTAACCTCTTGTTTTATGTAACCATACCAAACGTAACATATCATACAAATTTGACTGCCCCTGATTTACATCTACTATGTTACATTTAGTCTATGAAACCAGGCTGGGTTTATAGAGCAAAAACTATTTTAGGTGCAGCGGTAAAAGTATTGTAGGGAATACTCAGTAGGTTTTGTAGAATATATACAGTGCCTTCGGAAAGAATTTTGTTACGTTACAGCCTTATTCTAAAATTGATTAAATCGTCCCCCCTCATCAATCTACACACAATACCCCATAATGACAAAGCACATTTTTGCTTACTTATATAAAAAAAAGGGAAATATCACATTAACATGAGTATTCAGACCATTTACTGAGTACTTTGTTGAAGCACCTTGGCAGCGATTACAGCCTCGAGTCTTCTTGGGTATGATGCTACAAGCTTGGCACACATGTATTTGGGAAGTTTCTCCCATTCTTCTCTGCAGATTCTCTTAAGCTCTGTCAGGTTGGATGGGGAGTGTTGCTGCACAGCTATTTTCAGGTCTCTCCAGAGATGTTCGATTGAGTTCAAGTCCAGGCTCTGGCTGGGCCACTCAAGGACATCCAGAGACTTGTCCCGAAGCCACTCCTGCGTGGTCTTGGCTGTGTGCTTAGTGTCGTTGTCCTGTTGGAAGGTGAACCTTCACCCCCAATCTGAGATCCTGAGCCGGTTTTCATTGAGGATCTCTGTGTACTTTGCTCTGTTCATCTTTGCCGCGATCCTGACTAGTCTCCCAGTCCCTGCCGCTGAAAAACATCCCCACAGCATATCACCATAGGGTTGGTGCCAGGTTTCCTCTTGACTTGACAGTTGGCATTCAGGCCAAAGAGTTCAATCTTGGTTTCATCAGACCAGAGAATCTTGTTTCTCATGGTCTGAGAGTCTTTAAGTACCTTTTGGCAAACTCCAAGCAGGCTGTCATGTGCCTTTTACTGAGGAGTGGCTTCCATCTGGCCACTCTACCGTAAAGGCCTAATTGGTGGAGTGTTGCAGAGATGGTTGTCCTTCTGGAAGGTTCTCCCATCTCCACAGAGGAACTCTAGAGCTCTGTTAGTGACCATCGGGTTCTTAATCACCTCCCTGACCAAGGCCCTTCTCCCACGATTGCTCAGTTTGGCCAGGCGGTCAGCTCTAGGAAGAGTCTTCGTGGTTCTAAACTTCTTCCATTTAAGAATGATGGAGGCCACTGTGTTCTAGTGGACCTTCAATGCTGCAGAATTGTTTTTAGTACCTTTCCCCAGATGGGTGCCTCAACACAATCCTGTCTTAGAGCCCTATGGACAATTCCTTCAACCTCATGGCTTGTTTTTTGCTCTGACATGCACTGTGAATTGTGAGGCCTTACATAGACATGTGTGTGCCTTTCCAAATCATGTCCAATCAATTTAATTTACTACAGGTGGCCTCCAATCAAGTTGTAGAAACATTTCAAGGATTATCAATGGAAACAGGATGCACCTGAGCTCAATTTCGAGTCTCATGGCAAAGGGTCTAAATAAGGTATTTCTGTTTTTATTTTTTAATACGTTTGCAAACATTTCTAAAAACCTGTTTTTCTTTTGTCATAATGGGGTATTGTGTATATATTGCCGAGGAGTTATATTTTAGAATAAGGCTGTAATGTAACAAAATGTGGAAAAGTCAAGGAGTCTGAATACATTCCGAAGGCACTGTATATGGTGTCATTTCATGGGGCACTGAATAACACTGAGTGTTACTGGCCTTTTACTCCACCCATTCCATTGGCCACAATGCAAATCACTGTATATGGATTACATATTGGCTTATAGAGCAAAAACTATTCTAGGTGCCGCAGTAAAATTATTGTATGGAATACTCAGTAGGTTCTGTAGAATGTATACTGTATATGATGTATTTTCATGGGGCACTGAATAGTATGGAGTGTTGCTAGCCTTTTACTCTACCCATTCAATTGGCCACAATGAGAATCACTTTATATGGAATGCATATTGATTTATAGAGCAATATGTTTTCCATATACACTACCGTTCCAAAGTTTGGGGTCACTTAGAAATGTCCTTGTTTTTTAAAGAAAAGCTAGTTTTCTTGTACATTAAAATAACATCAAATTGATCAGAAATACAGTGTAAACAATGTTGTAAATGACTATTGTAGCTGGAATCGGCAGATTTGTTATGGACTATCTACATAGGCGTACAGAGGCCCATTATCAGCAACCATCACTCCTGTGTTCCAATGGCACGTGTTAGCTAATCCAAGTTTATCATTTTAAAAGGCTAATTGACCATTAGAAAACCCTTTTGCAATTATGTTAGCACAGCTGAAAACGGTCTGACCTTTAATCAGGATCAAATATTGTGTTAAAATCTGGATTACCTTGATCGCACTGGAAGGGTGCATTCAGGGTGGATTTAGAAAGGCTCTACAACCAAGATATTTCTGTCACACCCTGATCTGTTCACCTGTCTTTGTGATTGTCTCCACCCCCCTCCAAGCATCGCCCATCTTCCCCATTATCCCCTGCCTGCCGCCCGGTACCGTTGCCCCACCTCTGGTTTACTGACCTCTGCCTGCCTTGACCTGGGCCCTGAGGATCACGTGATTCAACTTTCTAAAATAATGGCGGACAACAGCGGGGCAGCAGTTAGGCAGTGTAAGTAAAAACCAACCAAAGTATTATTGTACTACTTCACTAGCTCAATAAAAAACACATTTTTAGAAACAACAAAGGAATTGAACATGTATTGATGTCAACCAGTTTGTTTAGCCAGAGAGTATAGATAATATTTGGTTTAGCTGAATGTGAGAAGCTAGCTAACTATTAGCTAACCTAATGTTAGTTAGCAAACGTTGTGGCAAGGCATAGCTAGGTAAATTATAAACAATGTAATGCAAAAAATATAAATGTGGCTAGTGTACATAATCTCTAATTAATCTGTTAAGTGAGAGTACTCTGCACAGATAACACGAGAATAGCGAATTTTGCATTTTGATTTGTTTGACAAAGTAGAGGAGCAGACATTGTTTAGCTAACTAGCTAGTTTATCTCCATAAGGCCAAGTCTCCTGTGATGAGGAACCTAGACTGTATTCCTACTGTCTTTGCCTACATGACTCCAACAGTCCATTGCCCCCCAGAATCTTTCTGTATCATTGACCTTTGGATGGACTACAGAATAATTGAATGGGTTGTTTTACAGGTCAGCCATAGTAGTACGGGACCCCTGGAGCAAATTAGTGCCTTGCTCAAGAGCCCATCGAAAGATGTTTCACCGTGTCGGCTCAGGTAATCGAACCAGATACCTTTCTGTTACTGGCCCAACGCTTTCTGTTACATTGCCCAACGCTCTGCTGCCCACATTTCACTTAATTTAATTTCACATTTGGAGCACATTTCACTGCACCTATCCGGTATTCAGTATGTGACTTTTTATCCTGTTAAATCCTTTAAAGAAGTCACAGTGATTGACAACTAACATTGAGTGCGGAGTCGGACAGGGACAAATTAATGTTTCCAGAAATGAATACAAAAATGAAATAAAAGTCCATAGGAGAAAGTATTTTGTCCTAGTGTGATGCACAGACTTGGTCCAGAGAGGTTGACACATCCGAGCCTCTTGTTTGTAGTCACATAGTTTTATTTTTGGTCCACGCTTCAGTAGCCATTGCTGCATGATGATGATTGATTGATTTGCTGACAATTAAGCTTAATTATGGTTCAGAAGAAAAAAAACGAACTTAATGCATCACCGATTGAATTAATTAGAGGAAATGACATTGTCCAAGTTTGAAACTAAAAATGAATTATTGACTTCATTATTACTATATTATCTGATTCTATTTTGTCTTCAAGTTCACTTCAGTGCTAAAGGCAATTAGCGTTAAATTTCTTTATTGGGGCAGTCAACAACACAAGGTCACTGACTCCTTTGACTCATACAAATCAAATACCAGAGCAACTACATAAATAACTTGATGTCTGTTTTGCCTTCACCCAACATTGTGATAATCTCAGACATGGAGAAAGTCACACATCTACCCCACTGATTTCCTAATGACCTTTTTGTATTTGGCATTGATTCTTTTTTATAATCAACTATTGTGACCTTTGCATGGTTAGACAAACACAAAACAATCAAAGAAAGATTGGGCTTAATCATTTCCTGAACTGTCCCTTAAAAGTATGACCGCATCTCCCCGACTGATAATAATGTGTATGGTAATAGTCATTGGGTAATTATCTCAAACCGACCCTCACTACCAGGTCGATGGTTATTCTCTAGAACTGTTGCCCTTCATTAGAAAGGACATGAAAGCCTGGAGAGTGCTACTATGGTCAGTGTTATTTAGATGACATTTGATAGATTGAAAATGGTTACACAATGATTAGTCCTTTGACCTGTGTCTACTACTTTGATATCAAATTAATTTTGACTATAGATTTCAACATCACTTTAACACATTATTTTCCTTTCAGTCTTATGTAAGAAACAATTACAGCAACAAAACAATTAATCTAAACTTAGTCTGTAGAGCTAATGTTACCCTTTCACATTAGTGATTCATTAATCAAGTACCATGAAATCCCCCTGTCTACTGTGGCAACCATGAGTAGCCTATTCTGATCCCCTTTTCACAGTGGTTTAAAGTGCAGCTGTGAGTTAGGCTACAGACACACAGTGCAAAGACATGCATCTGATCTGACGACCCAACATCACAGAACCATTTAAATTGGACCATACAATACAGCTGTTTGAGACAGGTCCATTGGCAAGTGTCAGTAACTATTTGCCAAATTTTACAAACAAATTTGGTTCTATTTAGCAACCTATTAATTGTGTTTTTATAAAACATTTAGTGTTATCATGGTCAGTCTATATACATAAATGTCCAATAAGAGGAGGAACAATATAAGTAAGCCCCTGAATTTGAACTGAGGTGAAATATGTCCTGTAGTTATGCCTCCTGTCAGTCCATTCCTTCAGAGAGTTTGAGACCCGCCAATTCAGATCTGCAATTTGGTTTAAATGACAGTTAAAAATTGCAATAGTCAGCCCCCGGTGAAATTTGCCTTGACAGCACAGACATAAAAAAGTGAGAACTGATGACTCCACGTCCAGATAATAAGTAATAACAATGTTAGTTTAAATAAGAAAAGCCAGAGCTGGATTCAAATGCAATATTCATTTGAGGAAGGTGAGCGGAAAAGGCACACGCACACAAAAAAATCTACCAGATCCTTCATATAGCAATAGTCTTGTCTTCTCCCTCAGGCTAGGGCCAGGCTAACATCTCAATGCAGCAATTATTTGCTGTAATGACTGCAGTTCAAATAAGCCTGGAGATTTTATTAAACCAAATGAGAGAATCATCTGTGTATTATCACCTTGTGATTGACAGTGACAAGTGTTGGGCAGACACGGATGTGAGCATGATGAAGAAGCTCCCGGCAAAGCTCTCGATAATGTTACCCCTGATAAAGTTGCCCAGGCAGCAAGAGCCTCAGCCAGCAAACGAAGGAGAAGGATCTCCATGCATATTAATTCCAATTGTCAGATCCTACCCTGACAGTGGGGGAGAGATGGGGGAAGGGGGTTAGTGTAATCTGATGGGTCAACCCCTGATACCTAACACTCACTGACTGGCATTTTACACAACTAATGAAAAAGAAATCCATTGTGCTGATCATGTGCATAGATTTCACTATATAATAATGAAATGGAAATATTCATAATAAAGTTAAAGGTCACTTTGTGAAACTGCTAAGCTTCCTAAGCTGCAACCTTTACATGAGCATTTGTCTGATTCCTCTGGTAAAATGGGAGGGGGAGAGGCATGTCAATGCTTTAACCCTGAAGGGGCAAAGAGGAGAGCCAACATTCTAGAGTCCTGCTTTCTTTGCTCCGAGGAGGTTATATGTCTCACCTTAGCAAGCAGTAGGCCTACTGATGTTCAGTTGATGTCACTCAATACAGAGCAGAGGCACATAGTGCCATTTTTATTGTCCTGAAATGAATGATCCACTCAGTGTTGTTTTTCCAAATGCCAATACAACAGGTCTCAAAGGTCAGCAGACATGTATTGAAAAGGAGAGGATGAAAGCCACTGTCTTCTCTCTGGGTGTAAAAACCATGTCCAGAGCCATATCCAGCCAAATCAATATGGGAAATAGACTCTACTTCTGTTTAGACACCTGCTTTTCCTGTTCAGGTCACCTGGGCTTCCTCAGACCTATAGGAGAGGGGGACGGAGGGGTGGAGGGAGACATCAGCCCATTATGATCACTCTGAAGGACACCCTGAGTATTATTGCCTGCTGTGACTCACGCGAGTGAGACCCTTCTGCATATGCATCACAGCTAGGCTGGCATTTATTAGTGCCATGCACTAAGTACAGGCCGTGTTATTGGATTTGAATATCAGCTCCCAGCCACATTCCTCGGCCCTAGAAATATATTAAGATGAAGCAATCTCATTTAATAACACCCAAACTAATAAAAGGAGAGCGGATTGGAAATTAAATGTATGAATATAGCTCGGCAGCAGGAGTGATCTAAAAAGCCCGGCTTCAGTGGTCTGTCATCTCCAATGCAGACAGTTCTTGTGCTGCCATAAGCCCAGGTACTAAAAATGTTTGTGTCTGTTGAGATTCAGAAAAAAGTGATGTCTGAGATTCTCCGAAATCATACATTTACTCTAATATGATGTTTATAAAGGAAAGCCATACCTGTGGACTAGCTGTTTTCATGTCATAAACAATGTAGATCTGTCTGGAAATAATATTTCACTATAGGCCAAGTCACAAGAATATGCATCCAAAGAAAAAGTGCAATACGGCATGTTCTAAACACATTTGTCAATGTAGAATAATGGTCTAGAGGCCTACGTCACTTATTTTTACTGTCATTAGGCTATGGTCTTTTCATATCCAATCCTGGAAGACAGCTGGGTATACAGGAGAGGAACATGACATTTCCATTATACTTTTTATCAATTAGATCATACCTTTGACCTGTAATTATCAGTCTATTCCAGTGGCATGAACACTGCTTCTCCTCGCTGTGTTGTCGATGGACATTCTGTCAATGTATTTCCTTGCTTGTGTGTCATGGGGAAATTGAGTGACATCTGTTTGATGCTGCGCATGTTATGCTTTCAACTGCCAGGAAGTCTGCTCTGTGTGTGTAATAGTTGTGTCCCGGTGGAGCGGTGACTGTCACTCATTATACCTGCAGTCCAACTGCCAGGCATCCATATACACGTATATCTTACTCTGCACTTCCACAAACTTTCATCAACAGATGCAGCCACTACGATTGATTAGTTAGCAGCAGCAGGCAAGTCATTGAGCTATTCTCTTTGGAAACATTTATTTATGTGTGTATGTCGATAACTTAGAAGTCCATTACTGTGATTACCTTTGAGGGTTGGCTGAACAACAGATGTTCAAGGACAACTCATTCCATTTTACCCAGTTAAGAGTGAGTAGTGACTGGTGTCAATACAGAGAACACTGGAGAGAGAGAGACTCAAATAAAATATGTTATAATAACACACAGATTATCAAGATATAATTTGGTAAATCAACCTGTGCCTAGTGGTGGACAGTTTCCATTTTGATAATCAAGCCATTTTATGAAATGTAGCAATATCCAATATCACTGGAGGGCGCCCTAAGACAACGATATGCAAAGCTACAGTTATGATGGGATCGGCGTTTCCATAAATACCCAGTTGTGGACGATGACCTTTAAATGAGTCAGAAATATATCAAGTAGGCCCATATTCTCCGTTTATAGGCCTAATTTACAAATGGTCATGTTTTACAATGTAATTTACTAAAATGAAAATACTACAAACTGGCCTTTTTAATTGGGCTATTTAATTCAAAATTAAATGTGTTTCTTTCATAGTTGTTTTGCCATTGTTATGTGCATGCACTTGTTTAAATCGATGTTAAGAGAATGATGAGTTTGGACAATACATTTTATGTGACAAATTCATGCATAAAGAAAATACATTATTGAAATATCTGTTTGATAAGGCTATTTCTATAGTTGAAATAATATCAATTCAGCACAAACTGTATTCTTATTTTACTGAGGAGATCATAACACTGTTCTTTATTTTTTAATTAGCTCATTTTCTCTCTTGAATCAATATATCACAAGTAAATGTCTGTAGCGGATACAGACAGTCTGCCCATTAACTTCACGCCTAATGCTTCTTATCTAAAAACTGTTTTATTAAAATTAAGTCAGAACACAAAATGGAATTTAAAAAGTTTAAGTGAAACAATTTGCATTGGGAGTGGGTGAAATGCTAATTCATTCTCTCACTAAGCCCCACAATCATTCTCATCCATTTTGGTGCCTGATTGTTTTCCACATGGTTGCCTTCATTCATTAAAGCATATTTATAAACACAAAGAATATCTCAGTATTAATAATACTGCTTTTTGTTAAAGCTCAATCAACCATAATGTCCTAATATTTTCTATGTGAACCTCATTTCACATGATCTCACTACTCATGAAATGAGTGTCCCATAAGGGATTTATTTCATTTAGGCCTATCGGGACTATTGAATTAAATTAAACCAGACACTTACCGCAGGCGGAACAGGGCTACACTATCCACTTAAAGGTAGGCCTACTCTTGAGTATGATTTAGGCAAACACATTAGGCAGCAAATGCTTTTCATTTGTAGAGGCTACTCCATAATTCATTCATTAAGAAAGAGCGTCAAAGTGCCTATAGGTAAACAGAAAGGTCACGTGTTGAAGGGATCTTTAGTAATTACTTTACAACCATGTTTACACGCAGATGACATGGCCAATGTGTTGTTTGTGTATGAGGCTACATAGCATTTTTAAATAGAAAATGAGGCAAATGCCTTATAAACAACAGGAACATAACAATGTAATTACACTGCCCCTAAGAGGTAACAGTGGTTGACTGACGTAAAACAACATAACATAGAAATTGGGATTTTAGAATACAATACTGTCAGAGCAAAGTCATTTCTTTCTAACAGAATAGGAAATAACATCTACTTTCAGTGGGTACATCAACATTTTCCTATAGCATACAATAACTGTTTTACATAGGTCTATAATAGACTACTAGAAATACTTGTCTTTGCCATGCAACAGATACACAATATTATAATATCTATAATAAACTATAATTTAACAATGCTCTGAAATGTGCTAATGGTGATAATTATCAAGTCAACAAATGCCTCTCCTGATAATCCTCTCGATCACCAGTAGGTGGCAGGCTTTCTCCACGGTTGGCGGCTCCTTCAGTCTGAGCCGAACTCCTGTGCCCCAGTGGTGCTGTGATGTTGGTTTCCTGAAACCTTGCTGCTCTCGCCTGTGAAATGCATTCCCATTAAAAGGCCTTTTAAAAGCCAACACCAGTGCTATAATGATCATCTCCCTGTTTCCCAAGCCTGGGAATGCAGGCAGGCAGTACAGTGCCACACAGGCAGACATGTGGTGACTGCCACAAACAAAGGCATGGCACTCTCCTCCTCCCCTAACCCATGTTACAGGCCTGCCAGAGGCAATTACACCCACAGCCCAGTGTGAGGTCTGAGAGACCCCAATCACCACTAACAAGATCAAGGGTAACCCTCTCCTCTCCCCCAACACCTCTCTCTCGCTCTCTCTTTTGCTCCCACTCTCTCTCTCCCACTCTCTCTTTCACTCTCTTTCTCTCTCGCTTTCTCATCTCTCATCTGAAATTATGACACCTTTTGAGTGGCTGTGAAAAATATACAGCTTCAAGTTCAAGTCACTGTGTGCTGCAAAAATGGCATCACAGATGGGTGACTATTATACTTCTCTAAAAATGCCATCTGATTTCACCATTTTGTCACTTGATGAAGTTCTAAGCAATGATTGCTGCAACGACAGCAGAAACAGACTAAAAGGATGTGTTATTACTAGTCAACAACACCCAAGATGTTGGTCTGTCTTATGTCACCTGTTTACCTCAGAAATTACTCTGGTGTTTAGAAACATAGTGACCTAATGAACCTAATGGAAAACACCTACATGCAGCTTTTCCACCTCTTAAAAGTAACGGGTAACCAGTAAAAGTCACACAACTATCTGACTATCTGAACTCAGTGGCAAAGGCAATAAGGTCAGCATCCCTCACAGAGCAGGTCTTTTGAGGTCTCAGCTTCAGTTGCATCTGGATTCTGGTTTCAAAAAAAACACATTTTGTCACTGTTGCTAAAAAACAAGCGGTTAAATTATACCCTACCCAACTCATCTAATTTGGTGTGTGAGTCTGTGTGTGTGTTTGGACATTGGCCATGGAGGGAAACCATACCCTTGTACCCTGATCTGATCCTGCCATGAATACACTCTCTTTGTCATGCAGCAGCTCAGTGTGTGTGTGTGTGTGTGTGTGTGTGTGTGTGTGTGTGTGTGTGTGTGTGTGTGTGTGTGTGTGTGTGTGTGTGTGTGTGTGTGTGTGTGTGTGTGTGTGTGTGTGTGTGTGTGTGTGTGTGTGTGTGTGTGTGTGTGTCTGCTTGCCTGTGTGTGTCTGCCTTAAGCAGGGCTCACATGCCTCCTCTGATACTACAGTCAGTGGGAACGGAGGCCTCATGCCCTCACACCAAACGCCGATCTGGCAGCTCGCTAAATAATTTGTGCTTCTTTACTGGGGTCATTGGATAGAGAAGCCAACGCTGTGAATAATTAATCCACAGACACAATCTGAGCAGCCTGCTCCTGTTTCCTTTCCTCCAGGTTTTAGCAGGATTGTCTGGCTGCACTGTTCTGTTCAGATCATTCATACATACACCTTGTGTCTAATTCATTTGGATGGGAATAATCACAATAAAAAGACAGGGAAGGCTGGTGGTGGTGTGTCCTGAGCATGACCCACAGAGGATCCAGAAAAAGAACACAGACAGACACGCTGCTCAGCCACACAATGTTTTTTCATTTCAAGTTACAAAAATAAGTCAAAGGCCCATTACCGTGGGGCTTGTATAGCTATATAATTACGTTTCATTATTCAGTACACAGTTGATACCCATCACAGTGTAGGTTGAAAGAAGTACAGTTGTTAAGGTTGAAATTAGGTATTTTATTGATATTGCAGTGTCGTCTCAGATCTGACGCTTACAAATACTGAGTGCTGGAACCGAGTCTGATGGTCTGTCTGTCTCAAAGAATACTAATGTCATTTTGCGTGCTGTTATAGAGGGAGTTGTAGACAGTCTTACACAGATCAGGGTAAATGGTTAGATTGCTGGAACACAAGTAGAACCATGCCGTTCAGGGTTAACTACATTGTTTTGGCAGCCCAAAGTCTGATTTTTGCTTTCCCATCATCATAAAACCCCAACTCACATTTGGCTATCCACTAGCTCACGGATATGATTCCACATGTACTTAATGTGTTACATTGACTTATACTCTTATTTTGTCATTCCACAGTAGTGACTAGGAGCAGTGGTATTTAACACGGGCAAGGACCTGATAAGTCCCTAGCATGGCTGTCACAACATCCAGGAAATAAGTGGAGAAAATCACACAACCCTGAGTCCACTCGTGGAAGTTCATGGACGACCTACTGTATGCTAACCAAAGAGAAAGTCAAGTAAGCCATGGCTGTCAGAGTGTATGACCCTTTAGGATAGAGAGCAGTAGAGGCTAAGTATAAAGGACACTAAGATATTATTGAGTCATTTATAGCAATAGGCCTATGATGCCAAGGCATGAGGGACACCATTCAGCCCTTAATCATCTTCATGTCAACTGGGAGTTCTGACACTTGTGTAGACTGCAGATAATGGTCTTTTGCCCACCGTATATCTACGACGTAAAGCTCTGTAACAAATGTATCATTATGTGACATTATGTTGCTAGATGGTGGTGTCATGGCGCATCATATACTGACAGCTATCATGCCTTATACTTGATATGGATAGAGAACTTTATGATCAAATACTCTCACTGGTAGTTGGGGTATAGCACATCTTGGGCTTTATCACCATGCAATACAGTCTACTAAGTAAGAAAGTCTGAGAGGAGACGTAGGCGTTTGTGGACATCTTGGACCATATGAAAATGAGTCTTAAACCATTGTCTGTATGACATTTGTTAATAATGTTGAATGGCCTCAATATTAGGATCACCTCATTCATTGCCTCCATCACACTCTATCTACACATGGCAGCAGTAATACAACAAATGTCAGTTCTCTCACTGCTATTAAACCAGAAAAAAACAAGACCAAGATTCATGTTTCAGAAGAGAAATCAGAGGCAAAGAACTACAGGTATGAAAATGTTTCTGTGGGATATGTCTTTGACTGGTTAGGATCTCTGGCAGGCTGTCCAAGCCAGTTGCATAGTACAATCAGAGGGAGAGAGAAACAGAGGAGTGAGAGAGAGAGAAAATATCCCTCCCAACCGTCAGATAACCACACCAGCTTGGATCTGTCCAATCGCATCAGCCGTTACCCATTATGCTCCCTGAGGAGACCCGGCCCTCGCCACATCCTCCACTGGTTTAGGGGACTTCCTGTTTGCTGGAAAACAGCACAGACAAATTACATAATTACAAATGGCGGCCCCAGAACAACGTGAGAGGGTGCTGTCCCTGCCGCTCCCTAGACCTCAAAACTCTGAAGCTGCTAATTTTGTTTCAACCCAAAACAAGCTGAACAACATGACAATGACCAGGCTCTGTCTGTCTCCACACGAAATGGTCTCAGGGGTTTGGCTCACTCTGAGAGACTGCAGATTTATACTTATCCACTTTATGTTCCGTTATTGTCGAGTAGTTACGAGAATAAACTCGATGCAATATGTCCATGAATGAGCATTTATTTGGAGCAACTTTGTCCTTTTTTGTGACCTTACATGGTGGGGTGCAGGCAGCAGGATGGCACTAGGTTTGGCTTTTGACAGCCTTTATCCTGACTTCCTCAGTCTAGGGTCTAGCTTAAGGACATCTAATGAGGAGAAATCCAGTCAGATAGAGAAAGCTGGGCTTGGCCACACTTTAGAGGGCTGGGATGGGATATGCCAGTTCTATCCAACTGTATCAAACAAGATATTGTTCACTGGATTTACCATGGACAAGGTTGCCAGTGTACTGTTGCGACAATTGGGTTGCCATCGTCTTGGGCTGCTGTGGTAGTAGGAATGTCATCATTTACCATGGACAAGGTCGTCAGTGTACTGATGCTGCAACAGGGTTGTTGGTGTGAATCTAAAGATGCTGGGGTTGTAGGATTGTCATAGCACTAACACTGATGTTATTCTGTAGGTACACCTAGTGCATACCTAGTTTAAAAATATATAAATTAGAAAAGTGTCAACACTCACCTTGGTAGATTGTCGCCTCGACACAGGTCTCTCTATCCTTCTCCCTCGCAGTACATCAACACATCAATATTGGATGGAGATGATGGAGACCATCTCCAGAGCCCTCATATGTGTGGAGGCTGTTACACAGATGGCACTCTGACCATGCACACATATTTGGGTGCTCAGTTTTGCCAGTGAACTGTAATGAATTGTCTGGTGATCTATTCAGTCTCCTGACCATTAGCAGCCTGTGAACACTCACTAATACGAGACACAGGCTTCATTTTCCAGGCCTCTGATCTCACAAGCAGTGGGCGCCTAATTCACTACAATGAAATGGGCCATGATTACTGAGGCAGAGATTTAATATATCATGGAAAATTAGGTCGATTTTAATAAATGACCCATCCAGTTGAATAGCCCACATATGCTTACCATGGAGGAGGGGATGTGCCAATGGGGAGGGCGGGCTATTTTAACATGCGTGTTAGAAGATAGGGTTGAGGAGGGTATAGGGGGACAACAGTCAGCAAACCCCCCAGGAAACAAGCTGAAAGAAGTCAGCACTGCCTGATGTGCTTCTGTTTGGTGCCGGGTGTGTCTTCATAAGCAATGGAGGGACAATTTAAGTAATGGGGTTTACTTGAGTCATCTCAATGGCTTGTATGGACTATTACTTTTAGGAGTTTATCTGGTTGAAATTCTGTATATAACCCCCCTGCCCTCCCAAACCCACCATACACACCCACCCCCTCTAAGTTGGAACACAGTGGAACACTCATGTCAAAATTGCAAACATTAAATAAAAGATGGTTTGGTGCGTTTTCAACATGTAATGCAAAGTGCATTTTACTTTTATGACAATGTATTTTGCTTATGATGGAGGGTGAGGTAGAGGGAAGTAGAAATGCCTTCATAAATCATTCTTCATGTTCCAACTCAAAATAGTGCTCACATGATAAATGCTCCCAGTTTACTGGAACCTAGTTGAACTGTGAACAATGAGTCTGTGTGTGTATATGTTTGTGTGTGTACTGTGTGTGTGTGTGACAAATCTGGAAGCAGTTTATGGCCAGCCACACCGCACTCTGTGATTTGACAAACTGTGTCAATCCTAGTCTTTAAAGGACTGCACAACATGGAGGGCATCCGAGAGTCATGGTTCCGACGTTCTATTGTTCCATCTGTGAGTTCCATTGTTCCATCTGTGGGACGGCAACATTCCACAGCATCCATCACCATTCATTTCTCTCCAAATACTTATTCTTTCTCTCCCTGCTGCCTGCTATAGTCAGACACATGAAAGGTCTGGTTAATTTGTGACTGTGGCGGTATACATGATCAATATCTGTGACTTACTGTACTGGCGCTAACCCCAGACAAACACAATCATCTGGAAATTGATTATTTAAATGATAGGAAGATATCTCTAAATCACATATTCCTATTTAATGTGTGTCTGGCAATGTGACTGTGGTGCATTGTCAAGAATTGTTATTTTCTTAAGACATTTCTTTGAGAAATAGAATCAAAGAATAAAGTGAATTTGATATTGTGATGTTGATATGATGTACAGTATATTTATTTTCTTCATAACAGCTCTGCTGCAGAACTTTAGTAAAATGTATTAGCTGTGATATTGCATAGCACTGTGCATAAAAGAAAGACAAATCCAGTGTTTGTAAAACCATAAAATGTAATTGAAATCCATTTGTCAAATACATGACATTTAAAATGAAACCTGGTGGTATACAGCTGTAGTCAACATCAAAATGAATTTACCAACATACAGTACAGTTCTCACATACAAAGAGGAAGTTCATCAATCATATAAAACATTAGTCTGTACATGTTGTACTATATTTACTGATACATTATTTTCAGTGTTTGTCTTTCAACTGAGCAAAGCAGAAATCCAAAAACAGAGTCTGGAATAAAATCCCATCATTACTCAGTCGTATTCCACAAGACCCATTCTAAACATCCCCCCTCTGTTCTCTATACTTCCATTCCAGATAAATATGAAACCATCCAAATGGAGAAATTCATGCTTGAAGCAAAGGACCTAATCTCCCTTCTGCCTGTTTCACTCCTCTGTATTTAATTGATAGAAATTGCACGCATCAAAGAAAACGCACACTGAGATTTAATGGGCATAAAATGGACATTAGCATTTTAAAGAGTTGGATTAACACATTAATCCAGGCAATTTTCATCCAGCTCCTTCCAATGAGATGGTCACAGCCACACTGGCCCCTAATGGGCTTTAACTGGCGTTCTCATTTAGCTCCGCTTACAGGGATAACGCCAAACTTTTAGTTTTTAGGAAGGGGAACGAAGGGCTTAATTCCTCCTCCGACTCTTTGAAAAGCAAGATTTTATTAGAAATTAACAGACGTTCACATGACACATTACACAAGTGGTACAGGAGTGGAGTGATGTGGGACATGCTGAAGTTTTGTAGCTGTGGCTGAGGCATGAAGGCACCAGATTCAGATGTTCTATCTGCTGCTTAGGGAAACTCAGGTGTGGTTGGTGTAACAGAAGAACACTATGGAGTAGGTTTGCCATACTGTACATGCTGCTAACATCTGTGGTTGTTGTGTTTTGCTTGTGGAAAGGCTCAGTGCATTGTTGAGTACAGAAGCGAGTACGTGAAGACTGGTAGGCCTACATGAAGTACTGTAGGGCTGTCCAAGTGCATCAACGTATTCTTACTCTGCTCACCACGAGACACACAGATGAGACTCATTTTCATCGACATGCTGCGGATGTCGTTGTAGAGATGGGACAGCAGCGGTAGATCAATGCTCTTCAATGCTCTACCAGTGAGACATGCTCATGTGTTTGTGGTGTTGTGGAGAGGATCGAGCAGAAAGTGACTGCCGGGAGGTCCCTGAGGAGTGCGGGATGTGTTTCATGTGCGAGGGACAGAGTCATCACTATCATGCACACAGCAGCAGTACACCACCCATGCTACGATCCAACATCAATAACATGAAGTCCCTCCATGGTGGTGTTTAGACTACACGCAGCGTCTTGTGATGCAACATGTCCCCCACAATGGTACCCGCTTTCATTTCCCTTCCCAACGCAGACGCTCTTCCCTTTTGTTCTAGTCATTTACACCACATTTTATGCACATACAACATGTACGCCTTGGTGTACCTCCATGCTAAGAGAATGTAATATGTAGGTCATCAAACAGAGACTCGACGGGGAAGAGGAGGGAGATGTTGTTTGTGAGAAGGGAGGAAGCCTCGGGAGAGGAGGACTGACGGGGGGGAGAGAATGAACAAACAAGAGCTCCTTCCTTCGACAAACTGTTAAAACGTACTTGGGCTGTTGTCACCAGGTAGAAGTACAGAAATAGCCCCCACCTCACTCTCCGGTGAATACTTTATGTTATACCTCCCACTCACCTCCTCGATCCTCCCTGTGCCATTATCGCTCCTACATGAGATTGCACTCAAGACAATGTCAGGAATTCTTTATTACATGGATTGTGAAAATTAAACACTGTTTCTGAATTAATAAACAACACAGTCTGGAGCTTTTTAGAGTGAATCCCCCTTTTTGGGGCACACATTATTAGAACAGTATTATTACTATTTAATCTTGAGGAGTCATCACTGACATCCCTGATCACACACAGAATATAGACCAACACCAGGGACAGAGAGCTCTCAACTCCTCCTGACTGGTCCTGGGCTGAGTGCTTCAACAAACACCTTTTTTTAGAAGGATGTTGTGACTTTGGAAGGCAACACGGATGACATGTGAACAGACAGGGAACACATCCTGAGTGATTTTAAACATTACCTCTGCATAACTCTGTCTGAAAGTGTGGAAGTCAGCACTTTACCCTCGAGGGACGGGATCACCACAGCATGCCATTGAGGTGTATTCATATCTTACATATCTTAAAGTATTTTATTAGGATGGTCATGAAAATAGACCCAGTGGCTGGACATGAGCACTTTTAGTTCTCATTCGTGCTAGGACCAGTTTTTCCTTTTAAACCATAATAAATAAGAAGGGGGGCCTGATCCTAGATCAGCACTGCTACTCCGAGACGCTTTGTGAATACAGGCCCTGATCAACATGGTGGCCGTCTTGTCCCTAAATGCTCCCACTCTGCTGACAGTGACAAACATCTCAGTCGTCTATCTACAGTACATACCATTCACACACATGTTAAACAGACAATGGGCTTAAGAGGAACAGGAGAGACCCTAGACCTCCACCATGAGGGATGAGTGTTCACATTCCAATGGTAATCACTCTGTCACGGTCAGCACTTTGACAGCAGCCAGAAAAAAACCTTAGCTTGGCTCATAACCCCATCCAAAATGTCAAAAACAAATCGACAACACCACCCACCACTGCCATTCCATGCTAAATGGATAAATCACAAACGCTTTGCCGTGATCCAATCTTTTTCATCCCCTCTCTCCCTTGTTAAACCTACAACTGAAATAAAAAATCTGGTACAAATTTACTAAAAGAAGAAAAATGGTGATAAAGGAAAATGTTCACCCAGGGGGCAAACAATGGGCTGGATATTTGAAACAATATCCAAGCTCTGTTTTCCTTTCCATCGTTTTGTGTATAATTACAGCTATCTACTCTGTCTGATGTGCATTAGCGGCTTGAGCGATAGCCAAGGCACTTGAACAGACTAAAGGACCAAAAATGTATTGCAAAGTGCTCGTCTTTTGCCATGCCTTGGCCGGGGTTCCAACAGCGTGGAAACACGGGTAAGCTCTGACGCTTTCAACCTCCAGATAAGGATCAACTTAAGTCAGTCAGACACTAGGCTAAGTGGAATCGAATTTTACATAACAGCCCTCAAAGAACTCTCTCTTCCAGTAATGGAATATTTACAACTATTAAAGCCCTGTGCTTGTAAAGTTCATGGAAATAAATAAAACAAAAATCACATTTGTCATTAGTACTGACAAAAAAACATCTTAAATGATGCTGTTACACTGTTTTATAGCATTGATGTGTCTTTTTAATCAGGATCATAGTCAAGATAGATAGGTTTCCTTCCATCAGAAATCACAAGGCTGTGAACAGGTCTGAATGGTGGAAACAGATTAGTAATAGCCTGTTTAATATAACTAAGCATGGTGTATGTGTGTGTGTGTGTGTGTGTGTGTGTGTGTGTGTGTGTGTGTGTGTGTGTGTGTGTGTGTGTGTGTGTGTGTGTGTGTGTGTGTGTGTGTGTGTGTGTGTGTGTGTGTGTGTGTGTGTGTGTGTGTGTGTGTGTGTGTGTGTGTATGCGTGGAATAGATCCATCCAGCCAGCTCAGGCCTGATGTGCCTCGCCGGCAGCAGTTGACTCGACAGCCCTGCCAACCGTTGTCATTTCCTGGCAGCTAGATTACTCTTGGGGTGGCATTTTCACAGTTGTCAAGTGAAGATTTAATGGCCAATTATCCTCAGATAAATATATCTCGGCAGAGATGAGGGAACCATCAGACGATTGGGAGAATATGGGTTCTTCTAATTGTTGGGCTAAATAAAGAGGAGAAAAGAGGGACAACATGTCTGGTCAGAGCCCCAGGAGACTGGCTCCCCTTCCTACTACCCATCAACCACCACTTCATCAGACCCGAGACAGAGACGGCTGTGGAACTAGCCTGTAATAAACATCACTGTCTGTACTGTAAATCATGTGTTACACTCCTACAGTACAAAGTTACATGGCCTCATTAAAAAGGGTGTCACCACCGTTCTCAGAGAGAGAAAGAGACGCCGCTGGTCTTTTATTTCCACTGGCAGCATCTGTGACAGGGAGGGAAAGAAACTGCTCACTCAGAGGGTGACACAGAGGTGACAGAGGTGACATCCAGGCCAGTATGACTGTACCGCAGGAGCCATTTAGAAAGAAAGAGTTCACGAGCAGGCCAGTGTAGGGTTACGGAAATTACATACAACAAAAGCCCCAACAATTACCATCTCAATACCCAACTTCACCACCTTACTCGCCCCCTCCCAAACCCTGACACTCTGAGCCTGGTAGTATAGCCAGGGAAACACTAAGGCTAGCTAGCCTAGCGGTGACAGAAAAAGGCTGGTTTAAGATCAATGCAGGTGGACGTCTATGTCGCTAGCAGGTTTGCAGTGTATTGCTGTCTGTCAGTGGGGATCTAGGGTGGCGGGCTGAGTGGCCTGCAGAAATGTCAGCTCAGGTTAATGACAGTGGCAGTCTCAATCGCTGTGGCGGGGGAGGGTGTATGTGTGCAGGGTGGTGGAGGGGATTTCATGCCTTTGGCACCAGGAGGCTCTGATAATGATGCTGGGTGGCAGGGATGATTTAACCCCCTGCTACAAACACAAACACACACAAACTCCTGCCACAGTGAGCCACTGTACCACTGACATGTGTTACATATGACGAGCCAACATGGGCAGTGAGGCTTATCTGTGTCACTGTGTCATCTCCTCCCAGCCATGGGTACAAGTACAGCTGATATGACTCTGAGCTTACTGTAACACTGAACCTTATGCTCTGGGGTTGAACATCACTGACAATGGCTATGTCTGTCCCTCCAAAGTTTCAAACTTAATAAGGAACCTCACTGTCCCTCTACAGGATTAATGAGTGTGATGTTAGTGCTGTGTGTTATGAACAACACAAATGTGATGTTACATCACGTTACACACTACTGATGCAGGTAATGAGAAATTACATCAACAGAGAAAGAGAGCAGTCATCATAATCTCTGCGACTTATTCAAAGATGTTATCAGAGCTGACATGCAAATAGGACCCTCCAAAAAATACATAGTAATTATGATGCAATAAATCTGAGTACAGAGTTTCAGCTGAGACATGACAATAAGCGATGGATTTAGCAGAATGATTAAGTTCTCCCTCTCATCGGCTGTCACGGCTCAACCCTGCCACTCTATTAATTATACCGCAGGCTGCCCTTCAGGTAAATCTCATTTTTATCAAAGATAATATTCTGCTATTCAACATGAATCATACCACCGAGACATGACTGATTATACCCTCCTGACGCGCAGAGGAAACCACCAAAAGAGAGAGAGTGGAAGAAAGAAAGAAAGAGAGATACTTGTTGATAAACCCCAGGGTGGATTAATTTCCATCAGTCAGATAACAGCAGCCATTCCTTATGACATTAGCCGAGGCTGATGGACTGAGACCTGCTTACAGATACCTTTTCTCTGGGAGAAAGGGACCGGAAATCTGTTTGTCTGACTGTGGGCCTACAGTGCCTTGCAAAAGTATTCATCCCCCTTGGCGTTTTTCCTATTTTGTTGCATTACAACCTGTAATTTAAAAGACATTTTTATTTGGATTTCATGTAATGGACATACACAAAATAGTCCAAATTGGTGAAGTGAAACTAAAAAAATAACTTGTTTCAAAAAATATAAAAATAAATAAATTAAAAAAAAACGGAAAACTGGTGCATGTATATGTATTCACCCCCTTTGCTATGAAGCCCCTAAATAAGATCTGGTGCAACCAATTACCTTCAGAAGTCACATAACTAGTTAAATAAAGTCCACCTGTGTGCAATCTAAGTGTCACATGATCTCAGTATATATACACCTGTTCTGAAAGGCCCCAGAGTATGCAACACCACTAAGCAAGAGGCACCACCAAGCAAGCGGCACCTTGAAGACCAAGGAGCTCTCCAAACAGGTGTGGAGAAGTACAGATCAGGGTTGGGTTATAAAAAATACCAGAAACTTTGAACATCCCAAGGAGCATTTGAATCCATTATTAAAAAAATGCAAAGAATATGACACCACTACAAACCTGCCAAGAGAGGGCCGCCCACTAAAACTCACGGACCAAGCAAGGAGGGCATTAATCAGAGAGGCAACAAAGAGACCGAAGATAGCCCTGAAGGAGCTGCAAAGCTCCACAGCGGAGATTGGAGTATCTGTCCATAGGACCACTTTAAGCCATACACTCCACAGAGCTGGGCTTTACGGAAGAGTTTCCAGAAAAAAGCCATTGCTTATAGAAAAAAATAAGCAAACACGTTTGGTGTTCGCCAGAAGGCTTGTGGGAGACTCCCCAAACATATGGAAGAAGACTAAAATGTTGCTTTTTGGCCATCAAGGAAACCCAACACCTCTCAACACCCCGAGAACCCTATCCAGTGAAGCATCCAGTGAAGCATACAGTGAAGCATGGTGGTGGCAGTATCATGCTGTGGGGATGTTTTTCATCGGTAGGGACTGGGAAACTGGTCAGAATTGAAGGAATGATGGATGGTGCTAAATACAGGGAAATTCTTGAGGGAAACCTGTTCCAGTCTTCCAGAGATTTGATACTGGGACGGAGGTTCACCTTCCAGCAGGACAATGACCCTAAGCATACTGCTAAAGCAACACTTGAGTGGTTTCAAGTGAAACATTTAAATGTTTTGGAATGGCCTAGTCAAATCCCAGACCTCAATCCAATTTAGAATCTCTAGTATGACTTAAAGATTGCTGTACACCAGCGGAACCCATCCAACTTGAAGGAGCTGGATCAGTTTTGCGTTGAAGAATGGGCAAAGATCCCAGTGGCTAGATGTGCCAAGCTTATAGAGACATATCCCAAGAAACTTGCAGCTGTAATTGCTGCAAAAGGTGGTTCTACAAAGTATTGATTTTTGGGGGGGGGGGGGGGGGGGGGGGGGTGGGTGTGAATAGTTATGCACGCTCAAGTTTCAGTTTTTTAGTATTATTTCTTATTTGTTTCACAATAAAACATGTTTTGCATCTTCAAAGTGGTAGGCATGTTGTGTAAATCAAATGATACAAACACCCCAAAAATCTATTTTAATTTCAGGTTGTAAGGCAACACAATAGGAAAAATTCCAAGGGGGGTGAATACCTTCGCAAGCCGCTGTATGTGACCACATTTGTCCAACTTGTCTCAGTAAGTCTTAATGTATTGTAATCACAATCATGTACAGTATCTAGATCACCAATATACTCCATGTCTTCACCCTCGTCATCATCATCATCATCACCCCCATTATCTGCTAACCGTTCCTCCCATCCCTCCCCCTCATCTCCTCTCTCCTCCCCTCCTCCCCCAGTAGTGGTGTGTTGGTAAAATCACTGGGGAAGCCAGGGTAAATAGCCATATTACAACTTATGTGTTGTGATAATTGCATTGTTTGGTCTATAACCTGTTAGTTATATATGCCTTGTGACCGTGATATATAGGCCAAAGGCCGAGACAATAAGAAGACACAGTGGCAGAATAACATCAACCACACCTTTGTTTTATCACAAAACCGGAGAGCAACCTCTGTCCTGTGAAGTCCACAAAGCACATTGCATGTAACTTTTCAGACTAATAAACAACTATGGATTTAGAACCACGGAGAGTTAGGCTAAACAGAAGATGCCTCCACTATTCCAGCACCATTTTAAATGTACCATTTCAACATCATTATATGACCTATGCTTAGTCTATTGCAGTGACAACTAAAAGATACCAAAAACAATTTAGTCCAATCACCATAAGCTAAATATGATGTGGCTGACCATGGTACGGAATTCTGTGTGTGTGGGTGTGTGTGCTTGCAAATAGAAAAAACATGTTGTTGATTCACCCTACTTGTAGAGAAACGCCATTGCCATCCTCCTCTCTTTCATGTTGCCGAAACCGTCTATGACTCTGTCATGCAGTACAAGCTTTTAGTTTTTGTTGTCCTAGGCTACCTGGCTAAAATACCTGCTTGCTACCTTGACTTCCTTTCATAGGCAACGATGAGCCAGCTAGTTAACATTAGCCTACTACATCTAACTACATATTGAACTTACATCCTCTCGGGCCAAGGGATACAATGTATGAATTAATGGTTGGATCAGAATAGCAGTTATAATCATTGGCCAGTAGGCCTATGGAGAATTAAGTAAAACCACACATCCAAATAACTATCTACATCCATGGCTAATTTAGGAAAGAGACAATTTTAGCTAGCTAGCCACTGGAGGACACAACGAGATGCAACAATTCAATGTTCTTCTGTCAATGACATTTAGCTTTTGATGTGATTAGTGTGAAGCCAAATACAAACTGACTTCCCCTAACACCTTTCTTTGGTGCATCAAGACCATTCACAGTTGAGCTCGCTCAGTTTAGCTCAATGCTGATTTTATATATTTTTTTTTATTAAGGGAGGCCAAATGCTCGCTGCTTCAATGCTATGGGCGGCAACAATATCATACTATTTTTGACCAGACAGCATCAGATAGACGGACTACACATACAGAGACAGAGGGGCGCTGTTTCACACGCTTGGATGCTTTCTCCGGTGAGATACATTCAGCCACTTTATTTAATGTTTTTTTCTTTGTACATTTTTTGGGGAAGCCTGGCTTCCCTTGGCATCCATGAATACACGCCACTGTCCTCCCCAGTCTCCACCACCTCTTGTCCTATTTACATGATCACCATTGACATTGTAATGATTTGTCCCATTATGCATGCAGAGTTGGACTGAACAGGTCTGAACAGCCACCAGCCGTGTTGACACAATCCTGACAGCCTGGCACGCTCGGTCACGTCCCTCCCCAGCCTGTCTCAGGTGGGATCTCTGGTTCCCTGGTTCTGCATAGCCCTTCATTTACATTGGATTACGGTAATGTGCAGCCTTATGGGTGTCACTTCCTCTCCTCTTCACAATTTGGGGAGCGGGTGCAGCCGAGCCAGGGTGTACAGGCCTAATTGTGGTGCTGCTGCTACCTGGGCTGGCTGCTCACTGAGCCCTGCTGGAAAATCAAGTGGGGCAGGCAGAGGCTACATCCCAAATTGCACCCTACTCCTTATATAGTGCACTACTTTTGATCAGAGCCCTATGTGCCCTGGGTCAAGAGTAGTGTACTATGTAGGGAATAGGGTGTCATTTGAAACACAGACAGAGAGTGGTACTGAGCGTGGTTGGTGTCTGGTGGCTGCCTCCCATCCTGTCTCCCTTCCTTCCCCAGGCTCATTTGTTTGCCTCCAGTTGTCAAGCGTGAATATCACTGTGTGCAAATTACCTGCCTGCGCCTTCAAGGAGGCCCTTCCTCCCCACCCACCCCACTCAACTGACGCCTGTTATGTCCAATTAGACTCCCAGCAGCTCTGATCAGCTTCCTCCAACTAAGACTACCTACACAACGACTCTCTCTCTCTCTCTCTCTCTCTCTCTCTCTCCTCTCTCTCTCTCTCTCTCTCTCTCTCTGTGTCTCTCTCTGCTGATAGGGCCCTCTTACCTACACTCAAACAATTAGGGGTTCAACAAGGGTTCTTCTAAGATTCTCAAAGTTCTTCGAAGTACCTTAGGGTTCTTGGCACTGAAAATTGCCCCCAAAAGGTTCTTCCAAGAACCCCATAGTAGGTGGGGTTCATCGAGGAACCTCCTTAGTTGTTGGGGGTTCTTGTAGGAACCTAACTGCCCAACTGAAACATTTGGATTTGAATTTGAAAGGACAGCAGGAGCGGGAACTTAACTGAAAAATGTTAAGATCTCAATTTAAGGTAAGGTTTATGATCTAAATTGATATTGTTTTATGATGATACAGAAAATGGATACTAAAACAGAAAATGGACACAATTCAATGGATATCAATCAACAAAGAGGTAAGAATATGTACTGTATGCTAGAAGAATATGTTGAAGGCTAGCTGTATTGGGTGCAGATGACTGAACTGCTCACTTTGTGTCTGCAGGTATCTGAACAAAATCCAAGGTATGAATACTGTCATGTGCATATTTTGTTAATCATCTTTATAATTACTATTTTTTGGATCCACAGACTTCACCCACCCTACACCTCTGATGAGTATAACAGGAAACCTGTTTGATCACCATGTACTGCAAAATCATTCTGGCTATGGATACGGAGAACATCAACACATTAACATCAACAGGACAGAGGGTATACCCATTGGACTTGGGCATCTGCTGGGAGTTTACCTCATATTTAGATTTTTTAATTCTGCTTTGACATTTAAATCATAATAAACACTGAGAACTAAAATATTGTGTTATTGTTGTTATTGTTATGCATATTATTATTAATAAAAATATGGGAGGGTAGATAAAAAATGAACCCCAAAAGGTTCTTCAAAAGGTTATTCGAGGATCCATTAAAAGGGGTTCTTTGAAGAACCCATTTAAAGGGCTATTGGAAGAACTTATAGGCGTTCCCCCACAGTTTCAATTTGAAGAACCCCTAAAGGATACTCCAGGAACCTTTTCTTTTTAGAGTGTAGACTCTCTGCTGGGTTTCTGCCGTTTCCTACACACAGCTTCTAGGGATTAGTTATTCATGAGTTATGCATCCCTAGCACACACTGTGCATTATCTTTTTGATCCTGACCCCGAGTGCATACGTTCGTGATCATACACACTGATATGACAAGTGCCACTGTGATACAGTATATCCACTGTTCTCAGAGTAAAGAGTAGGAGAAGGAAATGGTAGCTCATAGTGTCTCTATGGAGAGAACTGTACAGTCAAGACACGCTCAATCACAGGTTTAACAATGCCTCTGGTATTTACTGTATCATGTTTCTATTGTATTGGTGTATTGGATAAAGACTATGGTGGTGCATTATGTGGGACTGTACATACCAGCTGGATTGGGTTGGTTTGCTCGAAATGTAAGATCTCCTGCCATTTACTGTTTTACTGATGCTGTTGTTGTTTCAGTCTTTGGATAGTTGTGGTTCTTGACATTGTCCAATTGTAGAGGCAGCATTACTCAGACTGTGGCCACGTGTGATACCCACATTACAATGAGCAGCAGCTCTCAGCTCGGACCACCCCTGGCCTTTAGCTGTACCAAACAAAGGGAGGCAGAGAGAGTTCAAAGATGGTTTTGTTATGTGTGCTGTCATGGTGGCCCAGGCTGGATGCTTTCATCTTATCTCTCAACGATGCCTCTCTGCCCAGAGGGATGATGTCACAGTGGGGTCAAGCATGGATATGAAAGAGAAGGCAAGATGGCTGCCAAGAGGCTTGTGGGAAGAAACATATTTACCTCAGCTATGCCCTGAGAGTGCAAGCAGCTAGACACCATGTGGCACACACAGGCCACAGCCTTCTGAACATAGGCCTTCTGTGGGCCCTTAGAGTGGCCATAGGCCTGAGTACAGAGCACTGTCTCTCATCAATAACAAGCGTTATAATTCTAGATTTCCAGTTTGTGAATAGAATGGATGCAGTCAAGGAACATGAGAACATTATTAAAAATGTTTTACAGTACAATCATACAGGTATTGACAGTACAGACTTTTGAAGGAGAAAGGAAAAAGACAGGCGTGCCCAGTATGGTGTTAGAAGGTGTCTAGCTGTTGGATGCCAAACATGGCATTAAATGTCAGTGTTGAGCTGAGTGTCGTGTCAAGAAAATAATAAAACTGCTGAAACTAGATTCCCATTTCTTTTGATTTCTTAAGCCACTTGTGTCACAATGTTTTATACATGTGTCTTTCATCGCTTGTACTTTTGCCTCCACATCGCATAAAAACACAACACATGCAATCATGCAAACTAGCTACTCCTTGTGAGGCATTCGTTCTGCCTGGGTAGCTAGCATGCCCTTTGTTTTAAAGAATCCCCAATGTTTTCTACCCACACCCACTTTAGAGAGGAGCGCAGAGGAAAACACAGGTACTCAGACAGGCGCTAGGCTCCATGTGTGAGTGTGTTGTGATTGCTGTCTACACTATCTCCCTATTCCTTTCTTCTGGAAACTGTACATGTACGTAAATCTCATGTTTTAAAGATTCTTTTAATGGGAATCAAAGTCTAAATATTTCAATAAGGCTGTTGTATTATTCAGTAGAGTCATCTGACAGAGGTAGAAATCCATGCGCCACACTCCACTGCCATGCAGGTACATGGCTTCAGCCGGCAATATTACAAGGATTAGCATGGCATATGAAATATTTAGTGGATTTCTCTTCCTTCTAAAAACCTAATAAATCAAATGACTGCCAAATGTCATTAAAGTGATGGTCCTTTGACTGCGTAAGAAAAGAAGGCTTTTCATATTCAAATGTGGGGAGAAAGAAATGAAAAGGAGGAAAGGTTACTTGGTTTAGCTGACAACCCCCAGTGCCCTACATTGGCGGGTAAGGGGTAGAGGAGCGATAGGAGGAGAGGGGGTGGTGACGGAGAAGGTATTGTCTGACGTGCCACTCGTTGGCGTCTTACTGGCACGTTGTCCCCCCTCTCTCCCGGCGCGGTGCAGAGAGGGCGTCTGGCTTGTTGTTTTGATTAGTCAAGCACTCCTTTAGCGAGGTGTCACCGCCCTGAGCGGCGGGCGAATCACATGTGGGACTAGTGGGACAGCCAGCTGTCTCTCTGGGTGTGTCCCAAATTATACCCTATTCCTTACATAGTGCACTACTTTTGACCAGGACCCATAGAGCTCTGGTCAAACATAGTGCACTATGTAGGAAATAGGGTTCCATTTGGGAGACAGCCTCTGTCACCCCCTGTCACCGCCATTGTCTCCTCTCCTCCGCTGGATGAACAGATGATGGACAGATGAATGGCATGTCCCTTTCTTTCTCTCTACCCGCTCTCTCGCTCCGCCAATACAGAGGATTCATCGATATTCAGCCCGTCACCCATTCCACCCGGCCCCCAACCTTCCCTTATGTGTTCTCTGTCATTATGATTCATTCATATGTAAACACAGAGATAAAACATATGGGACTCATTTGCAACAAATCATCGGTGACCCAGGAAAACTTCACTCAACGATATCCATTGTGAAGGATGCAAGACACTTGGCATCTGTCTGCGCTTCAAGTATTATTGCCTTATTCATTACCAAAGTGTGTCATAGAACAATAACCAACAAATGAAAATGGATGTTTCTTTGTAATCCTAGTGTCATAATACTCATCAAGGAAAGTAAGTGATTTCCGCTATGAAGATGAGGTTATGATTATGCCCCTGGTCCAGGTCTCTAGAGACAATGGGGGGAAATGATCTTATTACAGGAACATTAGACAGTGTTTGTTATAGGAGGTCTACAGGGGAAGAGGCTTCACCATTCACTACATCTGAGCACCTTTGACTGACACCTGTCCTAGTTAAGAACATCGTCAACAATGACATGAATTTAAAAAGAATGCACTGAACCAACACAAATGTATATACTGTACCTTTGCATATACATGATAAGACTCCCTCATAAGGCTAAGGTATGGAAATGTGATAAACAGAATAAAACACACATCTGGATGGAGGAAAAGAAAAGCCTAGCTAGCTCCAGGACAAAACAAATGTCCATTTTTGATGTCATGAAACAGGAACTAGGGGAGCTCTTTCTTAATCAATGCATTATACATCAAATTACTAATGTTAACTCTAGATAACTTGAATATGTAAAATATTCATGCAGAGCTGTCCAAAGTTTTTTTTTCTTCTCTTCTCTTCTTCACGTTAACTTGACTTTTTTTCTCCATTAATTATCATGCCCAGGAGGTTTTCAGGGAGAGCAGGGAGAGGAGAGGAGCAGCCATCAGCCTGAATCATCTTGACAAGGCGGCATGGCCCAATTACACCAGAGCTCCATCCAGCTTTGATGTGGCGGAAAAGCAGAGAGATAGGGGCAAATCGCACAGCCATATTATGGTAATGATGCGATTTAATCCTGCCACTAAACTTTGTGTAGCTTGTTTAAAGAAATATGCTTACACTAATTACAGAGACTGGGAGAGAGAGGGGTTGGGTGGGATTGGGTGGGTCTGAGGGTGGGGGTGCTGGTGATGGGGGGGGGGGGGGGGCAAGGATGTTTCGACTCTAAAAAGTACAGCTCATAAATGTTGTAAATGGAAATGAGACAAAGTGAACTTATCTCAGTTTAATTATACATCCAACATCGGTGAAAAGGTGAGGGGGGGTACATACAGACTCAGAACCTATTGGGTAATCTTCTTCAATTAACTCATCACAGGAAGAGAGAGAGTGGTAGAAGAGATAGAGAGATACAAAGAGAAAGGGAAAGAAAGATACAAAGAGAAAGGGAAAGAGAGATCCAGAGAGAGAGGGAGAGTGGTAGAAGAGAGAGAGAGAGATACAAAGAGAAAGGGAAAGAGAGAGAGGGAGAGAGAGAATGGGGAACAAGAGAGAGAGACTGTGGGGAAAAAGAGAAAACAGAAGAGTGGGTAAACGAGGGGGAGATATGAGAGAGTGGGAAAAGAGAGGGAAAGGGGGAGAAGGGGGGCTACAATGAAAGAATGATAATAATCAGGCTGTAATTAACTTGTCACTTCAATTATAGCTCTTCAGATTGGAATTGTCTTGGGTTGCGGCACCGAGCCCTGTCTATACGCATGGTTAATTAGTCCAGCGAGTGGCCGTGCCCGCTGCCGCTGCATCTCTCCCCACGCCGCCGTCACGCCTGCAGCACATTCGTTTATTGTTACAGGTGATTGGTCAATGGCTAGCATGGAGCCGCTATACACACACACATCAAATACATTATGAAGCTGTGTGCTGATCGCTCATCAGAGAGAAGCCATCAGAATCACCTAGACATCCTCCAACAGAAACTAACTGAGACGTCAGTCTTGATAGGTTAGAATATAGACACTGAAGATGATGACTGAAATCCTATTTCTATGTTGGGGTTTTGGTAGGAGCTCCAATTAGAGGCTGGTTGTCGTTGTCTCTAATTGGAGGCCATATTTAGTTGGGGTTTGTTTCACTTGTGTTTTGTGGGTGGTATTTTCTGTATAGCCTGGGAGCCTTATGGAACTGTTTTCGTCGTTTGTTTATTTTGTTTAAGTGTTTTCTTTAAATAAATGAATAAGTTTGAGCACTTTACCCGCTGCACCTTGGTCCAATCCTTACGACGCCTATGACAGAACCACCCACAAAACAAGGACCAAGCAGCGGGGGATTGGAGCACGAGGAGAAGGATGGATGTGGGAGGCAGAACGACGTTTCTGGGAGAGGAAATTAAGGGAGCTACATGAGGTCGAGAGGCATCCCCCCCCAAAAAATTGGGGGGGGGGGCACACGGGGAGTTGGGCAGAGTCAGGATGGAGACCTGAGCCAACTCCCCGTGCTTATTATGGGGAGCGACGGATCAAGCAAGCACTTTGTTATACAGGGATACGCACTGTGTCGCCCATACGCACGCACAGTCTGGTGCGGTCAATAAGGGCTCTGTAGCGTTGCCGGGCGAGAGTTGGCCGGCAGCCATGGAGAAGTGCGCCGGCGCAGCGCATCTTGCCACCAGTGTATCTCCTCGGTCCAGTTTACCCTGTTCCTGCTCCCCACACTAGCCCTGAGGTGTGTGTTACTAGTCTGGCGCCTCCAAAGCCAGCCCCACGCATCAGGCCTCTAGTGCGCCTGCCCAGTCCAGTACGTCCTGTTCCTGCTCCCCGCATTCACCCTCCAGTGTGCCTCCATAACCCAGTACAGCCAGTGCCTGCTGTGAGCACTCGGCCATTAGTACGTCCTGTTCCTGCTCTCCGCACTCACCCTCCAGTGCGCCTCCATAACCCAATACAGCCAGTGCCTGCTGTGAGCACTCGGCCTCCAGCGACGCTCCTCAGCCCTGAGCCTCCAGCGACGCTCCGCAGCCCTGAGCCTCCAGCGACGCTCCTCAGCCCTGAGCCTCCAGCGGCGCTCCTCAGCACTGAGCCTCCAGCGACACTCCCCAGCCCAGAGTCTCCAGGCCGGAGTCTCCAGCGATGCTCCCCAGCCCGGAGTCTTCTGAACGGGAGCTACGCCCAGAGCCAGAGCCACCTCCGTAGTGGGAGGATTGGGGGGGGGGGGTGTAGCACAGGGACCGTTGTTGACGGTGGCCACCCTCCCTTCCCTCCCTCCCTTTAAGTTTGGGGTTGTTTTTGTGGGGGTTTTGTTTTTGAGGTGCATTCGGGGGTCTGCACCTTTGGGGGGGGGGGGGGGGGGTACTGTCACGTTCTGACCAGTAAAAGGGGTTATTCGTCATTGTAGTTTGGTCAGGGCGTTGCAGGGGGTGTTTGTTTTGTGTGTTTCGGTGTTTTTGGTTTAGGTTCTATGTTTTCTATTTCTATGTTTAAATCGAGTTCTCTATTTCTATGTTGGGTTTTTGGTAGGACCTCCAATTAGAGACAGCTGGTTGTCGTTGCCTCTAATTGGAGGCCATATTTAGTTGGGGTTTGTTTCACTTGTGTTTTGTGGGTGGTATTTTCTGTATAGCCTGGGAGCCTTATGGAACTGTTTTCGTCGTTTGTTTATTTTGTTTAAGTGTTTTCTTTAAATAAATGAATAAGTTTGAGCACTTTACCCGCTGCACCTTGGTCCAATCCTTACGACGCCTATGACAGAACCACCCACAAAACAAGGACCAAGCAGCGGGGATTGGAGCACGAGGAGAAGGATGGACGCCTATGACACACAGCTACAAGTGCCAGAGGAGGAGTTGAGGAATCAACCCTGACTGGCTAAGCTAGCAATGAACTCACCTGGCTGGCACATCTGATATTTATTCAGGCCATCATAGGGCAACACTGAGAAGTGCAATGAGAACCGTAAACCTCAGATCAACTCCACATAGCAGCGGGGTGGCCACCATTACAGCTAAAGTTACAGAGAGCAAATTACCTGAATATGGAAGCCATGTTACATCAACATGACACCAAACACAGGTGTCTTTGATCTCAAAACACATACCAAATTTGAACATATCCTTTACTTTGGTAATAATGTTCCCTTCTCCTTTATCCCAGGGCTTTATGTCCTCATTTATCAACATTCCACCTGGTTGGTCAATCAATCGCCAAAGCAGCAGGCCTCAAACCATATGTTCAAAAGGTAACAAGGTACAACACATGGAATCCCAGGCGGTGTCAGCATTCAGACTCTCTTATCTAAATAGCAACAGTGGGAGTTAGGGTTTAAAAGCCCATATGAATATCACTAAAAACAACACTAACACATTGCAGAATATACACCTATCTGTATGCTTTCTAGGGATACAAGTTTGCCTTTAGTAGTATCTGCTGTATATTCATGTATCACTATGGTAAACATAAACTGGTATCAAGAGGTACAAAAGGCAACATCAGTAACTGTTTTGCATCTTTCTTAGAAGTGCAACAAAGAGATTAAGGATTCTAAGAAATACTTAACTATATGCAAGTTTAGTGATAAAAATACACTGTTTAGACAAATAGTACAATCTCTAGAACATTCTGTCCTCTGTGTTACCTCTCTCTCTCTCTCTCTCTCGTTGTGGAGAGACGTTTCTCCAGGGACTGATGAATTCCTAGCACTTTGTTAAGATTCATCTCCAACAGAACACATTGTTACGACTGCATGTATTATCACAGCTCTCTGTGAGTGTGAGTACACAGGTAGGCTAAGCAGAACTTCCACTACTGTTATACATTATTTATAGTGTGTTGAGCATTCTGGGCAAGGTAATACACGCAATGGGGCTCATTATACTTTATCAATGTATCTGTCTTCATTCAGGCACAAGCACAAACAAGTCAATATAAACAAGGAGTTGTGCTTCCACTTAACTCCAAAATACCTTCACGTTTTATGTTGTCTGAAGCAATATGCTCTTAAACATTTGTTGGTTCATCCACCCCAAACCACTGCTGTAACCCACCTGGCATGGGGCAGCCCAATGTGAATGGGCCAGTGTTGGCAGATGGAGAGTATTGATTTATCCAGCTCAGTTGTTGCAAGAGCATCTTCACCATCAGAGGAAGAATCCTGAACCATTTCCTGTCTTCTTTATTTCTTGATCCGTTAGCTGCTGCCTGGGAACACTGCTGCAGGCAGGCACATGAGAGATGTGTGTTACAGCTGAGCTTGAAAGCAGACAGCCTATATTCCTGGCCAATGTAAGCTCTGGCGATTGTTGTCCTGAGCTAAACAGTCGATTTCAGAAACGGACAGTAACAATTTACCATGGGAAAGTTATGGCAGGGGATTTCTAACACCAGGGGTCTGGCAATAAAGTTCATAGCCAACATTACAGAACTTTGTAAAAATCAAGCTGAACAATAGATTTTATCAACATAGCAATGTATTATTACAGTCAGTATTGATCAAGCTGATGTCAGAGTAAAGGTTAGCTTCATAAATGCAAATCTAACGGTGGTGTAATGATACGTTTATGAGGTTGAAATTCATGTTTTTTCTTTTACTCATTTCCATTGACAACATTGTGCAAATATTATTGAAAAATTAAAAATATTAAGATATGGGATGAATCAAACAACCGACCCTCCTGTATTACACAATAATCCTCAATAAGAAAATCCAAAACCTACAGAAGACTGAAGTCAAAATGTTATCCCCACACCACCCCTTCATGATCCGTCCGGATTATTGTTAGCGGTTTAAAGTCTTGAGTCTTTGCCTAAAACAGCACACCTTCCCCCTTTTTTAGTGGGCCTCTGGTGCGTTTCAGATACTGGGAGAGGCAAGTGATCATTTCCAGAGCAATCTGTTTTTGATATTGCTATAATCATCCATGTGAAAGACACCTAACACCAGGGATGACAACAGAGAAGGGAAATGCATACCTCATGTATAACCTGGCATGAAAAACCTGATGGGAGTCGAGAAGAGAGAGAAGATTCAAATTTGCCCTCTTATCATATTAGCTCTTCCACGGTGAGTAGCCAACAGAGATGGGTTCAAATAATATGTGAAATCATTCAAATACGGTTACCGTTTGCTCTAGCCTGCCTGGAGTGCCAGATGGGCGGGTTTTGTTTTGGGCCTATTTTATTGATAAATGTAGCCAGGCAAGGTCAATCAAGCACAGATAAAGTATTTGAAAATATTTTAAATAGTACTTGAACCCAGGTCTGCTAGCCAATGGGTGGACTGCTAACCTGAACCTGACCCAACCCTACAGTAGACGGAGGCTCTCTGCTGTGTCTCAGATCTTTTGGTCAGCCAATAGCCAATAGCAACGTCATCAATCTAGCTCCCTATGGCCACATGAATCCTTTTATTCTCATTTGCCAAATTGTAACCCTACTTAAAGTAGGGTTTACAGGAGGATCCACCTAGCTAACTCTTCATAGCTGTCAGTCTGTGTCATCATTGACGGGGGCTCTTTTGGCCTACTAGCTGAACGTGGGACATCACATTAACGAGGAAAACTTTGGAAATCAGTAATTTACCGGGTTTTGGTTTTGGGTTAAAAGACACAAGAATAAAGTGTGACAATAACCTGGTGATAGCAGCTGTTATGTTGAGCCACGTCGTATCAAAGCCTTCCATGTGTTTCTTCCTGGGAGGGTAAGATATGGAAGAAGCACAGCCAACATGTTTAAAAGTTGCCATAAAAACAAGACTCTCTCCTCACACGGTCATTATGTGGGAGGGAGAGCGTTCCAAACCCTCACAGAAACACATTGTTAAAAGCTGGAGCAATTAACGCTGAAAACTGCATACAACAACAGAATACACGGCCATGTTGGAGAAGAGAGATGCAGGAATGTGAGAGGTGACTGTTCCCAGATTGATTTATGAGATAATGCTGATGATCTCCCACCGCTTATCACATCTGTACACGTACCCAAACACATACACACGTGCAGGCACACGCATGCGCACACACACATACACACAACAAGAGACACTGACACAAACACACAAGTAGTATTTCCACATAATCAGCATCACAATCAATTAAACTACATTGAATTTATAGAGCACATCTCAAACCAGGCCTAAAAACGACATGAGAGACAGATGATGTAGAGGGACCACTCCCTATCTACCTCAACAAGTACATTCCACATGACAGTTGATGCATCTGAGCTCATCTTGTGTGAATTGTGGTCTGGCACATAGCAAGTATGGCAAGGAAGTGCTACAGTCATGGATACAGATGTTCTCATACCTAGCTTGGAAATACGGCATCAGATAGATCAGATACACCGATACACTGAACGTAACGGTCAAGCAAAAAATGTCCACGTTCAACATCCTTCAATCTGTCATTGCAGTAGTTTGTTAAAGTCAAAAAGTGATGCTAAAGAAAGTAAAATACAACCATAAAGTTATCACAGTCCTCAGATGGTGTTGAGTTTAGTTTACGAGAATGACGCCATACCAATTCCAGATCTGTGTGTTATTAGAAGTGACATTGTCATTATGCACTGACACAGCATCCCTGCTCCAGTGAGGCATAAAAATGTCCTACTAAAACGGCAACATAAACACGCTGATAAATTACATTTATATGCCATCAAGCTGCGACATTGGCTGACACTAGAATGTTTCTTTCTGGGCTCTGAGCTCTGCCGAGGAGAGGAGGCTCTTTACAGTGGTTCTCATTATCCACTCCGGGAGAACGAGCGCTGCAGAGATACTAATGAAATATACACAGACAGTGACCTTTGTAAAGTCATACAGCAAATTAGAGACTGAACCAACTCTAGTCAGGAAGAGGCTAGAGAAGAGAGGAAGTGATGAGAGGAAGCTAGTGATAAAGCTATACCGATGTATACTTTGCTGAGGTTTCACTGTAAAGAGACGGGATGGTAGAGAGTCAGTTGTGTTTTTTCCCTTAACCTGTCTGATATCAACATTTTCAAATAAAATACCGTGATCTAAAATAAATGATTTACTGAAAGAACTCAACCTGTTATCAAGGTGATATGAACTCTGGGTCAAGCGCTGTCTGACATGCAAGCTAGCTGTCTGTATTGGAAGCTGATGGGGGTAAACAGTTCACAAAGGTCACTCGCTCCTGTCTCTCTTCCAATGATCTCAGAAAGAAAGCGATCTATAATGTAATGGAACAAACCCTTGGGGCCTGAGCAGTGAGCACAGATGCACCGACCGGGGAGTTGGAACAACACAAAAGACAAGGGCTTGAATCCACTGGGAGTGTTGGAGGAATTTCTATAATGGCTAATGTCTTAATTAGGCCATAAGAAATAATACAACACAGAGTATGACCACATGACGCCAAAATATGAGAAAATGGCTAAATAACTGTTTCACTCTGGATTCCTGAAAAATATGCAACTCATTAACCATTGAGGTAATAGGCTAATTTCCTATTTTGCAGACTTAGGTTTATGGGACGAAATCAAACGTACGTTTTTATTAAAAATATGTGTGTCCAGCAGACAGCGCCATAAAAATGATATTTGGTTTCCTTTAATGTATCACCAGAATAAGCTTGTATTCTTGCGGTAGTATTCTATAACTGTAAAGGCACATTCAACAACAATTATAGAAACGGTCCAGATTTATTGCCAAGACCAAATTAATTTGTGTTTGACCTCCAGGTTCACTCAAGCAGTCATTTTCATAAATCCATGCTTGGACTGATTTATTGAAAAACCATAAGGAGGGTTCACCAGACGATCTGTGAATTTGCTGACTGAGTTGGTGATGGCTCTATGTGTTTTAGACCATGGTATATTACGGTCCTTTGAAGCTTAACTGGTCATTGGCAATGGAAGGGTCAGAGTATAAAACTCTGACAGTTATGACTTTCACAAGGGCCTGTAGCCCTTAATAGTAGTATGATTATAATAGCCTCTAGTCTACAGTTATCTAAAATCAGTCAGAAAATAAAATATCCAGAGGTGGTAATGGGAAAGTTACCTCAAAGTCTTTGAGGAATAATTTCGGTACTTTGTTCAGCGTCTTTTAGCCTATGGCAGGTGCCCTTTCTCACGCTCTCACTGGGAGCATATGGGCCTGTCCAGGAGAGGCCCTAGTTGAAGCCAGAACCAACCGCAAGCTGCCAAAGCACTGTCACACCTGAGTACAGAAGATCAAAGAGACTAACAGTGCCTACAACCGCACAGCTGCTGCATGGGCCAAGTTTTCATCACTACTGCTGCTCCCTGCACCTTCACGCATGTTTCCAAGGTCGGCCACTAACACTGCTGTTTACCTGCTATAGCTGGGTCTGGGGAACCAGTGATTGAGGGACGAAAAGACGGACAGACAGACGAACTGACTGACGGACGGTCATGGGAACTTTCACCCATGTCTCCCTGCTGTTATATGGGGTTTCAGATTTCAGACCTCTGGTTTGTGTAAGTTTTTGTTTGTTTGTTTTCTTGTTTAGTCGTGGAAAGCCACAAACAGAAGGGAGAATGCCAGGAGAGAGCTTCTGCCATCTTGCTCAGCCAAACCAAACCAGTGGGGCTTAATTGCAGTGGGGTTTCCACTTGTAAAACAACAGCTTTGGCTGGCAATAGAGAGAGAGACAGACAGCTTTTAGAGAGAGAGAGCGGAGGAGCAAGGCGGAGGAGGAGTAGAGAGTTGTCGGCTCGGCACCGAGCTCGGCGGTGCTCCACATTGGGACCGTCGTTAAGAGAATTCCGCAGGGACTTCTGGGGGATTAAATACTGAGTCAAACCAGGCAGCAACCTCTCTCCACACCACAAAACAATCCCGAAAAAACACTCCGCACTGTAAATTCATCCGAGCAACAACTAACGAACAAACAAACAAATAAATAAACAAAGAAGTTGACAGATATTGATAATGGTTTTGACGAGAACAGTGTTTTGGAAATGTGTGTGTCATTATGGTTCTGTAAGAGATTTGGGGTTGTGGAGGATGGAGGGAGAAGGACACAGTGGACCCATTTAACAAACATAATGTAAGTAATGTTATTGACTTCTCAATTTAACCAAACCTTTTTAGCCTGGATTGAGTTGGAAAAAATCACCAAGGGTTCTCGTAATGCTATAAGCCCTTTCGTTTCCTGAGGGGAATTTATCTTAGTTCCTCTACAGAGAACAGACAGTGAAATGTGGGGCTCTGTTCTTTACACTGTGTACTTTTCTTTTGCTTTAATCAAACCCACCTCTTAGAGAGAAAGAACATGTTGAAATACACACAGAGGCCTACAAAATAAAAAACTATTATCAACCGTTCTTCGCAGTCTTCTTTTGTGACTGTCAACTTGTAACAGGCCTTTTAGCCATATTGCTTGAATGTTACTGTGGCCATTTGGCCAAGTTGCTTTGGCCAAAATGTAGTTTGGCCTTCAGATCAGTACCAAGAATCCAACTTGCTCCATACTAATATGGGTCGGAAGACAATAACAATTAGGGACGTTAGATTATTACAATGATATTACTAATCAGTACATAGTACAACATGGAAACTGTGAATGAGCTCACCCAGTCTGCACCCATTACATCACACTACAGTACAATATGCTTTTGATCTTCTCCCTCATATTCCTCAGACAAATGGCTTGGTTGCATTATTGATATTCAAAGTATCATTACTGAGGAGAGGGGAGCAAGGCCACTCTTTATGATGCAGATGTTTATCAAAAATGAGTCACTCTACTTGAGTTAGATCTCAAAGAGAAGCAGCCATGATGTAACAGCATCTCTGTTGAAGAACTGTGACTGCTAGATGCACCAGCAAACAAAATGCTTTTATGACAGCAATAAAACTCTAGGACAGGCCCAGAGGATTAGTGTTTGCCCCTGGTCATATCTAGACATTGTCTTTTAATGGAAATATTGATTCCAAGAAGATTACAATATCTAAAACTGTGTTAAGGTTATGACTTGTGACTGTACAGACTTATGACCGTAAATGTCCATTATATCTACCTACATTTGAGACGTCCTGCAAATGCCAACATCCCTATTACCCATTCGGTCTATTGACCAGAAACATGAACTAAAAATCTGCCCCAAAAATGAGGGCTACAGCTAAAAGGGCCCTGGACTGAAAGTCCCTCTGGTGTGAATTTTCTCCAGGTACCATTTGTATTCCTACAGCCAGTTAACCTTTTCAAATAATAAACTCATGGAAAAGTTAATGGTCTCAACAAAAAAGTGAAAGTGTTTGATGGCAATGAGCAGAATGTGAGGAGCCAGGGTTTATGAGGGATTATACTTTCTATAAACAGTCTGTCCCCCCTACATGGCAATGTCCAGGACCACAAACTGTTCTGGAAGGACTGGGTACAGTTTTCTGTGGTGAGGGAGCTAATTAATACTCAGTCTGCATCTCAAATGGCCCACTATTCCCTATATAATGCACTACTTTTGACTAGGGCCCGGTCAAAAGTAGTGCACTGTGTAGGGAATAGGGAGAACGTTGTTTCCCCAGGAAGACCTACAACATGTAAATGTTAACACTACAACTTCCGCAAGGTAAGGAGAATGGCAAACAAATAACCCAGGAACAGGAACATGCCTGTGGGAGTATTAGGAAAATACTTGATGAGATGTTATTCTTTTCATCTACTGTAATATATTGTAACATTAGGGAATGTAGATTCAATGTATATATGGTGTCACGACTTCTGCCGAAGTTGGTCCCTCTCCTTGTTCGGGCGGTGTTCGGCGGTCGACGTCACCAACCTTCTAGCCATCGCTGATACATTTTTTTCATTTTCCATTGGTTTAGTCTTGTCTTCCATCACACCTGGTTCCAGTCCCATCAATTACATGTTGTGTATTTAACCCTCTGTTTCCCCTCATGTCTTTGTCGGTGATTGTTTGTTGTATGTTTTGTGCAAGTCATGTTCTGGTGTGCGACGGGTTTTGTAGCCTTTTATATTATTTTTGTATATATTGGTTTTCAGAGTTTTCTCATCATTTATTAAACTGCTCCGTTTATACCAAGTTCACTCCCCTGCCACCAGCATGCACTCATTACAGAATCACCGACCCATTTATGGAGTCAGCAGGACAAGGTACCCCGGCCATAGAGGTGGAGGAGCGCGTCCAGGAGCATGCAGCAATACTTCACCATCTTCGTATCGCCATGGACCGCGTTGTCTAGTAAATGGACCACTGGGAGAGACAGGGAGTTCTTCCAGTGCCTCCACCAGCCCAACCAGGGTCTCTCCTGAGCGCCCCTTTTCCACCTGGTTCCAGTGGGATTCGTCTCTCCCTGCCCCAGAAGTACGACGGAGAGGCTGCGGGCTGCCGGGGGTTCCTATTTCAACTGTAGCTATACCTGGCCACCGTCCACCCGGCTCCATATGGCCGTGAGAGGGTGTTCGCCCTCGTCTCATGCCTCACCGGGAAAGCCCTGGAGTGGGCCAACGCCATGTGGAGAGAGGGAGATGCGGCGTTGGACCAGTTTGAGAACGCCTCTACCATCTGAGGCAGGAGACGAGGAGTGCCCAGGAGTTCGCACTGGAGTTTAGGACCCTGGCTGCCGGCGCGGGATGGAACAACAGGGTACTGATCGACCATTACCGCTGCAGTCTGTGCGAGGACGTCCATCGGGAGCTGGCCTGCAGAGACACCACCCTCACGTTTGACCAGCTGGTGGACCTGTCCATCCGGCTGGACAACCTGCTGGCTACTCGCGGACGTTCAGATCGGGGTCTGTTGGTTCAATCCTCTCGTACCCCCTCTCCAATACCCATGGAGCTGGGGGGGGGGGGGGGGGCGGTGTGCAGGGAGACCGGAGGGGGTTCCAGCTCATGCACCATCTGTGGCCGCAGAGGTCACACTGCCGGTCGGTGCCGGGTTGGTTCCTCTAAGAATCGAGGCAGCAGGCAGGGCGCTCTGGCGTCACCCTAGGTGAGCCGGTACCATTCTCACCCAGAGCCCTCTGTTGCACAACTGTTTGTGTTTGTCACTTTTTCTGAGTTTTCCCCGCATTCCCAGCATAAGGCGCTCGTCGATTCATGCGTGGCTGGGAATTTCATTAATAGAGCGTTAGCCCATAGTTTAGGGATCCTCATTGTTCCCGTGGATGTGCCTTTCCCCGTTCACGCCTTAGATAGTCGACCATTAGGGTCAGGGTTGATTAGGGAGGTCACCGCTCCTTTGGGCATGGTGACGCAGGGGGGTCACAAGGAGAGAATTAGTCTTTTCCTTATTGACTCTCCTGCGTTTCCCGTGGTGCTGGGCCTACACTGGTTAGCTTGTCATAACCCCACTGTTTCTTG
The DNA here is from genome assembly GCF_965601325.2 of Salmo salar. NCBI lineage: Eukaryota > Metazoa > Chordata > Actinopteri > Salmoniformes > Salmonidae > Salmo > Salmo salar. Next base: position 30,127,395 of record NC_138301.1, read on the forward strand.
GCCACAGAGGGCTCTCACGGGGTGGTCGCGAGAGTGCTAAGGTAGGTGTTTAGGGGTTTCCGTTGGTGCTACTATGGTGGAGAGTCCAGACCAGGTCTTCACCGTGCGCATTCCCCCTGAATATGCCGATTTGTCTCTTGCCTTCTCCAAAAAGAAGGCGACTCAATTACCACCTCCTCGATGGGGCGATTGTGCGATAGATCTCCTGGTAGACGCTGCACTTCCCAGGAGTCATGTGTATCCCCTCTCACAGGCGGAGACGGAGGCTATGGAAACATATGTCTCCGAATCCCTGCGTCAGGGGTACATTCGGTCCTCCACTTCACCAGCCTCCTCAAGTTTCTTTTTGTGAAGAAGAAGGAGGGAGGTCTGCACCCGTGTATTGACTATCGGGGTCTGAATCAGATCACTGTGAGGTATAGTTACCCGGTACCGCTCATAGGTACAGCGATAGAGTCAATGCACGGGGCGTGCTTCTTCACTAAACTAGATCTCAGGAGCGCTTACAACCTGGTGCGTATCCGAGAGCGAGAAGAAGAAGAAGCTCAGCTCGGCGGAGCGAAACTATGATGTGGGGGACCGGGAGCTGTTGGCTGTCGTCAAGGCCTTGAAGGCGTGGAGACATTGGCTTGAGGGGGATAGACACCCTTTTCTCATCTGGACTGACCACCGCAATCTGGAGTACATCCAGGCGGCGAGGAGACTGAACCCTCGCCAGGCAAGGTGGCCCATGTTTTTCACCTGTTTTGTCTTCCATCACACCTGGTTCCAGTCCCATCAATTACATGTTGTGTATTTAACCCTCTGTTTCCCCTCATGTCTTTGTTGGTGATTGTTTGTTGTATGTTTTGTGCAAGTCATGTTCTGGTGTGCGACGGGTTTTGTACCCTTTTATATTATTTTTGTATATATTGGTTTTCAGAGGTTTTTTTGCATTTATTAAACTGCTCCGTTTATACCAAGTTCACTCTCCTGCACCTGACTTCCCTGCCACCAACACGCACTCATTACATATGACGACCCAGAGAGATATGGAGTATAATACTGTTCTATTTAATTATATTGGGCAGCCACTCTGTGATACTGTGTATGGAAGGGATGTTGTTCCAATGAGAAACATACTTCTAAGTAGTTATACGGGTCAGTTGGGAAGTAGTGACAATATCCCGCTCACTTAGTCACCTCTAGTCTGTGTGCTGTAAAAATGAACTGTTTCCTTTATCCCTACCACAGCGGATTTGAGAGTGGCTGTGCAACATGGTCATGTGATGTCTATTTCAGAATTCAATAAGGATCCATTTCGCTCCAGAGAATTGAACTGGCGTCTAGGAAGAGATTTCATTTTTTTCCGGTGAGAAGAAATAAGAAATGAAGTGCAAATGTTGAACCTCTCCGAAAGGTTTAGGTTTTTGGTTGTCATGCGCTCCGTGCTAGGCGAGGGTTGAAAGAAAGCGTTTGGTCTAACGCCTAATGTGTTCGTGTTGGCGCGTGCCCGTTTCAATGGGAATGGGCGCCAGATGTCTTTTGTGGGCTGAGGACACAGGCAGAAAGCGGTGGGTGACTTGCAGGGCCCTCACACCGTTCCAAAACCACTGCAGTGTACACGCAAACAGGCACCATTTAATGAGTCACACACAGTCTGTTCAAAGCCAAATTACACCCATTTAAACCTGTCTTACACGTCACCCAAAAGTAGAGGGAAAAAAGAGAGTCTACCTTCAATTTATAGCTGAATGAAAACCACAAAGACAAAAGCAAGACATGTGCTAGTTATTATGGATATGGGCCTTTTTCATTGATGAGAGCAGCATGTATAAACTAGAGGGGTACATCATCCCTCCCTTTGTCTATTTATGATACCAGACTTCCAAATGGGAAAATCAAAGGAAAGCCTTTTCTAACAAAATGTTCAGCTTTCTCGCTGTCCTTTGTTTCTCATTTCTTACTTCATGTTCTGCCTCTTAGAACATAAATGACCTTTTCAACTGGTGGTGATTTGGCCCATCAAAGACTCCTTTGCATTATTACATTATTATAGTCCTGAGGCATGTTGGAGTGAGGAGAACCAGCAGGTAGTGACTGGGAGAGAGAGTTAGGTAGTGACTGATAGAGAGAGTTAGGTAGTGACTGGGTAAGAGAATTAGGTAGTGGCTGGGAGAGAGAGTTAGGTAATGACTGGGTGAGAGAGTTAGGTAGTGACTGATAGAGAGAGTTAGGTAGTGACTGGGTAAGAGAATTAGGTAGTGGCTGGGAGAGAGAGTTAGGTAATGACTGGGTGAGAGAGTTAGGTAGTGACTGGGTAAGAGAATTAGGTAGTGGCTGGGAGAGAGAGTTAGATAATGACTGGGTGAGAGAGTTAGGTAGTGACTGATAGAGAGAGTTAGGTAGTGACTGGGAGAGAGAGTTAGGTAGTGACAGGGAGAGAGAGTTAGGTAGTGACTGGGAGAGAGAGTTAGGTAGTGACAGGGAGAGAGAGTTAGGTAGTGAGTGGGAGAGAGAGTTAGGTAGTGACAGGGAGAGAGAGTTAGGTAGTGACTGGGAGAGAGAGTTAGGTAGTGACTGGGAGAGAGAGTTAGGTAGTGACTGGGAGAGAGAGTTAGGTAGTGACTGGGTGAGAGAGTTAGGTAGTGACAGGGGGAGAGAGAGTTAGGTAGTGACTGGGAGAGAGTTGGGTAGTGACTGGGAGAGAGAGTTAGGTAGTGACTGGGAGAGAGAGAGTTAGGTAGTGACTGATAGAGAGAGTTAGGTAGTGACTGGGAGAGAGAGTTAGGTAGTGACTGGGAGAGAGAGTTAGGTAGTGACTGGGTGAGAGATTTAGGTAGTAACTGGGTGAGAGATTTAAGTAGTGACTGGGTGAGAGAGTTAGGTGGTGACTGGGAGAGAGAGTTAGGTAGTGACTGGGAGAGAGAGAGTTAGGTAGTGACTGATAGAGTTCGGTAGTGACTGATAGAGAGAGTTAGGTAGTAACTGGGAGAGAGAGAGTTAGGTAGTGACTGGGAGAGAGAGTTAGGTAGTGGCTGGGAGAGAGATTTAGGTAGTGACTGATTGAGAAAGGTAGGTAGTGACTGGGTGAGAGAGTTAGGTAGTGACTGATAGAGATAGTTAGGTAGTGGCTGGGAGAGAGAGGTAGGTAGTGAGGGGAGAGAGAGTTAGGTAGTGACTGGGAGAGAGAGTTAGGTAGTGACTGGGAGAGAGATTTAGGTAGTGACTGATAGAGAGAGTTAGGTAGTGGCTGGGAGAGAGAGTTAGGTAGTGACTGGGAGAGAGAGTTAGGTAGTGAGTGGGAGAGAGAGTTAGGTAGTGACTGGGAGAGAGAGTTAGGTAGTGACTGATAGAGAGAGTTAGGTAGTGACTGATAGAGAGAGTTAGGTAGTGACTGGGAGAGATAGTTAGGCAATGACTTGTAGAGAGAGTTAGGTAGTGACTGATAGAGAGAGTTAGGTAGTGACTGATAGAGAGAGTTAGGTAGTGACTGGGAAAGATAGTTAGGTAGTGACTGATAGAGTTTGGTAGTGACTGATAGAGAGAGTTAGGTAGTGACTGATAGAGAGAGTTAGGTAGTGACTGATAGAGTTAGGTAGTGACGGAGAGAGAGTTAGGTAGTGACTGATAGAGAGAGTTAGGTAGTGACTGATAGAGAGAGTTAGGTAGTGACTGATAGAGAGAGTTAGGTAGTGACTGGGAAAGATAGTTAGGTAGTGACTGATAGAGTTTGGTAGTGACTGATAGAGAGAGTTAGGTAGTGACTGATAGAGTTAGGTAGTGACGGAGAGATAGTTAGGTAGTGACTGATAGAGAGAGTTAGGTAGTGACTGATAGAGATAGTTAGGTAGTGACTGATAGAGAGAGTTAGGTAGTGACTGGGAGAGATAGTTAGGTAATGACTTGTAGAGAGAGTTAGGTAGTGACTGATAGAGTTTGGTAGTGACTGATAGAGAGAGTTAGGTAGTGACAGGGAGAGAGAGTTAGGTAGTGACTGGGTGTTCTAACGACAGGGGAACAGAGAGGGCAGAATGTTTTGGCATGTTCAGCCCTGATTCACAGATATGTGAATTGGGCTATAAAGCCTTTATAGTACAGTGCTGAAGGGATATGGAAAAGGCAGGTGTGACATTGAATGTAAGGCAGAACATGGATCCATACAGATGTCCCAGATCCAGTCTGTGCTGTGGGTGGGTGGTATGGGTGGGTGGGTGGGTGGTATAGGTGGGTGGGTTGTATGGGTGGTATGGGTTGGTGGTATGGGTGGGTGGTATAGGTGGGTGGGTGGTATGGGTGGTATGGGAGGCTGCACCACTCTCACCCCACTTCATGGATTCCAGGATTATGTTGCATTGTTTGATTTATTTCTACCATGTTGCAAGGAGCCAAAACACAATACTTCACAGGAAGCAGTGAGACAACAGTAAACTGAATACCCAACATGCCTGTGTGTTGTGTTGTGTGTCGTGCCTTGTAACCAGTAACCAGTGTCAGAGATACTTCCCAGGAGCACACAACAACACAATGCGTGCATTTTATTATTAGTTTCAGAAGAGCTAGCATGTGAGAACTGGCTGGCACAAGGGAGCTAATAAAATTATTTATAAAACCATACAGCCAAGGAAAGTGACATGAAACAACTATATAGGTGACACTAATGGATCAGTACCATCACTATGATAACCATCAGCGTTTTTTGGTACTTATGGATTTAAATACTGTCATGACGTTGGCCTGTGGGTAAGGTTTATGACCCCCCCCCATAAATACCTTTCCCCCTTCCCCTCTCTTACTGACCCTACTGAAGGACTGCTGTCCTGTTAAATATAGAGAGTCTGGGAACATCAAACAAATGTAGAAAGGTACCACATATTTTGTTAATAAAACCAGTTGGAAATATGCTTGGGAACGTAATGAGTATGTATGTCAGTTCGGTTGTCATCTGAGACATTATGACTGATGACAGGACGACATAAACTGTACCTGAGAAAGTATACACCCTCTAGTTATCAGAGTAACATGGAATTGTTATGCAATTGAAATGTTTGATATTGAAAATGTTTGTTAGGAGATGAAATGTAATTTTAGCTTCTGAATGAGAGATTTGGGTTTTCATAAGGGAAGTGCCCTGCTCAATCAGTAACCCAACCCTGTGAAGAGACAGGGGTTATAAACGATGAAACACCTCCCTCCCCCTCCCAACTATATAATCCTTTGACGAAAAGATAACCAGGTAGTTCCAGTACGGGAGGGCTGCAGCCTCCACGTTAGAAGGAGACACACATATCAAGGACAGAACTATGCCAACCTCGGCGTGAGCTTTGATGGCGAATGGTATGAACTTTGAGCTTATTCACTACAGAAGTGATACTTCCTAGCCGTTGAGTTAGCAGCTGCCGCTGTCGACGTGGGCTAGGAAAGGACGGACGACGGATCCAGTCTAACAGACGGACGAAGATACCACCACGTATCCAATTTACCACCAGAGACATTGTTCCGAGTACAGGAAGATCTGTTGGCCAACCCGGCCAGCATCTACGACCAATCTACCGAAGCGCAGCTCAGAGTAAATATTTATTGCATTTTCCTTTTCCAAATGGCCGGTAATTTAGAATGCATAAGATAATGTATTTACGATAGCATAGCTGCTGTTTCTTTGTTCCTAAATCTTCCCGCTCTTTCATTCAAGCCCAACCCCCTTTCCTTTGTGTAACCAGCCATGATACAGGTTCCGTCCACCAGGACGTTTTCTGTATGACGTCATTGTATTCTGTGTATTTGTAATTCTGTGTGATTAGTTAGGTATTTAGTAAATAAATAATTAAACCCAATTTTGTATTGCTGATTCAACTTGTTAGCCAGGGTTCGTGAAGATAGCCAAGAATTTACAACTTTCATTATGAGACTGAAAATAAGGTGAGGATTGAGATGACGGCTATCGATGTAAAATATTACTAAGTATTTTAAGAGTTTATTTGGAAGATAACAGCTCTATAAACGTTCTTCCGTGGTGCCCCGACTTTCTAGTTAATTACATTTACATGATTAGCTTAATCAGGTAATATTAATTACAGAGAAATCATTTTATAAATTAGCCTGTCATATCACTTAATCCGGCATAGCCAAAGACACGACAATACTCACACTTCGAAATAAACAACGGCTTTCATGTTCTCTATAGGGCCGACTTTTTCAGTTTAACTTGAGTGTGGTTTCTTTTTTGTGTGGAGGGGAATAGCGGTAATAAATGTCTTGCTATGCTTTTGATATACCTTCCAGTTTCCTGAAGTCTTGCCGTGTTGCGCTCTCATGTCCACCAGCTGGGCAAATCGGTCAAGTTTCAGCCGGCACACCAGCATTAATGTGTGTGTGCGTGTGTGTGTGCACATATGTGCGCAGCCTTAATGCCTTCCATCCTCTGGGCCACAGCACCTTCCACCTCCATCCTGATGAAGAGAAGAAAGAGAGAGGAAAGGGAGAAGAAAGAGGTTGGAGGAAGTAACACCTTGTTCCCCTGAGCCCCATGGACCCCAGCAGTCGAGGCAGGCAGGCACGATATCCTGTACAGGAGGACTGTACTATGAAGGTGTTTAAACAGCCCAGCCAGCTGAGGCGGGCAGTCTTAGCCAGACTCTATGGAGGATCTTACAGGGCTTCAGAGTCACAGTAATGATATCAGCAGCAGTTCAAATGCCTCTACTGGTGAGATGTGTGTGTGTGTGTGTCTGTGTAAAGGCAGGGTGAAATCAGGTAATATGTCAACCACAAATCATTACAACTCTTCCCACATGTTCCACAGACATCCTGACTATGTCCCCATCCTCATGTGGCTGTTCCCATAAACATATCATCATCATCCACACGACTCACACACGTACACACACACTTTGGTCAACATATGCTCTGCAACACATAGGACACAACGCAGGCCAAGTGTTTGATCATGACACGTTGCGATTATGAGATGGCATGACCCTCTGTAGCTGGACCTGTTGGAGTGACTTCACAAGCGGCCTGTGGCCCCTCTTCCTCTCCTCTCCCTAGACCCTCCCTCTCCCACTGTGATTAAAGTAGAACCACGTAAGGCCGGGGCCCTATCCTCACATCCCATCTGGACCACAGCGGAGAGAGAGAGAGCCATGGAGCTGGCTGCAGCAAAGGGCCACAGTTGTTCCTCAGCCTTCTCCTCCCTCTCTTCCACCAGCCCATTATAAATCCCATCTAGCTGTGTCCATGAATATACTGTAATTATTCCACTCTTATGGGCTTATGCAACAGTGCAGTAGCCAAGCCAAATGACAAACAGACCAGAACCATAAATTAAGAGTTTTGTTTTAATGGTTTTCACTCTCATAATGTTTGCCACTTATTTTTCGGCTGCAAACTGTGATGCATTTTATTTTCTCTCCTACCCCCCTCTCAAACCGCTCCGTCTCTTTTTAACAATAAGTATCCAAGCAACAAAACAAATATGGCATAGGGTGGGATGGCGTTGTGAAATGCATTTGTTTTTTCATACTTATAACATTGAATAGTAATAGTCACTTTAACCATATCTACATGTACATACTACCTGTACATACTACCAATCAGCCCGACTAACCGGTGTCTGTATGTAGCCTTGCTACTTTTATAGCCTCGCTACTGTATATAGCCTCGCTGCTGTTATTTTTCACTGTCTTTTAACTGTTGTTTTTATTTATTTTTTGCACAATTGGTTAGAGCCTGTAAGTAAGCATTTCACTGTAAGGTCTACACCTGTTGTATTCGGCGCACGTGACAAATAAACTTGATTTGATTTGAATGTAATGGGACTAAATGCTGCAGTGATTTTTAAAGGTGTTTAAAATATGTAAGTTCCATCTGATGAAGTAATTAGATCTGTAAGGCTTTCATTCATACGCATCTGTCACGTCCTGACCATAGAAAGCTTTTATTTTCTATGGTAGAGTAGGTCAGGGCGTGACAGGGGGTTTTGTCTAGTTTATTTATGTCTATGTTGGTTCTAGTTTCCTTTTTCTATGTTGGGGTTTTTGTCTAGTTCATGTATTTCTATGTGGGGTTCTAGTTTCTGTATTTCTATGTTGTTTTTTTGGGATGATCTCCAATTAGAGGCAGCTGGTCATCGTTGTCTCTAATTGGGGATCATATTTAAGTTGTTGTTTTTCCCACTAGGTTTTGTGGGAGATTATTTTGAGTAAGTGTATGTTGCACTGCTTCGTCATGGTTTGTTGTTTTGTTTTTTCGTTTATTTGTATGTCTTGCATAGTTTCACAGTTTTAATAAAATGTGGCACGATACACACGCTGCGCCTTGGTTGCATTCTTCAGACAGCTGTGACAGCATCTGGATTAACTGAGAGGAACAGAGCTCAATCAAGACCATTGTTTTAGTAGACTTCACATTCAGGAAACTTTGAAATCATATTAATTGTCATCCTTTGAGCCACACTAAAGTCCCTACAGCAGTGTTTCTTAAAGTGGGTCGCGACGTAAATGTATAATTATTTCATTAATTGAATTAATTTGGCCAAGTGCAACTGCGTTCTCGGTTCAGTGCGTTCTCTGCTTATCAGCGGTCTCTGCTCAGTTTGAGGAGAGGTTGTAGTGGGAGATGCTCATGTGCTTTGCTGTTTACAGGATCTTTTTTCTGCAGTTTTCTTGAAGATCACGCAGCGCTGTCGTTCAAGCCACTGACTTGTTATTCCCACTCGCCATCACTCACCACTGTCATGAAATGGACTCATGCTAGCCACAAGTTCTGACTGAGCTCAATCGTCATGAAACGCAAATACAGTGATTACTTTTTGTCTCTTTCATACAAACTTTGAGAAATAACAAGGAGCGCCCACAATGTGTTTTGTGTGGGGAAGTGCTTAGTAATGTGTCTTAAAACGAACAAATTAATAAAACGACACATCCTGACCAAACATCCAGGCACAACATGACGGTAAACCCAGGGAGTTCTTTCAGAACAGGGCAGAATGCTTCAGGAACAGTGCTTCGAAAGTGGAAAAGTAAGTCAACTAGCTAGGCATTGTCATTTTATAACAGGTGATGATAAGCAGAAATAAGGGAGTACTGTCTCTCATAGTAGTAGATGTGAGTTTCTCTTTCAAATGATCCCCTGGCTTTGTAACGTTACACAGCTAATAGCTAACGTTAGCCAAAGCAAGCTAACTAGCTACTGATAGTGCAACCCTAAGAAACAATACAGATGAAAAATGATCAGGCCTACTGTACATTTTACTGTAGAAACTATTGTTGAAAACAAGTCTAGGTTGGAACTGTTGCTGTTACAAGTAATAATTGTTATTCTGATCTGGAATAAACTGATTGAAGCAAGATGCTTTTTGAGACAAACACTCACACAGTTCTGGGTTGCTCATCTGCAGCAGGAAGCAGTCTCCTGCCTGACTGAGAAAGCAGTAGATGTTCAGATCCAGTTTGGTACCACATACCTATGCAAGTTAGGGTTCTCAAGTACAGAAACAGTGTCAATGCTGAGCATGACCTCAGTGTTGCAGTCAAAAACTGAGCCCAGAATAGACATGCTTGTTGAAAACTTCAACAAACTTGTTTTCTGGTCTACATCTGTGTTAGGTGATCAGTCAGTTTATTCCAGTTCAGAATAAAAAAATGTATTTTAACAGCAACAGTTCCAACCTAGACTTTCTATCAACAATAATTTATACAGTAAGATATAGCATAGGCCATAGTTTAAAAAAAATCTATACTGTTACTTAAGGTTGCGCGATCAAAAAGCCGGGGGGGGGGTGTGTGTGTGTGTGTGTGTGTGTGTGGTGTGTGTGTGTGTGTGTGGTGTGTGTGTGTGTGTGTGTGTGTGTGTGGTGTGTGTGTGTGTGTGTGTGTGTGTGTGTGTGTGTCTGTTATACATCTGTGTGATGTGATCAATCCGTTTATTCCAGTTCAGAATGAAATTATTTATTGTATTTTAACTGCAACAGTTTCAACCTAGACAGGTATGTAAGAGTGTTTTTAATGGGAATAAATAAACATGAAAAGATATTTATGGGTATTTCATTGTTATTTGTTTTTGTCTATTGCATTTTGTTTAGGCATACGAGCAATGAAATGTTCAGATATTTATGTATAGTTGCATATGTTCGCAAGCTTGGGTCCCAGGAAAACAAAGAATTTCTCATTTGGGTCCCAGGCTGAAAAAGTTTAAGAACCCCTGCCCTACAGTATACTGTGCTTTTAGATATCCTCAATCTTTTTAGTTTTGTAATGAATGGAGATATTTATAATTATAGATGTGTAGATATACTCAATTTATCTATATCTAGGCTCTCACATCAAACAGAGATCAATGACTGGATCAGGGACTAAAAGACTCTGCTGCCCCTTCAGAATATGTAACCACCTGCTTCCACTCTGTCCTGGTTTACCTCTTTAAACTGGCAGACATGGGCCTGACATCCTAGAGGGCCCACTGAACACTAGTGAGAGAGTTCTCTTCGCTTCTCTTCCCCATCCCAGCAGCCCAGGGCTTGTCAGTCAGTGAGCCATACCCAACACTCACTTAATCAAGCAGGCATGTGGCACGGTGTGGCAACTGCCTGGGCGCATAAGTACATATCTGATGGTCTAAGCTGGTTTAAGACAGGACGGATGTGGCACCAGTGGCGGATTCTCTCAAGTTGTTCTTGGTATGTTTGTTTTGACAGTCGGCTAAGACCCCGGAGGGCAGGCACTGGCACTAGCACTGGGCTGATCCAATAACAAAATACATTTGGTTTACAGAAACTACAAATAGAAGCCACATTATCCCTTAAATATGGAAAACTGTTGCCCAAATACATTTTAGAAGATGAAAAAACACAACACAAAAACTTCAATTATATTTTTTTGCCTTCGTTTTTGCCTTCGGGCTTTATAAAATAGAACAGAGATAGTCAACAGCTCAGAACAACGCAGTCTGATTGGATTCAGTCTAGCCAGATGTAGAAGGCGAAGCAAGTGGTCATCAAACATTCCCTGGCCTACCCTTTAGTCCCCAATTCACAACATAACAAATGTTCCTCTGAGTGAGAAGGCAGCACATCTACAGAGAGCGCCAATAAAGCACTTTGAAATGTACACCAACGACAACATTCTGCTGCACAAAAAAATTATCCTTTGAAACCGCTCCCATCAGATCGCCGTGCTGAAAAGACGCCTGACCGGCAGGGTATGTCAAGGATGTCCATCCGTTCATTCTCATTTCCCTGAGTTTAGTTTTCCATATGTAAATCTAGTCTCCCTCAGGGTTCCATTCTAAGAGAGGTATCTATATATGGCTGTACTTTATTAACGGACAAATCCTCTTTAATGTTCTTGTCAGTAAAGTAACAGCTGGAGAGGGGATAAAATGACGAACCAATCTGCTCCAGCTGTTGAAGTATTAATACAGAAACTAACTACTGTGTGTTAGTTAATTGCTTTCTGCTTAATGTGCTTTCAAAAGAGCTTGATTCCTATTTTCTGTTACACAATCTCCAGGGCAGTGGGATATCTGTGAAAGAGAGCTCTGTGAAATTAAAGATTCCATTAAAAAAAACGCTTCCCCCGTCTTCTCACGGCTCAGCGACTATAATGGACTCTAGTGTTGAATAACCAGAATGATGACATTAGCCACCTGCTACTGGGTGTTATGCTGAGCTCCCTGTTAGAAAGATACACTGATATGATAGGTGGATATGAAATTCTGATTACAAGAACTAGAGCTAGAACAATCCGGTCAAGGCCAGTGTCACCCAGTCAGTCAAATGCTCTTTGTGTGTACAGTCTCAGTGCTACAAATGAGACTGTTGTACAGTAAGCTCACCATGCTACCCCTGCCTGTCTCTCTCCAGCCTCATGCACAGTTTCCCCAACTGCCATGCGTTTCATTTGTGTTATTATCTGTTGCCACCTTGCTCGCACATACAGAACAATGACACATGGAAGCCGTTATAGGACTATGTGGATGATATGTTAAGAAATATAGAATGTTCCCATGAGCAGCTACAGCTCTCTCTAGCGAAGCCGGGCCCTATACATGCACGGTTTGAGTCTCCAGCACATTTAATTCAATGCCGTAAAACATTAATCAGAGCCAGATGAAGTGGGGAGAATTTTATGGCATCCCGTTTGAGGTTATTTACACAGGAGAAATGAGGCTGTAACAAGGGCCAGTTAGCTCTGCTGAGAAGTGAGGACACTGGGTACAGGACAGACACCCCACATTATTTACACTACTCCAGAGTACTAATCCCTACTGAGACTGTCAACTTGAAAAGTCAGAACTCAGCACACTGTATTGTAGTATTGTCTGTGGTCAGATTGGAAAAAATGATATTGGGGAGACTTAGCCAATTGTCACTGAACTAACCACATCATGAATCTTAGATAAAAACAAGCTGACAACTGGTAGACACAAACACACATGCCCTCATATCTCTGGAGCTCATGGGAGAGTATTGGTGAATTATTCCAGAACATGTTCTATTGTTGTCCATTAGATGGCTTACTTGCACAACAAACACTGCTTTCTCCAATGGGTTTGGGGTGAAGTTCAAGATGAGGCCTTAGCCTACATTCCAGAAAAACACTGCTGCTGGATGGGAGCAATATGTGACATATGAGAGGTCAGAGAGAGGGCTGCCACCATAGAGACAGAGCTAGAGACAATAGGGGGCAAGCCAACATCGCACAGATCGCACGCAAACGCACACACGCACGCACACACAGAGACACAGAAACTGCACTGTATGCACACACAGAACCACTGTGACCTCCACAAATAATCATAACATGTGCTCTTCGAATATTCTGTGAAGGGCACAGCTTGAGACAATAACCTGAGGAGAGTGGTTTCTGAGGGCCTCAATTCCAATTCCTTATACACATATATTTCCCCATGATATGTCCGCAGCGTACCTCGTGATGACAGATGGATAAATACTAGGAAAAGTTAGCTGTACCCTGTCGTCTGAAGTGGGATTGGATGTCATGACAATCGGCTGAGGGTGTGTCAGCCACCTCAGGTCACTCCTGTCTGATAAAAAAGGCATATTTGTCTAAGGTCAGGTTATGATCCAGGGAGACCAGACTGCTTGAATTGCCGTATTACTTATTGCCTTATTACAGCAGAACTTTCTTGAGAGAGAAAACCCTCCTCCCCTTCCTTCCATGCTTTGATATCACACATGTTATGAGCATGTTCACTCAAACAGGTGCTATCTAGAACCTAAAAGGGTTATTCCGCTGTCCTCATAGGAGAGCCCTTTGAAGAACTATTTTTGGTTCCAGGTATAACCCTTTTGGTTCCAAATAGAAACCTTTTGGGTTTTTACACAGAGGGCTCAACATAGAACCCAAAAGGGATCTACCTGGAACGAAAAAGGATTGTACCTACAGTAGAACCAAAAAGGGTTTTCCTGTAGGGACAGCCAAAGAACCCTTTTGGAACCCTTTTATCTAAGTGTAGGTTAGGGGTATAACAGCGTTATAGCAGCCCCACCTCCAGCTGTCATTACAGACCCTGTTCTCAGGTGGAGAAATGAATTCTGGGACAGAGAGACGAGAGAGGTTCTTCAATGATAACATGGATTTGCTCTAAAACACGCTACTGCTTTTCTCAGAACATCATGAATAAGTCATCGTTGTACGAAACCTTTTGCATTTTCAGTATCTTTCCTAATGCTTCTGCTTTTAAGATGCATATCGCTGCATGCATAAAACATTTGTTTCTCCAACCGCCGCAATGAATGATTGAAGAAACAGAGAAATTCGTACACACAAAAACCTCATCCTCTGTGAACCCCCCCCAGATGAACAAATTAACAAGTAACTCTAGATATGTCCTCAGCGCAGTGTAACACCAAGTGAAGGCCTGTGATTAAATGTCTCTCGTCTTCTTCCATTTTGTGCCGAGCATCATCACATCGCATGACTCACATGAATGAACTCCATGTGATCTTTTTTAATCCATCCGATTGTCGCTGTTGTTCCGGAAAACAGAGCTGTAATTTTTGACATCGGCATTGACAAAGTTTTTCACTTAGCCTCTGAGAGGATTAAATCAATGATGTTGATTCTGTATTTACTGCCTGTGTGCCCACAGTCCTTTGTAATTAGCTTATTGCTTTTGATCTGATGTAATGTGATGAAAAGCCCTGAGTGGTCCAGGACTCCGGGAGTCTGCTTGGCTAGGTAGGATGGAAGGTGGGAGGGCGATAGCCAACCAGGGCGGGCGCCTCTCCAAGGCCCCACTTGAGCCTATCCAATTGTCCCTTGCTGGAGGAGAGGGAGGGGACGTGGACGCAAGGCGTTTCGCGTGAGCACACACAGACAGAGAGACAGAGAGGTAGGGGGATCAGTGTCAGAGAGAAGGGGAGGACCACCCGCAGAGATGGCGGCATCCTCCAAACCTCATTCCCCTCAGAGCCTCCCTCTCACATGCATGCATCATTACCCGTCTACCCCCCAGGCCTGCCCAGCCTCCAGACCCCAACCTCCAGACCCCCACAACACCTGATACCCACAGGTAGAGCAGCCCAGTGGGGACACTCCACTGACCAGACCCCTTGGCCCCTGGCCCTTTGGCCCCTTTCAGACTGACCGGCCGCCTTTCAACTCTGGCCACCCACAAACTGTAAAAAGTAACTACTCAAACATCTCCAACGGTCAGTAGAACTCAAATCATAAAAGTGGTACTAACTCAGATGTCAATAAGATTTCTTATCACTTAATGTTTTTGAGTACTGTTAACAAATATTAGGTTATTAACTAAATATAACTTTATTTATTTGTGTTTTGCTAATCTAAAGTTATTGAGTTTTTGCAAGTTATGATTTAATATTTTAAAGCCAATCTAACCTTTAATAAATAAGTTGTTCTTACTTGATTCTATTATGTTTCACATCTTTACTTGAAATAATAAAGTAGTAGTCAGACATACTGCTCTTTGAGTAAAAAACACTTCATTTATCTGTGTTGTGCTGATATAGGATTATTATGTTTTTGCAAGTTATGAATACTTAATAGTGCCACGTGCCTCTGTTTTTATTTCTGGGTAATTCAACATGTTAGAACTGTATTATTATTTTACACAATGTTGTATGCATGTTTGAAGAAAGACAAGTATATTTCTAAAATAATATTAAGCCATTTGTTGTGCTATAAGGTGTAATTGATCATGATTAACGGATTTCAAAACCTGCGGGTAAAGTGACTTTAAAAAATGAGACAAGCCATTCCCACCATGAACAAAGTTGTGCACTACACTTTTAATGACAGAGGCTAATGCAGCATCCTGCAACGCTTACAGCTCTACCTCCATTTACTGCTAGAGGAATGAACACTTTGCTCAACAATGACTGGTTACAGCTCTACCTCCATTTACTGCTAGAGGAATGAACACTGTGCTCAACAATGACTGGTTACAGCTCTACCTCCCTTTACTGCTAGAAGAATGAGCACTGTGCTCAACAATGCCTGCCAAGGTGGGCTAAAATGACAAATCATCAAATACATAAAACGTTAAACAGTAAGACATGACCACTGAAAATGACTAATCAGAAATACTTACACTTGAAAAAGAGTTGTAATGAAGGTTAATAATTTAAGTACATTTTTATGTTCCCTAGAACAAATATTAATGTTCAAGTAACTTCAATTGTTCTAGTTCAGAATACATAATGCAATTTAGTGTCAAAGCATTAACAACTTAAAGATAACCATATGGTTAGTGATGTCTCTTTATTACTTTAACTATTGAACACTGAAATACTTATATTTGGGTTACTTGAAAAGCTCTAGGCAACGGGTTTCCAATTATTTTATATTTTTGCAGACCTAATTACTTTCTACAGTGCATGAATGAAGGACACCCTGTAATAAAACTGTTTAAAAATATTTACTCATACAAGTTTTAATGTTAATTCTAACAATCTTCTGGTGAACATAAGGATGAGGTCTCCGGATCTTCTAATAAAAATTAGTCTCTGGGTCTCAGTCAAAATGAGCAAGAGTTTTAACTCAAGTGCTGCCCACCTCTCCAGAAAGGGAAAGCGCTGCCCACCTCTCCACAAAGGGAAAGTGCTGCTCACCTCTCCACAAAGGGAACGAGTTGCCCACCTCTCCAGAAAGAAGAACGTGCTGCCCACCTCTCCACAATGAGAAAGTGCTGCCCACCTCTCCACAAACAGAAAGTGCTGCCCAACTCTCCACAAACAGAAAGCGCTGCCCACCTCTCCACAAAGAGAAAGAGCTGCCCACCTCTCCACAAAGAGAAAGCGCTTCCCACCTCTCCAGAAAGGGAAAGTGCTGCCCACCTCTCCCCAAAGAGAAATTGCTGCCCACCTCTCCCCAAAGAGAAAGTGCTGCCCACTTATCCACAAAGAGAAAACGCTGCCCAACTCTCCACAAAGGGAACGTGCTGCCCACCTCTCCACAAAGAGAACGTGCTGCCCACCTCTCCACAAAAATAAAGTGCTGCCCACCTCCCCACAAAGAGAAAGTGCTGCCCACCTCTCTTCAAAGCTTTCGTGCTGCCCACCTCTCCACAAGGGGAATGTGCTGCACACCTCCCCACAAAGAGAAAGCGATGCCCACCTCTCTACAAAGAGAAAGCCCTGCCCACCTCTCCACAAAGAGAAAGAGCTACCCCCCTCTCCACAAAGAGAAAGCGCTGCCCACCTCTCCACAAAGGGAACGCGCTGCCTACCTCTCCACAAAGGGAAAGTGCTGCCCACCTCTCCACAAAGGGAAAGTGCTGCCCACCTCTCCACAAAAAGAAAGTCCTGCCCACCTCTCAACAAAGGGAAAGTGCTGCCCACCTCTCCACAAAGGGAAAGTGCTGCCCACCTCTCCACAAAGGGAAAGTGCTGCCCACCTCTCCACAAAGAGAACGTGCTGCCCACCTCTCCACAAAAAGAAAGTGCTGCCCACCTCTCCACAAAGAGAAAGTGCTGCCCACCTCTCTTCAAAGCTTTCGTGCTGCCCACCTCTCCACAAGGGGAACGTGCTGCACACCTCCCCACAAAGAGAAAGCGATGCCCACCTCTCTACAAAGAGAAAGCCCTGCCCACCTCTCCACAAAGAGAAAGAGCTACCCCCCTCTCCACAAAGAGAAAGCGCTGCCCATCTCTCCACAAAGGGAACGCGCTGCCTACCTCTCCACAAAGGGAAAGTGCTGCCCACCTCTCCACAAAGGGAAAGTGCTGCCCACCTCTCCACAAAAAGAAAGTGCTGCCCACCTCTCAACAAAGGGAAAGTGCTGCCCACCTCTCCACAAAGGGAAAGTGCTGCCCACCTCTCCACAAAGGGAAAGTGCTGCCCACCTCTCCACAAAGGGAAAGCGCTTCCCACCTCTCCAGAAAGGGAAAGTGCTGCCCACCTCTCCCCAAAGAGAAAGTGCTGCCCACCTCTCCCCAAAGAGAAAGTGCTGCCCACCTCTCCACAAAGCGAATGTGCTGCCCACTTATCCACAAAGAGAAAACGCTGCCCAACTCTCCACAAAGGGAAAGTGCTGCCCACCTCTCCACAAAGAGAACGTGCTGCCCACCTCTCCACAAAAAGAAAGTGCTGCCCACCTCTCCACAAAGAGAAAGTGCTGCCCACCTCTCTTCAAAGCTTTCGTGCTGCCCACCTCTCCACAAGGGGAACGTGCTGCACACCTCCCCACAAAGAGAAAGCGATGCCCACCTCTCTACAAAGAGAAAGCCCTGCCCACCTCTCCACAAAGAGAAAGAGCTACCCCCCTCTCCACAAAGAGAAAGCGCTGCCCACCTCTCCACAAAGGGAACGCGCTGCCTACCTCTCCACAAAGGGAAAGTGCTGCCCACCTCTCCACAAAGGGAAAGTGCTGCCCACCTCTCCACAAAAAGAAAGTGCTGCCCACCTCTCAACAAAGGGAAAGTGCTGCCCACCTCTCCACAAAGGGAAAGTGCTGCCCACCTCTCCACAAAGGGAAAGTGCTGCCCACCTCTCCACAAAGGGAAAGTGCTGCCCAACATGACACAAAGGGAACGAGCTGCTCACCTCTCTGAAAAGGGAAAGTGCTGCACACCTCTTCACAAAGGGAAAGTGCTGCCCACCTCTCCACAAAGGGAAGGTGCTGCCAACCTCCCAACAAAGAGAAAGTGCTGCCCACCTCTCCACAAAGAGAAAGTGCTGCCCACCTCTCCACAAAGGGAAAGCGCAGCCGTCCTCTAGACAAAGAGAAAGCGCTGCCCACCTCTCCACAAAGTGAAAGTGCTGCCCACCTCTAAACATAGGGAAAGTGCTGCCCACCTCTGCACAAAAAGAAAGTGCTGCCCACCTCTCAACAAAGGGAAAATGCTGCCCAACTCTCCACAAAGGGAAAGTGCTGCCCATTTCGCCACTAAGGGAAAGTGCTGCACAACACCACACAAAGGGAAAGTGCTGCCCACCTCTCCACAAAGGGAAAGTGCTGCCCACCTCTTCACAAAGGGAAAGTGATGCCCACCTCTCCACAAAGGGAAGGTGCTGCCAACCTCTCAACAAAGAGAAAGTGCTGCCCACCTCTCCACGAACGGAAAGTGCTGCCCACCTCTCCACAAAGGGAAAGCGTTGCCCACCTCTCCACGAAGGGAATGTGCTGCCCAACTCTCCACAAAGGTAACGTGCTGCCCAACTCTCCACAACGGGAACGTGCTGCCCACCTCTAAACCAAGAGAAAGCGCTGCCCAACTCTCCACAAATGGGAATGTGCTGACCACCTTTCCACAATGGGAATGAGCTGCCCACCTCTCCACAAAGGGAAAGTGCTTCCCACCTCTCCACAAAGAGAAAGAACTGCCCACCTCTCCCCAAAGAGAAAGTGCTGCCCACTTATCCACAAAGAGAAAACGCTGCCCACCTCTCCACAAAGGGCACGTGGTGCACACCTCTTCATAAAAAGAAAGTGCTGCCCACCTCTCCACAAAGAGAAAGTGCTTCCCTCCTCTCTTCAAAGCTTGCGTGCAGCCCACCCCTCCACAAGGGGAACGTGCTGCCCACCTCCCCACAAAGAGAAAGCGATGCCCACCTCTCTACAAAGAGAAAGCGCTGCCCACCTCTCCACAAAGAGAAAGAGCTACTCAACTCTCCACAAAGAGAAAGCGCTGCCCACCTCTCCACAAAGGGAACGCGCTGCCCACCTCTCCAAAAGGGAACGCGCTGCCTACCTGTTCACAAAGGGAAAGTGCTGCCCACCTCTCCACAAAAGTGAAAGTGCTGCCCACCTCTCCACAAAAAGAAAGTGCTGCCCACCTCTCCACAATTGTAAAGTGCTGCCCATCTCTCAACAAGGGGAAAGTGCTGCCCACCTCTCCAAGAAGGGAAAGTCCTGCCCACCTCTCCACAAAGGGAAAGTGCTGCCCACCTCCCCACAAAGGGAAAGTGCTGCCCAACACCACACAAAGGGAAAGTGCTGCCCACCTCTCCTCAAAGGGAAAGTGTGGCAAACCTCTTCACAAAGGGAAAGTGCTGACCACCTCTCCACAAAGGGAAGGTGCTGCCAACCTCTCAACAAAGAGAAAGTGCTGCCCACCTCTCCACAAACGGAAAGTGCTGCCCACCTCTCCACAAAGGGAAAGCTTTGCCAAACTCTCCCCAAAGAGAAAGCGCAGCCGTCCTCTCCACAAAGAGAAAGCGCTGCCCACCTCTCCACAAAGGGAAAGTGCTGCCCACTTCTAAACAAAGAGAAAGTGCTGCCCACCTCTCCACATAAAGAAAGTGCTGCCCACCTCTCCACAAAAAGAAAGTGCTGCCCACCTCTCAACAAAGGGAAAGTGCTGCCCACCTCTCAACAAAGGGAAAGTGCTGCCTACCTCTCCACAAAGGGAAAGTGCTGCCCACCTCTCCACAAAGGGAAAGTGCTGCCCAACACCCACCAAAGGGAAAGTGCTGCCCACCTCTCCACAAAGGGAAAGTGCTGCACACCTCTTCACAAACGGAAAGTGCTGCCCACCTCTCCACAAAGGGAAGGTGCTGCCAACCTCTCAACGAAAAGAAAGTGCTGCCCACCTCTCCACAAAGAGAAAGTGCTGCCCACCTCTCCATAAAGGGAAAGCATTGCCAAACTCTCCACAAAGAGAAAGCGCAGCGGTCCTCTCCACAAAGAGAAAGCGCTGCCCACCTCTCCACAAAGGGAAAGTGCTGCCCACCTCTAAACAAAGGGAAAGTGCTGCCCACCTCTCCACAAAAAGAAAGTGCTGCCCACCTCTCAACAAAGGTAAAGTGCTGCCCACCTCTCCACAAAGGGAAAGTGCTGCCCACCTCTCCACAAAGGGAAAGTGCTGCCCACCTCTTCACAAAGGGAAAGTGCTGCCCACCTCTCCACAAAGGAAAGGTGCTGCCAACCTCTCAACAAAGAGAAAGTGCTGCCCACCTCTCCACGAACGGAAAGTGCTGCCCACCTCTCCACAAAGGGAAAGCGTTGCCCACCTCTCCACGAAGGGAATGTGCTGCCCAACTCTCCACAAAGGTAACGTGCTGCCCAACTCTCCACAACGGGAACGTGCTGCCCACCTCTAAACCAAGAGAAAGCGCTGCCCAACTCTCCACAAATGGGAATGTGCTGACCACCTTTCCACAATGGGAATGAGCTGCCCACCTCTCCACAAAGGGAAAGTGCTTCCCACCTCTCCACAAAGAGAAAGAACTGCCCACCTCTCCACAAAGAGAAAGTGCTGACCACTTATCCACAAAGAGAAAACGCTGCCCACCTCTCCACAAAGGGCACGTGGTGCACACCTCTTCATAAAAAGAAAGTGCTGCCCACCTCTCCACAAAGAGAAAGTGCTTCCCTCCTCTCTTCAAAGCTTTCGTGCTGCCCACCCCTCCACAAGGGGAACGTGCTGCCCACCTCCCCACAAAGAGAAAGCGATGCCCACCTCTCTACAAAGAGAAAGCGCTGCCCACCTCTCCACAAAGAGAAAGAGCTACTCAACTCTCCACAAAGAGAAAGCGCTGCCCACCTCTCCACAAAGGGAACGCGCTGCCCACCTCTCCAAAAGGGAACGCGCTGCCTACCTGTTCACAAAGGGAAAGTGCTGCCCACCTCTCCACAAAAGTGAAAGTGCTGCCCACCTCTCCACAAAAAGAAAGTGCTGCCCACCTCTCCACAAATGTAAAGTGCTGCCCATCTCTCAACAAGGGGAAAGTGCTGCCCACCTCTCCAAGAAGGGAAAGTCCTGCCCACCTCTCCACAAAGGGAAAGTGCTGCCCACCTCCCCACAAAGGGAAAGTGCTGCCCAACACCACACAAAGGGAAAGTGCTGCCCACCTCTCCTCAAAGGGAAAGTGTGGCAAACCTCTTCACAAAGGGAAAGTGCTGACCACCTCTCCACAAAGGGAAGGTGCTGCCAACCTCCCAACAAAGAGAAAGTGCTGCCCACCTCTCCACAAACGGAAAGTGCTGCCCACCTCTCCACAAAGGGAAAGCTTTGCCAAACTCTCCCCAAAGAGAAAGCGCAGCCGTCCTCTCCACAAAGAGAAAGCGCTGTCAACCTCTCCACAAAGGGAAAGTGCTGCCCACTTCTAAACAAAGAGAAAGTGCTGCCCACCTCTCCACATAAAGAAAGTGCTGCCCACCTCTCCACAAAAAGAAAGTGCTGCCCACCTCTCAACAAAGGGAAAGTGCTGCCCACCTCTCAACAAAGGGAAAGTGCTGCCTACCTCTCCACAAAGGGAAAGTGCTGCCCACCTCTCCACAAAGGGAAAGTGCTGCCCAACACCCACCAAAGGGAAAGTGCTGCCCACCTCTCCACAAAGGGAAAGTGCTGCACACCTCTTCACAAACGGAAAGTGCTGCCCACCTCTCCACAAAGGGAAGGTGCTGCCAACCTCTCAACAAAAAGAAAGTGCTGCCCACCTCTCCACAAAGAGAAAGTGCTGCCCACCTCTCCATAAAGGGAAAGCATTGCCAAACTCTCCACAAAGAGAAAGCGCAGCGGTCCTCTCCACAAAGAGAAAGCGCTGCCCACCTCTCCACAAAGGGAAAGTGCTGCCCACCTCTAAACAAAGGGAAAGTGCTGCCCACCTCTCCACAAAAAGAAAGTGCTGCCCACCTCTCAACAAAGGTAAAGTGCTGCCCACCTCTCCACAAAGGGAAAGTGCTGCCCACCTCTCCACAAAGGGAAAGTGCTGCCCACCTCTCCACAAAGGGAAAGTGCTGCCCAACACCACAAAAACGGAAAGTGCTGCCCACCTCTCCACAAAGGGAAAGTGCTGCACACCTCCTCACATAGGGAAAGTGCTGCCCACCTCTCAACAAAGGGAAAGTGCTGCCCACCTCTCCACAAAGAGAACGTGCTGCCGACATCTCCACAAAAAGAAAGTGCTGCCCACCTCCCCACAAAGAGAAAGTGCTGCCTACCTCTCTTCAAAGCTTTCGTGCTGCCCACCTCTCCACAAGGGGAACGTGCTGCACACCTCCCCACAAAGAGAAAGCGATGCCGACCTCTCTACAAAGAGAAAGCGCTGCCCACCTCTCCACAAAGAGAAAGAGCTACCCCCCTCTCCACAAAGAGAAAGCGCTGCCCACCTCTCCACAAAGGGAACGCGCTGCCTACCTCTCCACAAAGGGAAAGTGCTGCCCACCTCTCCACAAAGGGAAAGTGCTGCCCACCTCTCCACAAAGGGAAAGTGCTGCCCAACTCTCCACAAAGGGAAAGTGCTGCCCACCTCTGCACAAAGGGAAAGTGCTGCCCACCTCTCCACAAAGGGAAAGTGCTGCCCAACTCTCCACAAAGGGAAAGTGCTGCCCACCTCTCCACAAAGGGAAAGTGCTGCCCACCTCTCCACAAAGGGAAAGTGCTGCCCACCTCTCCACAAAGGGAAAGTGCTGCCCACCTCTCCACAAAGGGAAAGTGCTGCACACCTCTTCACATAGGGAAAGTGCTGCCCACCTCTCAACAAAGGGAAAGTGCTCCCCACCTCTCAACAAAGGGAAAGTGCTGCCCACCTCTCCACAAACGGAAAGTGCTTCCCACCTCTCTTTAAAGCTTTCGTGCTGCCCACCTCTCCACAAGGGGAACGTGCTGCACACCTCCCCACAAAGAGAAAGCGATGCCCACTTCTCTACAAAGAGAAAGCGCTGCCCACCTCTCCACAAAGAGAAAGAGCTACCCCCTCTCCACAAAGAGAAAGCGCTGCCCACCTCTCCACAAAGGGAACGCGCTGCCTACCTCTCCACAAAGGGAAAGTGCTGCCCACCTCTCCACAAAGGGAAAGTGCTGCCCACTTCTCCACAAAAAGAAAGTGCTGCCCACCTCTCAACAAAGGGAAAGTGCTGCCCACCTCTCAACAAAGGGAAAGTGCTGCCCACCTCTCTACAAAGGGAAAGTGCTGCCCAACATGACACAAAGGGAAAGTGCTGCCCACCTCTCTGAAAAGGGAAAGTGCTGCCCACCTCTTCACAAAGGGAAGGTGCTGCCAACCTCTCAACAAAGAGAAAGTGCTGCCCACCTCTCCACGAACGGAAAGTGCTGCCCACCTCTCCACAAAGGGAAAGCGTTGCCCACCTCTCCACGAAGGGAATGTGCTGCCCAACTCTCCACAAAGGTAACGTGCTGCCCAACTCTCCACAAAGGGAACGCGCTGCCCACCTCTCCAAAAGGGAACGCGCTGCCTACCTGTTCACAAAGGGAAAGTGCTGCCCACCTCTCCACAAAAGTGAAAGTGCTGCCCACCTCTCCACAAAAAGAAAGTGCTGCCCACCTCTCCACAAATGTAAAGTGCTGCCCATCTCTCAACAAGGGGAAAGTGCTGCCCACCTCTCCAAGAAGGGAAAGTCCTGCCCACCTCTCCACAAAGGGAAAGTGCTGCCCACCTCCCCACAAAGGGAAAGTGCTGCCCAACACCACACAAAGGGAAAGTGCTGCCCACCTCTCCTCAAAGGGAAAGTGTGGCAAACCTCTTCACAAAGGGAAAGTGCTGACCACCTCTCCACAAAGGGAAGGTGCTGCCAACCTCTCAACAAAGAGAAAGTGCTGCCCACCTCTCCACAAACGGAAAGTGCTGCCCACCTCTCCACAAAGGGAAAGCTTTGCCAAACTCTCCCCAAAGAGAAAGCGCAGCCGTCCTCTCCACAAAGAGAAAGCGCTGCCCACCTCTCCACAAAGGGAAAGTGCTGCCCACTTCTAAACAAAGAGAAAGTGCTGCCCACCTCTCCACATAAAGAAAGTGCTGCCCACCTCTCCACAAAAAGAAAGTGCTGCCCACCTCTCAACAAAGGGAAAGTGCTGCCCACCTCTCAACAAAGGGAAAGTGCTGCCTACCTCTCCACAAAGGGAAAGTGCTGCCCACCTCTCCACAAAGGGAAAGTGCTGCCCAACACCCACCAAAGGGAAAGTGCTGCCCACCTCTCCACAAAGGGAAAGTGCTGCACACCTCTTCACAAACGGAAAGTGCTGCCCACCTCTCCACAAAGGGAAGGTGCTGCCAACCTCTCAACAAAAAGAAAGTGCTGCCCACCTCTCCACAAAGAGAAAGTGCTGCCCACCTCTCCATAAAGGGAAAGCATTGCCAAACTCTCCACAAAGAGAAAGCGCAGCGGTCCTCTCCACAAAGAGAAAGCGCTGCCCACCTCTCCACAAAGGGAAAGTGCTGCCCACCTCTAAACAAAGGGAAAGTGCTGCCCACCTCTCCACAAAAAGAAAGTGCTGCCCACCTCTCAACAAAGGTAAAGTGCTGCCCACCTCTCCACAAAGGGAAAGTGCTGCCCATCTCTCCACAAAGGGAAAGTGCTGCCCACCTCTTCACAAAGGGAAAGTGCTGCCCACCTCTCCACAAAGGGAAGGTGCTGCCAACCTCTCAACAAAGAGAAAGTGCTGCCCACCTCTCCACGAACGGAAAGTGCTGCCCACCTCTCCACAAAGGGAAAGCGTTGCCCACCTCTCCACGAAGGGAATGTGCTGCCCAACTCTCCACAAAGGTAACGTGCTGCCCAACTCTCCACAACGGGAACGTGCTGCCCACCTCTAAACCAAGAGAAAGCGCTGCCCAACTCTCCACAAATGGGAATGTGCTGATCACCTTTCCACAATGGGAATGAGCTGCCCACCTCTCCACAAAGGGAAAGTGCTTCCCACCTCTCCACAAAGAGAAAGAACTGCCCACCTCTCCCCAAAGAGAAAGTGCTGCCCACTTATCCACAAAGAGAAAACGCTGCCCACCTCTCCACAAAGGGCACGTGGTGCACACCTCTTCATAAAAAGAAAGTGCTGCCCACCTCTCCACAAAGAGAAAGTGCTTCCCTCCTCTCTTCAAAGCTTTCGTGCTGCCCACCCCTCCACAAGGGGAACGTGCTGCCCACCTCCCCACAAAGAGAAAGCGATGCCCACCTCTCTACAAAGAGAAAGCTCTGCCCACCTCTCCACAAAGAGAAAGAGCTACTCAACTCTCCACAAAGAGAAAGCGCTGCCCACCTCTCCACAAAGGGAACGCGCTGCCCACCTCTCCAAAAGGGAACGCGCTGCCTACCTGTTCACAAAGGGAAAGTGCTGCCCACCTCTCCACAAAAGTGAAAGTGCTGCCCACCTCTCCACAAAAAGAAAGTGCTGCCCACCTCTCCACAAATGTAAAGTGCTGCCCATCTCTCAACAAGGGGAAAGTGCTGCCCACCTCTCCAAGAAGGGAAAGTCCTGCCCACCTCTCCACAAAGGGAAAGTGCTGCCCACCTCCCCACAAAGGGAAAGTGCTGCCCAACACCACACAAAGGGAAAGTGCTGCCCACCTCTCCTCAAAGGGAAAGTGTGGCAAACCTCTTCACAAAGGGAAAGTGCTGACCACCTCTCCACAAAGGGAAGGTGCTGCCAACCTCTCAACAAAGAGAAAGTGCTGCCCACCTCTCCACAAACGGAAAGTGCTGCCCACCTCTCCACAAAGGGAAAGCTTTGCCAAACTCTCCCCAAAGAGAAAGCGCAGCCGTCCTCTCCACAAAGAGAAAGCGCTGCCCACCTCTCCACAAAGGGAAAGTGCTGCCCACTTCTAAACAAAGAGAAAGTGCTGCCCACCTCTCCACATAAAGAAAGTGCTGCCCACCTCTCCACAAAAAGAAAGTGCTGCCCACTTATCCACAAAGAGAAAACGCTGCCCACCTCTCCACAAAGGGCACGTGGTGCACACCTCTTCATAAAAAGAAAGTGCTGCCCACCTCTCCACAAAGAGAAAGTGCTTCCTTCCTCTCTTCAAAGCTTTCGTGCTGCCCACCCCTCCACAAGGGGAACGTGCTGCCCACCTCCCCACAAAGAGAAAGCGATGCCCACCTCTCTACAAAGAGAAAGCGCTGCCCACCTCTCCACAAAGAGAAAGAGCTACTCAACTCTCCACAAAGAGAAAGCGCTGCCCACCTCTCCACAAAGGGAACGCGCTGCCCACCTCTCCAAAAGGGAACGCGCTGCCTACCTGTTCACAAAGGGAAAGTGCTGCCCACCTCTCCACAAAAGTGAAAGTGCTGCCCACCTCTCCACAAAAAGAAAGTGCTGCCCACCTCTCCACAAATGTAAAGTGCTGCCCATCTCTCAACAAGGGGAAAGTGCTGCCCACCTCTCCAAGAAGGGAAAGTCCTGCCCACCTCTCCACAAAGGGAAAGTGCTGCCCACCTCCCCACAAAGGGAAAGTGCTGCCCAACACCACACAAAGGGAAAGTGCTGCCCACCTCTCCTCAAAGGGAAAGTGTGGCAAACCTCTTCACAAAGGGAAAGTGCTGACCACCTCTCCACAAAGGGAAGGTGCTGCCAACTTCTCAACAAAGAGAAAGTGCTGCCCACCTCTCCACAAAGAGAAAGTGCTTCCTTCCTCTCTTCAAAGCTTTCGTGCTGCCCACCCCTCCACAAGGGGAACGTGCTGCCCACCTCCCCACAAAGAGAAAGCGATGCCCACCTCTCTACAAAGAGAAAGCGCTGCCCACCTCTCCACAAAGAGAAAGAGCTACTCAACTCTCCACAAAGAGAAAGCGCTGCCCACCTCTCCACAAAGGGAACGCGCTGCCCACCTCTCCAAAAGGGAACGCGCTGCCTACCTGTTCACAAAGGGAAAGTGCTGCCCACCTCTCCACAAAAGTGAAAGTGCTGCCCACCTCTCCACAAAAAGAAAGTGCTGCCCACCTCTCCACAAATGTAAAGTGCTGCCCATCTCTCAACAAGGGGAAAGTGCTGCCCACCTCTCCAAGAAGGGAAAGTCCTGCCCACCTCTCCACAAAGGGAAAGTGCTGCCCACCTCCCCACAAAGGGAAAGTGCTGCCCAACACCACACAAAGGGAAAGTGCTGCCCACCTCTCCTCAAAGGGAAAGTGTGGCAAACCTCTTCACAAAGGGAAAGTGCAGACCACCTCTCCACAAAGGGAAGGTGCTGCCAACTTCTCAACAAAGAGAAAGTGCTGCCCACCTCTCCACAAACGGAAAGTGCTGCCCACCTCTCCACAAAGGGAAAGCTTTGCCAAACTCTCCCCAAAGAGAAAGCGCAGCCGTCCTCTCCACAAAGAGAAAGCGCTGCCCACCTCTCCACAAAGGGAAAGTGCTGCCCACTTCTAAACAAAGAGAAAGTGCTGCCCACCTCTCCACATAAAGAAAGTGCTGCCCACCTCTCCACAAAAAGAAAGTGCTGCCCACCTCTCAACAAAGGGAAAGTGCTGCCCACCTCTCAACAAAGGGAAAGTGCTGCCTACCTCTCCACAAAGGGAAAGTGCTGCCCACCTCTCCACAAAGGGAAAGTGCTGCCCACCTCTTCACAAAGGGAAAGTGCTGCCCACCTCTCCACAAAGGGAAGGTGCTGCCAACCTCTCAACAAAGAGAAAGTGCTGCCCACCTCTCCACGAACGGAAAGTGCTGCCCACCTCTCCACAAAGGGAAAGCGTTGCCCACCTCTCCACGAAGGGAATGTGCTGCCCAACTCTCCACAAAGGTAACGTGCTGCCCAACTCTCCACAACGGGAACGTGCTGCCCACCTCTAAACCAAGAGAAAGCGCTGCCCAACTCTCCACAAATGGGAATGTGCTGACCACCTTTCCACAATGGGAATGAGCTGCCCACCTCTCCACAAAGGGAAAGTGCTTCCTTCCTCTCTTCAAAGCTTTCGTGCTGCCCACCCCTCCACAAGGGGAACCTGCTGCCCACCTCCCCACAAAGAGAAAGCGATGCCCACCTCTCTACAAAGAGAAAGCGCTGCCCACCTCTCCACAAAGAGAAAGAGCTACTCAACTCTCCACAAAGAGAAAGCGCTGCCCACCTCTCCACAAAGGGAACGCGCTGCCCACCTCTCCAAAAGGGAACGCGCTGCCTACCTGTTCACAAAGGGAAAGTGCTGCCCACCTCTCCACAAAAGTGAAAGTGCTGCCCACCTCTCCACAAAAAGAAAGTGCTGCCCACCTCTCCACAAATGTAAAGTGCTGCCCATCTCTCAACAAGGGGAAAGTGCTGCCCACCTCTCCAAGAAGGGAAAGTCCTGCCCACCTCTCCACAAAGGGAAAGTGCTGCCCACCTCCCCACAAAGGGAAAGTGCTGCCCAACACCACACAAAGGGAAAGTGCTGCCCACCTCTCCTCAAAGGGAAAGTGTGGCAAACCTCTTCACAAAGGGAAAGTGCTGACCACCTCTCCACAAAGGGAAGGTGCTGCCAACTTCTCAACAAAGAGAAAGTGCTGCCCACCTCTCCACAAACGGAAAGTGCTGCCCACCTCTCCACAAAGGGAAAGCTTTGCCAAACTCTCCCCAAAGAGAAAGCGCAGCCGTCCTCTCCACAAAGAGAAAGCGCTGCCCACCTCTCCACAAAGGGAAAGTGCTGCCCACTTCTAAACAAAGAGAAAGTGCTGCCCACCTCTCCACATAAAGAAAGTGCTGCCCACCTCTCCACAAAAAGAAAGTGCTGCCCACCTCTCAACAAAGGGAAAGTGCTGCCCACCTCTCAACAAAGGGAAAGTGCTGCCTACCTCTCCACAAAGGGAAAGTGCTGCCCATCTCTCCACAAAGGGAAAGTGCTGCCCAACACCCACCAAAGGGAAAGTGCTGCCCACCTCTCCACAAAGGGAAAGTGCTGCACACCTCTTCACAAACGGAAAGTGCTGCCCACCTCTCCACAAAGGGAAGGTGCTGCCAACCTCTCAACAAAAAGAAAGTGCTGCCCACCTCTCCACAAAGAGAAAGTGCTGCCCACCTCTCCATAAAGGGAAAGCATTGCCAAACTCTCCACAAAGAGAAAGCGCAGCGGTCCTCTCCACAAAGAGAAAGCGCTGCCCACCTCTCCACAAAGGGAACGCGCTGCCTACCTCTCCACAAAGGGAAAGTGCTGCCCACCTCTCCACAAAGGGAAAGTGCTGCCCACCTCTCCACAAAGGGAAAGTGCTGCCCACCTCTCCACAAAGGGAAAGTGCTGCCCACCTCTGCACAAAGGGAAAGTGCTGCCCACCTCTCCACAAAGGGAAAGTGCTGCCCAACTCTCCACAAAGGGAAAGTGCTGCCCACCTCTCCACAAAGGGAAAGTGCTGCCCACCTCTCCACAAAGGGAAAGTTCTGCCCACCTCTCCACAAAGGGAAAGTGCTGCCCACCTCTCCACAAAGGGAAAGTGCTGCACACCTCTTCACATAGGGAAAGTGCTGCCCACCTCTCAACAAAGGGAAAGTGCTGCCCACCTCTCAACAAAGGGAAAGTGCTGCCCACCTCTCCACAAACAGAAAGTGCTGCCCACCTCTCTTTAAAGCTTTCGTGCTGCCCACCTCTCCACAAGGGGAACGTGCTGCACACCTCCCCACAAAGAGAAAGCGATGCCCACTTCTCTACAAAGAGAAAGCGCTGCCCACCTCTCCACAAAGAGAAAGAGCTACCCCCTCTCCACAAAGAGAAAGCGCTGCCCACCTCTCCACAAAGGGAACGCGCTGCCTACCTCTCCACAAAGGGAAAGTGCTGCCCACCTCTCCACAAAGGGAAAGTGCTGCCCACTTCTCCACAAAAAGAAAGTGCTGCCCACCTCTCAACAAAGGGAAAGTGCTGCCCACCTCTCAACAAAGGGAAAGTGCTGCCCACCTCTCTACAAAGGGAAAGTGCTGCCCAACATGACACAAAGGGAAAGTGCTGCCCACCTTTCTGAAAAGGGAAAGTGCTGCCCACCTCTTCACAAAGGGAAGGTGCTGCCAACCTCTCAACAAAGAGAAAGTGCTGCCCACATCTCCACGAACGGAAAGTGCTGCCCACCACTCCACAAAGGGAAAGCGTTGCCCAGCTCTCCACGAAGGGAATGTGCTGCCCAACTATCCACAAAGGTAACGTGCTGCCCAACTCTCCACAACGGGAACGTGCTGCCCACCTCTAAACCAAGAGAAAGCGCTGCCCAACTCTCCACAAATGGGAATGTGCTGACCACCTTTCCACAATGGGAATGAGCTGCCCACCTCTCCACAAAGGGAAAGTGCTTCCCACCTCTCCACAAAGAGAAAGAACTGCCCACCTCTCCCCAAAGAGAAAGTGCTGCCCACTTATCCACAAAGAGAAAACGCTGCCCACCTCTCCACAAAGGGCACGTGGTGCACACCTCTTCATAAAAAGAAAGTGCTGCCCACCTCTCCACAAAGAGAAACTGCTTCCCTCCTCTCTTCAAAGCTTTCGTGCTGCCCACCCCTCCAAAAGGGGAATGTGCTGCCCACCTCCCCACAAAGAGAAAGCGATGCCCACCTCTCTACAAAGAGAAAGCGCTGCCCACCTCTCCACAAAGAGAAAGAGCTACTCAACTCTCCACAAAGAGAAAGCGCTGCCCACCTCTCCAAAAGGGAACGCGCTGCCTACCTGTTCACAAAGGGAAAGTGCTGCCCACCTCTCCACAAAAGTGAAAGTGCTGCCCACCTCTCCACAAAATTAAAGTGCTGCCCACCTCTCCACAAATGTAAAGTGCTGCCCATCTCTCAACAAGGGGAAAGTGCTGCCCACCTCTCCAAGAAGGGAAAGTCCTGCCCACCTCTCCACAAAGGGAAAGTGCTGCCCACCTCCCCACAAAGGGAAAGTGCTGCCCAACACCACACAAAGGGAAAGTGCTGCCCACCTCTCCTCAAAGGGAAAGTGTGGCAAACCTCTTCACAAAGGGAAAGTGCTGACCACCTCTCCACAAAGGGAAGGTGCTGCCAACCTCTCAACAAAGAGAACGTGCTGACCACCTCTCCACAAACGGAAAGTGCTGCCCACCTCTCCACAAAGGGAAAGCTTTGCCAAACTCTCCCCAAAGAGAAAGCGCAGCCGTCCTCTCCACAAAGAGAAAGCGCTGCCCACCTCTCCACAAAGGGAAAGTGCTGCCCACTTCTAAACAAAGAGAAAGTGCTGCCCACCTCTCCACATAAAGAAAGTGCTGCCCACCTCTCCACAAAAAGAAAGTGCTGCCCACCTCTCAACAAAGGGAAAGTGCTGCCCACCTCTCAACAAAGGGAAAGTGCTGCCTACCTCTCCACAAAGGGAAAGTGCTGCCCACCTCTCCACAAAGGGAAAGTGCTGCCCAACACCCACCAAAGGGAAAGTGCTGCCCACCTCTCCACAAAGGGAAAGTGCTGCACACCTCTTCACAAACGGAAAGTGCTGCCCACCTCTCCACAAAGGGAAGGTGCTGCCAACCTCTCAACAAAAAGAAAGTGCTGCCCACCTCTCCACAAAGAGAAAGTGCTGCCCACCTCTCCATAAAGGGAAAGCATTGCCAAACTCTCCACAAAGAGAAAGCGCAGCGGTCCTCTCCACAAAGAGAAAGCGCTGCCCACCTCTCCACAAAGGGAAAGTGCTGCCCACCTCTAAACAAAGGGAAAGTGCTGCCCACCTCTCCACAAAAAGAAAGTGCTGCCCACCTCTCAACAAAGGTAAAGTGCTGCCCACCTCTCCACAAAGGGAAAGTGCTGCCCACCTCTCAACAAAGGGAAAGTGCTGCCCACCTCTCCACAAAGAGAACGTGCTGCCGACCTCTCCACAAAAAGAAAGTGCTGCCCACCTCCCCACAAAGAGAAAGTGCTGCCTACCTCTCTTCAAAGCTTTCGTGCTGCCCACCTCTCCACAAGGGGAACGTGCTGCACACCTCCCCACAAAGAGAAAGCGATGCCGACCTCTCTACAAAGAGAAAGCGCTGCCCACCTCTCCACAAAGAGAAAGAGCTACCCCCCTCTCCACAAAGAGAAAGCGCTGCCCACCTCTCCACAAAGGGAACGCGCTGCCTACCTCTCCACAAAGGGAAAGTGCTGCCCACCTCTCCACAAAGGGAAAGTGCTGCCCACCTCTCCACAAAGGGAAAGTGCTGCCCACCTCTCCACAAAGGGAAAGTGCTGCCCACCTCTGCACAAAGGGAAAGTGCTGCCCACCTCTCCACAAAGTGAAAGTGCTGCCCAACTCTCCACAAAGGGAAAGTGCTGCCCACCTCTCCACAAAGGGAAAGTGCTGCCCACCTCTCCACAAAGGGAAAGTGCTGCCCACCTCTCCACAAAGGGAAAGTGCTGCCCACCTCTCCACAAAGGGAAAGTGCTGCACACCTCTTCACATAGGGAAAGTGCTGCCCACCTCTCAACAAAGGGAAAGTGCTGCCCACCTCTCAACAAAGGGAAAGTGCTGCCCACCTCTCCACAAACGGAAAGTGCTGCCCACCTCTCTTTAAAGCTTTCGTGCTGCCCACCTCTCCACAAGGGGAACGTGCTGCACACCTCCCCACAAAGAGAAAGCGATGCCCACTTCTCTACAAAGAGAAAGCGCTGCCCACCTCTCCACAAAGAGAAAGAGCTACCCCCTCTCCACAAAGAGAAAGCGCTGCCCACCTCTCCACAAAGGGAACGCGCTGCCTACCTCTCCACAAAGGGAAAGTGCTGCCCACCTCTCCACAAAGGGAAAGTGCTGCCCACTTCTCCACAAAAAGAAAGTGCTGCCCACCTCTCAACAAAGGGAAAGTGCTGCCCACCTCTCAACAAAGGGAAAGTGCTCCCCACCTCTCTACAAAGGGAAAGTGCTGCCCAACATGACACAAAGGGAAAGTGCTGCCCACCTTTCTGAAAAGGGAAAGTGCTGCCCACCTCTTCACAAAGGGAAGGTGCTGCCAACCTCTCAACAAAGAGAAAGTGCTGCCCACCTCTCCACGAACGGAAAGTGCTGCCCACCACTCCACAAAGGGAAAGCGTTGCCCACCTCTCCACGAAGGGAATGTGCTGCCCAACTCTCCACAAAGGTAACGTGCTGCCCAACTCTCCACAACGGGAACGTGCTGCCCACCTCTAAACCAAGAGAAAGCGCTGCCCAACTCTCCACAAATGGGAATGTGCTGACCACCTTTCCACAATGGGAATGAGCTGCCCACCTCTCCACAAAGGGAAAGTGCTTCCCACCTCTCCACAAAGAGAAAGAACTGCCCACCTCTCCCCAAAGAGAAAGTGCTGCCCACTTATCCACAAAGAGAAAACGCTGCCCACCTCTCCACAAAGGGCACGTGGTGCACACCTCTTCATAAAAAGAAAGTGCTGCCCACCTCTCCACAAAGAGAAACTGCTTCCCTCCTCTCTTCAAAGCTTTCGTGCTGCCCACCCCTCCAAAAGGGGAATGTGCTGCCCACCTCCCCACAAAGAGAAAGCGATGCCCACCTCTCTACAAAGAGAAAGCGCTGCCCACCTCTCCACAAAGAGAAAGAGCTACTCAACTCTCCACAAAGAGAAAGCGCTGCCCACCTCTCCACAAAGGGAACGCGCTGCCCACCTCTCCAAAAGGGAACGCGCTGCCTACCTGTTCACAAAGGGAAAGTGCTGCCCACCTCTCCACAAAAGTGAAAGTGCTGCCCACCTCTCCACAAAAAGAAAGTGCTGCCCACCTCTCCACAAATGTAAAGTGCTGCCCATCTCTCAACAAGGGGAAAGTGCTGCCCACCTCTCCAAGAAGGGAAAGTCCTGCCCACCTCTCCACAAAGGGAAAGTGCTGCCCACCTCCCCACAAAGGGAAAGTGCTGCCCAACACCACACAAAGGGAAAGTGCTGCCCACCTCTCCTCAAAGGGAAAGTGTGGCAAACCTCTTCACAAAGGGAAAGTGCTGACCACCTCTCCACAAAGGGAAGGTGCTGCCAACCTCTCAACAAAGAGAAAGTGCTGCCCACCTCTCCACAAACGGAAAGTGCTGCCCACCTCTCCACAAAGGGAAAGCTTTGCCAAACTCTCCCCAAAGAGAAAGCGCAGCCGTCCTCTCCACAAAGAGAAAGCGCTGCCCACCTCTCCACAAAGGGAAAGTGCTGCCCACTTCTAAACAAAGAGAAAGTGCTGCCCACCTCTCCACATAAAGAAAGTGCTGCCCACCTCTCCACAAAAAGAAAGTGCTGCCCACCTCTCAACAAAGGGAAAGTGCTGCCCACCTCTCAACAAAGGGAAAGTGCTGCCTACCTCTCCACAAAGGGAAAGTGCTGCCCACCTCTCCACAAAGGGAAAGTGCTGCCCAACACCCACCAAAGGGAAAGTGCTGCCCACCTCTCCACAAAGGGAAAGTGCTGCACACCTCTTCACAAACGGAAAGTGCTGCCCACCTCTCCACAAAGGGAAGGTGCTGCCAACCTCTCAACAAAAAGAAAGTGCTGCCCACCTCTCCACAAAGAGAAAGTGCTGCCCACCTCTCCATAAAGGGAAAGCATTGCCAAACTCTCCACAAAGAGAAAGCGCAGCGGTCCTCTCCACAAAGAGAAAGCGCTGCCCACCTCTCCACAAAGGGAAAGTGCTGCCCACCTCTAAACAAAGGGAAAGTGCTGCCCACCTCTCCACAAAAAGAAAGTGCTGCCCACCTCTCAACAAAGGTAAAGTGCTGCCCACCTCTCCACAAAGGGAAAGTGCTGCCCACCTCTCCACAAAGGGAAAGTGCTGCCCACCTCTCCACAAATGGAAAGTGCTGCCCAACACCACAAAAACGGAAAGTGCTGCCCACCTCTCCACAAAGGGAAAGTGCTGCACACCTCCTCACATAGGGAAAGTGCTGCCCACCTCTCAACAAAGGGAAAGTGCTGCCCACCTCTCAACAAAGGGAAAGCGCTGCCCACCTCTCCACAAACGGAAAGTGCTGCCCACCTCTCCACAAAGGGAAAGCGCTTCCCACCTCTCCAGAAAGGGAAAGTGCTGCCCACCTCTCCCCAAAGAGAAAGTGCTGCCCACCTCTCCCCAAAGAGAAAGTGCTGCCCACCTCTCCACAAAGCAAATGTGCTGCCCACTTATCCACAAAGAGAAAACGCTGCCCAACTCTCCACAAAGGGAACGTGCTGCCCACCTCTCCACAAAGAGAACGTGCTGCCGACCTCTCCACAAAAAGAAAGTGCTGCCCACCTCCCCACAAAGAGAAAGTGCTGCCTACCTCTCTTCAAAGCTTTCGTGCTGCCCACCTCTCCACAAGGGGAACGTGCTGCACACCTCCCCAAAAAGAGAAAGCGATGCCGACCTCTCTACAAAGAGAAAGTGCTGCACACCTCTCCACGAAGGGAATGTGCTGCCCAACTCTCCACAAAGGTAACGTGCTGCCCAACTCTCCACAACGGGAACGTGCTGCCCACCTCTAAACCAAGAGAAAGCGCTGCCCAACTCTCCACAAATGGGAATGTGCTGACCACCTTTCCACAATGGGAATGAGCTGCCCACCTCTCCACAAAGGGAAAGTGCTTCCCACCTCTCCACAAAGAGAAAGAACTGCCCACCTCTCCCCAAAGAGAAAGTGCTGCCCACTTATCCACAAAGAGAAAACGCTGCCCACCTCTCCACAAAGGGCACGTGGTGCACACCTCTTCATAAAAAGAAAGTGCTGCCCACCTCTCCACAAAGAGAAACTGCTTCCCTCCTCTCTTCAAAGCTTTCGTGCTGCCCACCCCTCCAAAAGGGGAATGTGCTGCCCACCTCCCCACAAAGAGAAAGCGATGCCCACCTCTCTACAAAGAGAAAGCGCTGCCCACCTCTCCACAAAGAGAAAGAGCTACTCAACTCTCCACAAAGAGAAAGCGCTGCCCACCTCTCCACAAAGGGAACGCGCTGCCCACCTCTCCAAAAGGGAACGCGCTGCCTACCTGTTCACAAAGGGAAAGTGCTGCCCACCTCTCCACAAAAGTGAAAGTGCTGCCCACCTCTCCACAAAAAGAAAGTGCTGCCCACCTCTCCACAAATGTAAAGTGCTGCCCATCTCTCAACAAGGGGAAAGTGCTGCCCACCTCTCCAAGAAGGGAAAGTCCTGCCCACCTCTCCACAAAGGGAAAGTGCTGCCCACCTCCCCACAAAGGGAAAGTGCTGCCCAACACCACACAAAGGGAAAGTGCTGCCCACCTCTCCTCAAAGGGAAAGTGTGGCAAACCTCTTCACAAAGGGAAAGTGCTGACCACCTCTCCACAAAGGGAAGGTGCTGCCAACCTCTCAACAAAGAGAAAGTGCTGCCCACCTCTCCACAAACGGAAAGTGCTGCCCACCTCTCCACAAAGGGAAAGCTTTGCCAAACTCTCCCCAAAGAGAAAGCGCAGCCGTCCTCTCCACAAAGAGAAAGCGCTGCCCACCTCTCCACAAAGGGAAAGTGCTGCCCACTTCTAAACAAAGAGAAAGTGCTGCCCACCTCTCCACATAAAGAAAGTGCTGCCCACCTCTCCACAAAAAGAAAGTGCTGCCCACCTCTCAACAAAGGGAAAGTGCTGCCCACCTCTCAACAAAGGGAAAGTGCTGCCTACCTCTCCACAAAGGGAAAGTGCTGCCCACCTCTCCACAAAGGGAAAGTGCTGCCCAACACCCACCAAAGGGAAAGTGCTGCCCACCTCTCCACAAAGGGAAAGTGCTGCACACCTCTTCACAAACGGAAAGTGCTGCCCACCTCTCCACAAAGGGAAGGTGCTGCCAACCTCTCAACAAAAAGAAAGTGCTGCCCACCTCTCCACAAAGAGAAAGTGCTGCCCACCTCTCCATAAAGGGAAAGCATTGCCAAACTCTCCACAAAGAGAAAGCGCAGCGGTCCTCTCCACAAAGAGAAAGCGCTGCCCACCTCTCCACAAAGGGAAAGTGCTGCCCACCTCTAAACAAAGGGAAAGTGCTGCCCACCTCTCCACAAAAAGAAAGTGCTGCCCACCTCTCAACAAAGGTAAAGTGCTGCCCACCTCTCCACAAAGGGAAAGTGCTGCCCACCTCTCCACAAAGGGAAAGTGCTGCCCACCTCTCCACAAATGGAAAGTGCTGCCCAACACCACAAAAACGGAAAGTGCTGCCCACCTCTCCACAAAGGGAAAGTGCTGCACACCTCCTCACATAGGGAAAGTGCTGCCCACCTCTCAACAAAGGGAAAGTGCTGCCCACCTCTCAACAAAGGGAAAGCGCTGCCCACCTCTCCACAAACGGAAAGTGCTGCCCACCTCTCCACAAAGGGAAAGCGCTTCCCACCTCTCCAGAAAGGGAAAGTGCTGCCCACCTCTCCCCAAAGAGAAAGTGCTGCCCACCTCTCCCCAAAGAGAAAGTGCTGCCCACCTCTCCACAAAGCAAATGTGCTGCCCACTTATCCACAAAGAGAAAACGCTGCCCAACTCTCCACAAAGGGAACGTGCTGCCCACCTCTCCACAAAGAGAACGTGCTGCCGACCTCTCCACAAAAAGAAAGTGCTGCCCACCTCCCCACAAAGAGAAAGTGCTGCCTACCTCTCTTCAAAGCTTTCGTGCTGCCCACCTCTCCACAAGGGGAACGTGCTGCACACCTCCCCAAAAAGAGAAAGCGATGCCGACCTCTCTACAAAGAGAAAGTGCTGCACACCTCTTCACATAGGGAAAGTGCTGCCCACCTCTCAACAAAGGGAAAGTGCTGCCCACCTCTCAACAAAGAGAAAGCGCTGCCCACCTCTCCACAAAGAGAAAGACCTACCCCCCTCTCCACAAAGAGAAAGCGCTGCCCACCTCTCCACAAAGGGAACGCGCTGCCTACCTCTCCACAAAGGGAAAGTGCTGCCCACCTCTCCACAAAGGGAAAGTGCTGCCCACCTCTCCACAAAGGGAAAGTGCTGCCCACCTCTGCACAAAGGGAAAGTGCTGCCCACCTCTCCACAAAGGGAAAGTGCTGCCCAACTCTCCACAAAGGGAAAGTGCTGCCCACCTCTCCACAAAGGGAAAGTGCTGCCCACCTCTCCACAAAGGGAAAGTGCTGCCCACCTCTCCACAAAGGGAAAGTGCTGCCCACCTCTCCACAAAGGGAAAGTGCTGCACACCTCTTCACATAGGGAAAGTGCTGCCCACCTCTCAACAAAGGGAAAGTGCTGCCCACCTCTCAACAAAGGGAAAGTGCTGCCCACCTCTCCACAAACGGAAAGTGCTGCCCACCTCTCTTTAATGCTTTCGTGCTGCCCACCTCTCCACAAGGGGAACGTGCTGCACACCTCCCCACAAAGAGAAAGCGATGCCCACTTCTCTACAAAGAGAAAGCGCTGCCCACCTCTCCACAAAGAGAAAGAGCTAACCCCTCTCCACAAAGAGAAAGCGCTGCCCACCTCTCCACAAAGGGAACGCGCTGCCTACCTCTCCACAAAGGGAAAGTGCTGCCCACCTCTCCACAAAGGGAAAGTGCTGCCCACTTCTCCACAAAAAGAAAGTGCTGCCCACCTCTCAACAAAGGGAAAGTGCTGCCCACCTCTCAACAAAGGGAAAGTGCTGCCCACCTCTCTACAAAGGGAAAGTGCTGCCCAACATGACACAAAGGGAAAGTGCTGCCCACGTCTCTGAAAAGGGAAAGTGCTGCCCACCTCTTCACAAAGGGAAGGTGCTGCCAACCTCTCAACAAAGAGAAAGTGCTGCCCACCTCTCCACAAAGAGAAAGTGCTGCCCACCTCTCCACAAAGGGAAAGCGTTGCAAAACTCTCCACAAAGAGAAAGCGCAGCCGTCCTCTCCACAAAGAGAAACCGCTGCCCACCTCTCCACAAAGGGAAAGTGCTGCCCACCAAATAAACAAAGGGAAAGTGCTGCCCACCTCTCCACAAAAAGAAAGTGCTGCCCACCTCTCAACAAAGGGAATTTCTGCCCACCTCTCCACAAAGGGAAAGTACTGCCCACCTCTCCACAAAGGGAAAGTGCTGCCCAACACCACACAAGGGAAAGTGCAGCCCACCTCTCCACAAAGGGAAAGTGCTGCCCACCTCTCCACAAAGGGAAAGCGTTGCCCACCTCTCCACGAAGGGAATGTGCTGACCAACTCTCCACAAAGGTAACGTGCTGCCCAACTCTCCACAACGGGAACGTGCTGCCCACCTCTAAACAAAGAGAAAGCGCTGCCCAACTCTCCACAAATGGGAATGTGCTGACCACCTTTCCACAATGGGAAAGTGCTGCCCACTTATCCACAAAGAGAAAACGCTGCCCACCTCTCCACAAAGGGCACGTGGTGCACACCTCTTCATAAAAAGAAAGTGCTGCCCACCTCTCCACAAAGAGAAAGTGCTTCCCTCCTCTCTTCAAAGCTTTCGTGCTGCCCACCCCTCCACAAGGGGAACGTGCTGCCCACCTCCCCACAAAGAGAAAGCGATGCCCACCTCTCTACAAAGAGAAAGCGCTGCCCACCTCTCCACAAAGAGAAAGAGCTACTCAACTCTCCACAAAGAGAAAGCGCTGCCCACCTCTCCACAAAGGGAACGCGCTGCCCACCTCTCCAAAAGGGAACGCGCTGCCTACCTGTTCACAAAGGGAAAGTGCTGCCCACCTCTCCACAAAAGTGAAAGTGCTGCCCACCTCTCCACAAAAAGAAAGTGCTGCCCACCTCTCCACAAATGTATAGTGCTGCCCATCTCTCAACAAGGGGAAAGTGCTGCCCACCTCTCCAAGAAGGGAAAGTCCTGCCCACCTCTCCACAAAGGGAAAGTGCTGCCCACCTCCCCACAAAGGGAAAGTGCTGCCCAACACCACACAAAGGGAAAGTGCTGCCCACCTCTCCTCAAAGGGAAAGTGTGGCAAACCTCTTCACAAAGGGAAAGTGCTGACCACCTCTCCACAAAGGGAAGGTGCTGCCAACCTCTCAACAAAGAGAAAGTGCTGCCCACCTCTCCACAAACGGAAAGTGCTGCCCACCTCTCCACAAAGGGAAAGCTTTGCCAAACTCTCCCCAAAGAGAAAGCGCAGCCGTCCTCTCCACAAAGAGAAAGCGCTGCCCACCTCTCCACAAAGGGAAAGTGCTGCCCACTTCTAAACAAAGAGAAAGTGCTGCCCACCTCTCCACATAAAGAAAGTGCTGCCCACCTCTCCACAAAAAGAAAGTGCTGCCCACCTCTCAACAAAGGGAAAGTGCTGCCCACCTCTCAACAAAGGGAAAGTGCTGCCTACCTCTCCACAAAGGGAAAGTGCTGCCCACCTCTCCACAAAGGGAAAGTGCTGCCCAACACCCACCAAAGGGAAAGTGCTGCCCACCTCTCCACAAAGGGAAAGTGCTGCACACCTCTTCACAAACGGAAAGTGCTGCCCACCTCTCCACAAAGGGAAGGTGCTGCCAACCTCTCAACAAAAAGAAAGTGCTGCCCACCTCTCCACAAAGAGAAAGTGCTGCCCACCTCTCCATAAAGGGAAAGCATTGCCAAACTCTCCACAAAGAGAAAGCGCAGCGGTCCTCTCCACAAAGAGAAAGCGCTGCCCACCTCTCCACAAAGGGAAAGTGCTGCCCACCTCTAAACAAAGGGAAAGGGCTGCCCACCTCTCCACAAAAAGAAAGTGCTGCCCACCTCTCAACAAAGGTAAAGTGCTGCCCACCTCTCCACAAAGGGAAAGTGCTGCCCACCTCTCCACAAAGGGAAAGTGCTGCCCACCTCTCCACAAATGGAAAGTGCTGCCCAACACCACAAAAACGGAAAGTGCTGCCCACCTCTCCACAAAGGGAAAGTGCTGCACACCTCCTCACATAGGGAAAGTGCTGCCCACCTCTCAACAAAGGGAAAGTGCTGACCACCTCTCCACAAAGGGAAGGTGCTGCCAACCTCTCAACAAAGAGAAAGTGCTGCCCACCTCTCCACAAACGGAAAGTGCTGCCCACCTCTCCACAAAGGGAAAGCTTTGCCAAACTCTCCCCAAAGAGAAAGCGCAGCCGTCCTCTCCACAAAGATAAAGCGCTGCCCACCTCTCCACAAAGGGAAAGTGCTGCCCACTTCTAAACAAAGAGAAAGTGCTGCCCACCTCTCCACATAAAGAAAGTGCTGCCCACCTCTCCACAAAAAGAAAGTGCTGCCCACCTCTCAACAAAGGGAAAGTGCTGCCCACCTCTCAACAAAGGGAAAGTGCTGCCTACCTCTCCACAAAGGGAAAGTGCTGCCCACCTCTCCACAAAGGGAAAGTGCTGCCCAACACCCACCAAAGGGAAAGTGCTGCCCACCTCTCCACAAAGGGAAAGTGCTGCACACCTCTTCACAAACGGAAAGTGCTGCCCACCTCTCCACAAAGGGAAGGTGCTGCCAACCTCTCAACAAAAAGAAAGTGCTGCCCACCTCTCCACAAAGAGAAAGTGCTGCCCACCTCTCCATAAAGGGAAAGCATTGCCAAACTCTCCACAAAGAGAAAGCGCAGCGGTCCTCTCCACAAAGAGAAAGCGCTGCCCACCTCTCCACAAAGGGAAAGTGCTGCCCACCTCTAAACAAAGGGAAAGTGCTGCCCACCTCTCCACAAAAAGAAAGTGCTGCCCACCTCTCAACAAAGGTAAAGTGCTGCCCACCTCTCCACAAAGGGAAAGTGCTGCCCACCTCTCCACAAAGGGAAAGTGCTGCCCACCTCTCCACAAATGGAAAGTGCTGCCCAACACCACAAAAACGGAAAGTGCTGCCCACCTCTCCACAAAGGGAAAGTGCTGCTCACCTCCTCACATAGGGAAAGTGCTGCCCACCTCTCAACAAAGGGAAAGTGCTGCCCACCTCTCAACAAAGGGAAAGCGCTGCCCACCTCTCCACAAACGGAAAGTGCTGCCCACCTCTCCACAAAGGGAAAGCGCTTCCCACCTCTCCAGAAAGGGAAAGTGCTGCCCACCTCTCCCAAAAGAGAAAGTGCTGCCCACCTCTCCCCAAAGAGAAAGTGCTGCCCACCTCTCCACAAAGCAAATGTGCTGCCCACTTATCCACAAAGAGAAAAACGCTGTCCAACTCTC
Organism: Salmo salar; assembly: GCF_965601325.2. Lineage (NCBI taxonomy): Eukaryota > Metazoa > Chordata > Actinopteri > Salmoniformes > Salmonidae > Salmo > Salmo salar. The sequence continues at coordinate 30,169,439 of NC_138301.1, forward strand.
CACAAAGGGAACGTGCTGCCCACCTCTCCACAAAGAGAACGTGCTGCCGACCTCTCCACAAAAAGAAAGTGCTGCCCACCTCCCCACAAAGAGAAAGTGCTTCCTACCTCTCTTCAAAGCTTTCGTGCTGCCCACCTCTCCACAAGGGGAACGTGCTGCACACCTCCCCACAAAGAGAAAGCGATGCCGACCTCTCTACAAAGAGAAAGCGCTGCCCACCTCTCCACAAAGAGAAAGAGCTACCCCCCTCTCCACAAAGAGAAAGCGCTGCACACCTCTCCACAAAGGGAACGCGCTGCCTACCTCTCCACAAAGGGAAAGTGCTGCCCACCTCTCCACAAAGGGAAAGTGCTGCCCACCTCTCCACAAAGGGAAAGTGCTGCCCACCTCTCCACAAAGGGAAAGTGCTGCCCACCTCTGCACAAAGGGAAAGTGCTGCCCACCTCTCCACAAAGGGAAAGTGCTGCCCAACTCTCCACAAAGGGAAAGTGCTGCCCACCTCTCCACAAAGGGAAAGTGCTGCCCACCTCTCCACAAAGGGAAAGTGCTGCCCACCTCTCCACAAAGGGAAAGTGCTGCCCACCTCTCCACAAAGGGAAAGTGCTGCACACCTCTTCACATAGGGAAAGTGCTGCCCACCTCTCAACAAAGGGAAAGTGCTGCCCACCTCTCAACAAAGGGAAAGTGCTGCCCACCTCTCCACAAACGGAAAGTGCTGCCCACCTCTCTTTAAAGCTTTCGTGCTGCCCACCTCTCCACAAGGGGAACGTGCTGCACACCTCCCCACAAAGAGAAAGCGATGCCCACTTCTCTACAAAGAGAAAGCGCTGCCCACCTCTCCACAAAGAGAAAGAGCTACCCCCTCTCCACAAAGAGAAAGCGCTGCCCACCTCTCCACAAAGGGAACGCGCTGCCCACCTCTCCACAAAGGGAAAGTGCTGCCCACCTCTCCACAAAGGGAAAGTGCTGCCCACTTCTCCACAAAAAGAAAGTGCTGCCCACCTCTCAACAAAGGGAAAGTGCTGCCCACCTCTCCACAAAGGGAAAGTGCTGCCCACCTCTCCACAAAGGGAAAGTGCTGCACACCTCTTCACATAGGGAAAGTGCTGCCCACCTCTCAACAAAGGGAAAGTGCTGCCCACCTCTCAACAAAGGGAAAGTGCTGCCCACCTCTCCACAAACGGAAAGTGCTGCCCACCTCTCTTTAATGCTTTCGTGCTGCCCACCTCTCCACAAGGGGAACGTGCTGCACACCTCCCCACAAAGAGAAAGCGATGCCCACTTCTCTACAAAGAGAAAGCGCTGCCCACCTCTCCACAAAGAGAAAGAGCTAACCCCTCTCCACAAAGAGAAAGCGCTGCCCACCTCTCCACAAAGGGAACGCGCTGCCTACCTCTCCACAAAGGGAAAGTGCTGCCCACCTCTCCACAAAGGGAAAGTGCTGCCCACTTCTCCACAAAAAGAAAGTGCTGCCCACCTCTCAACAAAGGGAAAGTGCTGCCCACCTCTCAACAAAGGGAAAGTGCTGCCCACCTCTCTACAAAGGGAAAGTGCTGCCCAACATGACACAAAGGGAAAGTGCTGCCCACGTCTCTGAAAAGGGAAAGTGCTGCCCACCTCTTCACAAAGGGAAGGTGCTGCCAACCTCTCAACAAAGAGAAAGTGCTGCCCACCTCTCCACAAAGAGAAAGTGCTGCCCACCTCTCCACAAAGGGAAAGCGTTGCAAAACTCTCCACAAAGAGAAAGCGCAGCCGTCCTCTCCACAAAGAGAAACCGCTGCCCACCTCTCCACAAAGGGAAAGTGCTGCCCACCAAATAAACAAAGGGAAAGTGCTGCCCACCTCTCCACAAAAAGAAAGTGCTGCCCACCTCTCAACAAAGGGAATTTCTGCCCACCTCTCCACAAAGGGAAAGTACTGCCCACCTCTCCACAAAGGGAAAGTGCTGCCCAACACCACACAAGGGAAAGTGCAGCCCACCTCTCCACAAAGGGAAAGTGCTGCCCACCTCTCCACAAAGGGAAAGCGTTGCCCACCTCTCCACGAAGGGAATGTGCTGACCAACTCTCCACAAAGGTAACGTGCTGCCCAACTCTCCACAACGGGAACGTGCTGCCCACCTCTAAACAAAGAGAAAGCGCTGCCCAACTCTCCACAAATGGGAATGTGCTGACCACCTTTCCACAATGGGAAAGTGCTGCCCACTTATCCACAAAGAGAAAACGCTGCCCACCTCTCCACAAAGGGCACGTGGTGCACACCTCTTCATAAAAAGAAAGTGCTGCCCACCTCTCCACAAAGAGAAAGTGCTTCCCTCCTCTCTTCAAAGCTTTCGTGCTGCCCACCCCTCCACAAGGGGAACGTGCTGCCCACCTCCCCACAAAGAGAAAGCGATGCCCACCTCTCTACAAAGAGAAAGCGCTGCCCACCTCTCCACAAAGAGAAAGAGCTACTCAACTCTCCACAAAGAGAAAGCGCTGCCCACCTCTCCACAAAGGGAACGCGCTGCCCACCTCTCCAAAAGGGAACGCGCTGCCTACCTGTTCACAAAGGGAAAGTGCTGCCCACCTCTCCACAAAAGTGAAAGTGCTGCCCACCTCTCCACAAATGTATAGTGCTGCCCATCTCTCAACAAGGGGAAAGTGCTGCCCACCTCTCCAAGAAGGGAAAGTCCTGCCCACCTCTCCACAAAGGGAAAGTGCTGCCCACCTCCCCACAAAGGGAAAGTGCTGCCCAACACCACACAAAGGGAAAGTGCTGCCCACCTCTCCTCAAAGGGAAAGTGTGGCAAACCTCTTCACAAAGGGAAAGTGCTGACCACCTCTCCACAAAGGGAAGGTGCTGCCAACCTCTCAACAAAGAGAAAGTGCTGCCCACCTCTCCACAAACGGAAAGTGCTGCCCACCTCTCCACAAAGGGAAAGCTTTGCCAAACTCTCCCCAAAGAGAAAGCGCAGCCGTCCTCTCCACAAAGAGAAAGCGCTGCACACCTCTCCACAAAGGGAAAGTGCTGCCCACTTCTAAACAAAGAGAAAGTGCTGCCCACCTCTCCACATAAAGAAAGTGCTGCCCACCTCTCCACAAAAAGAAAGTGCTGCCCACCTCTCAACAAAGGGAAAGTGCTGCCCACCTCTCAACAAAGGGAAAGTGCTGCCTACCTCTCCACAAAGGGAAAGTGCTGCCCACCTCTCCACAAAGGGAAAGTGCTGCCCAACACCCACCAAAGGGAAAGTGCTGCCCACCTCTCCACAAAGGGAAAGTGCTGCACACCTCTTCACAAACGGAAAGTGCTGCCCACCTCTCCACAAAGGGAAGGTGCTGCCAACCTCTCAACAAAAAGAAAGTGCTGCCCACCTCTCCACAAAGAGAAAGTGCTGCCCACCTCTCCATAAAGGGAAAGCATTGCCAAACTCTCCACAAAGAGAAAGCGCAGCGGTCCTCTCCACAAAGAGAAAGCGCTGCCCACCTCTCCACAAAGGGAAAGTGCTGCCCACCTCTAAACAAAGGGAAAGGGCTGCCCACCTCTCCACAAAGGGAAAGTGCTGCCCACCTCTCCACAAAGGGAAAGTGCTGCCCACCTCTCCACAAATGGAAAGTGCTGCCCAACACCACAAAAACGGAAAGTGCTGCCCACCTCTCCACAAAGGGAAAGTGCTGCACACCTCCTCACATAGGGAAAGTGCTGCCCACCTCTCAACAAAGGGAAAGTGCTGACCACCTCTCCACAAAGGGAAGGTGCTGCCAACCTCTCAACAAAGAGAAAGTGCTGCCCACCTCTCCACAAACGGAAAGTGCTGCCCACCTCTCCACAAAGGGAAAGCTTTGCCAAACTCTCCCCAAAGAGAAAGCGCAGCCGTCCTCTCCACAAAGATAAAGCGCTGCCCACCTCTCCACAAAGGGAAAGTGCTGCCCACTTCTAAACAAAGAGAAAGTGCTGCCCACCTCTCCACATAAAGAAAGTGCTGCCCACCTCTCCACAAAAAGAAAGTGCTGCCCACCTCTCAACAAAGGGAAAGTGCTGCCCACCTCTCAACAAAGGGAAAGTGCTGCCTACCTCTCCACAAAGGGAAAGTGCTGCCCACCTCTCCACAAAGGGAAAGTGCTGCCCAACACCCACCAAAGGGAAAGTGCTGCCCACCTCTCCACAAAGGGAAAGTGCTGCACACCTCTTCACAAACGGAAAGTGCTGCCCACCTCTCCACAAAGGGAAGGTGCTGCCAACCTCTCAACAAAAAGAAAGTGCTGCCCACCTCTCCACAAAGAGAAAGTGCTGCCCACCTCTCCATAAAGGGAAAGCATTGCCAAACTCTCCACAAAGAGAAAGCGCAGCGGTCCTCTCCACAAAGAGAAAGCGCTGCCCACCTCTCCACAAAGGGAAAGTGCTGCCCACCTCTAAACAAAGGGAAAGTGCTGCCCACCTCTCCACAAAAAGAAAGTGCTGCCCACCTCTCCACAAAGGGAAAGTGCTGCCCACCTCTCCACAAATGGAAAGTGCTGCCCAACACCACAAAAACGGAAAGTGCTGCCCACCTCTCCACAAAGGGAAAGTGCTGCTCACCTCCTCACATAGGGAAAGTGCTGCCCACCTCTCAACAAAGGGAAAGTGCTGCCCACCTCTCAACAAAGGGAAAGCGCTGCCCACCTCTCCACAAACGGAAAGCGATGCCCACCTCTCCACAAAGGGAAAGCGCTGCCCACTTCTCCACAAAGAGAAAGAGCTACTCAATCCTCCACTAAGAGAAAGCGCTGCCCACCTCTCCACAAAGGGAACGCGCTGCCCACCTCTCCAAAAGGGTACGCGCTGCCTACCTGTCCACAAAGGGAAAGTGCTGCCCAGCTCTCCACAAAGTGAAAGTGCTGCCCATCTCTTCACAAAGGGAAAGTGCTGCCCACCTCTCCACAAAGGGAAAGTGCTGCCCAACACCACACAAAGGGAAAGTGCTGCCCACCTCTCCATAAAAGGGAAAGTGCTGCACACCTCTTCACAAAGGGAAAGTGCTGCCCACCTCTCCACAAAGGGAAGATGCTGCCAACCGCTCAACAAAGAGAAAGTGCTGCCCACCTCTCCACAAACGGAAAGTGCTGCCCACCACACCACAAAGGGAAAGCACTGCCCATCTTTCCACAAAGGGAAAGTGCTGCCCACCTCTCCACAAAGAGAAAGAGCTGCCCACCTCTCCACAAAGAGAAAGCGCTGCCCCACTCTCCACAAATGGGAATGTGCTGACCACCTTTCCACAATGGGAATGATCTGCCCACCTCTCCACAAAGAGAAAGCGCTTCCCACCTCTCCAGAAAGGGAAAGTGCTTCCCACCTCTCCACAAAGAGAAAGAACTGCCCAGCTCTCCCCAAAGAGAAAGTGCTGCCCACCTCTCCACAAAGCGAATGTGCTGCCCACTTATCCACAAAGAGAAAACGCTGCCCACCTCTCCACAAAGGGAACGTGTTGCCCACCTCTCCACAAAAAGAAAGTGCTGCCCACCTCTCCACAAAGAGAAAGTGCTGCCCACCTCTCTTCAAAGCTTTCGTGCTGCCTACCTCTCCACAAAGGGAACGTGCTGCCCACCTCTCCACAAAGAGAAAGTGCTGCCCACCTCTCCACAAAAAGAAAGTGCTGCCCACCTCTCTTCAAAGCTTTCGTGCTGCCCACCTCTCCACAAGGGGAACGTGCTGCCCAACTCCCCACAAAGAGAAAGCGATGCCCACCTCTCTACAAAGAGAATGCGCTGCCCACCTCTCCACAAAGAGGAAGTGCTGCCCACCTCTCCACAAAGAGAAAGTGCTGCCCACCTCTCCACAAAGGGAACGCGCTGCCCACCTCTCCAAAAGGGTACGCGCTGCCTACCTGTCCACAAAGGGAAAGTGCTGCCCAGCTCTCCACAAAGTGAAAGTGCTGCCCATCTCTTCACAAAGGGAAAGTGCTGCCCACCTCTCCACAAAGGGAAAGTGCTGCCCAACACCACACAAAGGGAAAGTGCTGCCCACCTCTCCATAAAAGGGAAAGTGCTGCACACCTCTTCACAAAGGGAAAGTGCTGCCCACCTCTCCACAAAGGGAAGATGCTGCCAACCGCTCAACAAAGAGAAAGTGCTGCCCACCTCTCCACAAACGGAAAGTGCTGCCCACCACACCACAAAGGGAAAGCACTGCCCATCTTTCCACAAAGGGAAAGTGCTGCCCACCTCTCCACAAAGAGAAAGAGCTGCCCACCTCTCCACAAAGAGAAAGCGCTGCCCCACTCTCCACAAATGGGAATGTGCTGACCACCTTTCTACAATGGGAATGATCTGCCCACCTCTCCACAAAGAGAAAGCGCTTCCCACCTCTCCATAAAGGGAGAGTGCTTCCCACCTCTCCCCAAAGAGAAAGTGCTGCCCACCTCTCCACAAAGCGAATGTGCTGCCCACTTATCCACAAAGAGAAAACGCTGCCCACCTCTCCACAAAGGGAACGTGTTGCCCACCTCTCCACAAAAAGAAAGTGCTGCCCACCTCTCCACAAAGAGAAAGTGCTGCCCACCTCTCTTCAAAGCTTTCGTGCCGCCCACCTCTCCACAAAGGGAACGTGCTGCCCACCTCTCCACAAAAAGAAAGTGCTGCCCACCTCTCCACAAAGCGAATGTGCTGCCCACTTCTCCACAAAGAGAAAACGCTGCCCACCTCTCCACAAAGGGAACGTGTTGCCCACCTCTCCACAAAAAGAAAGTGCTGCCCACCTCTCCACAAAGAGAAAGTGCTGCCCACCTCTTTACAAAGAGAAAGTGCTGCCCACCTCTCCACAAATGGAAAGCGCTGCCGACCACACAACAAAGGGAAAGCACTGCCCATCTTTCCACAAATGGAAAGTGCTGCCCACTTCTCCACAAAGAGAAAGAGCTGCCCACCTCTCCACAAAGTGAAAGCGCTGCAAAACTCTCCAGAAATGGGAATGTGCTGACCACCTTTCCACAATGGGAATGAGCTGCCCACCTCTCCACAAAGAGAAAGCGCTTCCCACCTCTCCAGATAGGCAAAGTGCTTCCCACCTCTCCACATAGAGAAAGAACTGCCCACCTCTCCCCAAAGAGAAAACGCTGCCCACCTCTCCACAAAGGGAACGTGGTGCCCACCTCTCCACAAAAAGAAAGTGCCGCCCACCTCTCCACAAAGAGAAAGTGCTGCCCCACTCTCTTCAAAGCTTTCGTGCTGCCTACCTCTCCACAAGGGGAACGTGCTGCCCATCTCCACACAAAGAGAAAGCGATGCCCACCTCTCTACAAAGAGAAAGCGCTGCCCACTTCTCCACAAAGAGAAAGAGCTACTCAATCCTCCACTAAGAGAAAGCGCTGCCCACCTCTCCACAAAGGGAACGCGCTGCCCACCTCTCCAAAAGGGTACGCGCTGCCTACCTGTCCACAAAGGGAAAGTGCTGCCCAGCTCTCCACAAAGTGAAAGTGCTGCCCATCTCTTCACAAAGGGAAAGTGCTGCCCACCTCTCCACAAAGGGAATGTGCTGCCCAACACCACACAAAGGGAAAGTGCTGCCCACCTCTCCATAAAAGGGAAAGTGCTGCACACCTCTTCACAAAGGGAAAGTGCTGCCCACCTCTCCACAAAGGGAAGATGCTGCCAACCGCTCAACAAAGAGAAAGTGCTGCCCACCTCTCCACAAACGGAAAGTGCTGCCCACCACACCACAAAGGGAAAGCACTGCCCATCTTTCCACAAAGGGAAAGTGCTGCCCACCTCTCCACAAAGAGAAAGAGCTGCCCACCTCTCCACAAAGAGAAAGCGCTGCCCCACTCTCCACAAATGGGAATGTGCTGACCACCTTTCCACAATGGGAATGATCTGCCCACCTCTCCACAAAGAGAAAGCGCTTCCCACCTCTCCAGAAAGGGAAAGTGCTTCCCACCTCTCCACAAAGAGAAAGAACTGCCCACCTCTCCCCAAAGAGAAAGTGCTGCCCACCTCTCCACAAAGCGAATGTGCTCCCCACTTATCCACAAAGAGAAAACGCTGCCCACCTCTCCACAAAGGGAACGTGTTGCCCACCTCTCCACAAAAAGAAAGTGCTGCCCACCTCTCCACAAAGAGAAAGTGCTGCCCACCTCTCTTCAAAGCTTTCGTGCTGCCCACCTCTCCACAAGGGGAACGTGCTGCCCACCTCCCCACAAAGAGAAAGCGATGCCCACCTCTCTACAAAGAGAATGCGCTGCCCACCTCTCCACAAAGAGGAAGTGCTGCCCACCTCTCCACAAAGAGAAAGTGCTGCCCACCTCTCCACAAAGAGGAAGTGCTGCCCACCTCTCCACAAAGCGAATGTGCTGCCCACCTCTCCACAAAAAGAAAGTGCTGCCCACCTCTCCACAAAGAGAAAGTGCTGCCCACCTCTTCACAAAGAGAAAGAGCTGCCCACCTCTCCACAAATGGAAAGCGCTGCCGACCACACAACAAAGGGAAAGCACTGCCCATCTTTCCACAAATGGAAAGTGCTGCCCACCTCTCCACAAAGAGAAAGAGCTGCCCACCTCTCCACAAAGTGAAAGCGCTGCAAAACTCTCCACAAATGGGAATGTGCTGACCACCTTTCCACAATGGGAATGAGCTGCCCACCTCTCCACAAAGAGAAAGCGCTTCCCACCTCTCCAGATAGGCAAAGTGCTTCCCACCTCTCCACATAGAGAAAGACCTGCCCACCTCTCCCCAAAGAGAAAACGCTGCCCACCTCTCCACAAAGGGAACGTGGTGCCCACCTCTCCACAAAAAGAAAGTGCCGCCCATCTCTCCAGAAAGAGAAAGTGCTGCCCCACTCTCTTCAAAGCTTTCGTGCTGCCCACCTCTCCACAAGGGGAACGTGCTGCCCATCTCCACACAAAGAGAAAGCGATGCCCACCTCTCTACAAAGAGAAAGCGCTGCCCACTTCTCCACAAAGAGAAAGAGCTACTCAATCCTCCACTAAGAGAAAGCGCTGCCCACCTCTCCACAAAGGGAAGGCGCTGCCCACCTCTCCAAAAGGGTACACGCTGCCTACCTGTCCACAAAGGGAAAGTGCTGCCCAGCTCTCCACAAAGTGAAAGTGCTGCCCATCTCTTCACAAAGGGAAAGTGCTGCCCACCTCTCCACAAAGGGAAAGTGCTGCCCAACACCACACAAAGGGAAAGTGCTGCCCACCTCTCCATAAAAGGGAAAGTGCTGCACACCTCTTCACAAAGGGAAAGTGCTGCCCACCTCTCCACAAAGGGAAGGTGCTGCCAACCGCTCAACAAAGAGAAAGTGCTGCCCACCTCTCCACAAACGGAAAGTGCTGCCCACCTCTCCACAAAGAGAAAGAGCTGCCCACCTCTCCACAAAGAGAAAGCGCTGCCCCACTCTCCACAAATGGGAATGTGCTGACCACCTTTCCACAATGGGAATGATCTGCCCACCTCTCCACAAAGAGAAAGCGCTTCCCACCTCTCCAGAAAGGGAAAGTGCTTCCCACCTCTCCACAAAGAGAAAGAACTGCACACCTCTCCCCAAAGAGAAAGACCTGCCCACCTCTCCCCAAAGAGAAAACGCTGCCCACCTCTCCACAAAGGGAACGTGGTGCCCACCTCTCCACAAAAAGAAAGTGCCGCCCACCTCTCCACAAAGAGAAAGTGCTGCCCCACTCTCTTCAAAGCTTTCGTGCTGCCCACCTCTCCACAAGGGGAACGTGCTGCCCATCTCCACACAAAGAGAAAGCGATGCCCACCTCTCTACAAAGAGAAAGCGCTGCCCACTTCTCCACAAAGAGAAAGAGCTACTCAATCCTCCACTAAGAGAAAGCGCTGCCCACCTCTCCACAAAGGGAAGGCGCTGCCCACCTCTCCAAAAGGGTACACGCTGCCTACCTGTCCACAAAGGGAAAGTGCTGCCCAGCTCTCCACAAAGTGAAAGTGCTGCCCATCTCTTCACAAAGGGAAAGTGCTGCCCACCTCTCCACAAAGGGAAAGTGCTGCCCAACACCACACAAAGGGAAAGTGCTGCCCACCTCTCCATAAAAGGGAAAGTGCTGCACACCTCTTCACAAAGGGAAAGTGCTGCCCACCTCTCCACAAAGGGAAGGTGCTGCCAACCGCTCAACAAAGAGAAAGTGCTGCCCACCTCTCCACAAACGGAAAGTGCTGCCCACCTCTCCACAAAGAGAAAGAGCTGCCCACCTCTCCACAAAGAGAAAGCGCTGCCCCACTCTCCACAAATGGGAATGTGCTGACCACCTTTCCACAATGGGAATGATCTGCCCACCTCTCCACAAAGAGAAAGCGCTTCCCACCTCTCCAGAAAGGGAAAGTGCTTCCCAACTCTCCACAAAGAGAAAGAACTGCCCACCTCTCCCCAAAGAGAAAGTGCTGCCCACCTCTCCACAAAGCGAATGTGCTGCCCACTTATCCACAAAGAGAAAACGCTGCCCACCTCTCCACAAAGGGAACGTGTTGCCCACCTCTCCACAAAAAGAAAGTGCTGCCCACCTCTCCACAAAGAGAAAGTGCTGCCCACCTCTCTTCAAAGCTTTCGTGCTGCCTACCTCTCCACAAAGGGAACGTGCTGCCCACCTCTCCACAAAGAGAAAGTGCTGCCCACCTCTCCACAAAAAGAAAGTGCTGCCCACCTCTCTTCAAAGCTTTCGTGCTGCCCACCTCTCCACAAGGGGAACGTGCTGCCCAACTCCCCACAAAGAGAAAGCGATGCCCACCTCTCTACAAAGAGAATGCGCTGCCCACCTCTCCACAAAGAGGAAGTGCTGCCCACCTCTCCACAAAGAGAAAGTGCTGCCCACCTCTCCACAAAGAGGAAGTGCTGCCCACCTCTCCACAAAGCGAATGTGCTGCCTACTTATCCACAAAGAGAAAACGCTGCCCACCTCTCCACAAAGGGAACGTGTTGCCCACCTGTCCACAAAAAGAAAGTGCTGCCCACCTCTCCACAAAGAGAAAGTGCTGCCCACCTCTTCACAAAGAGAAAGCGCTGCCCACCTCTCCACAAATGGAAAGCGCTGCCGACCACACAACAAAGGGAAAGCACTGCCCATCTTTCCACAAATGGAAAGTGCTGCCCACCTCTCCACAAAGTGAAAGCGCTGCAAAACTCTCCACAAATGGGAATGTGCTGACCACCTTTCCACAATGGGAATGAGCTGCCCACCTCTCCACAAAGAGAAAGCGCTTCCCACCTCTCCAGATAGGCAAAGTGCTTCCCACCTCTCCACATAGAGAAAGAACTGCCCACCTCTCCCCAAAGAGAAAACGCTGCCCACCTCTCCACAAAGGGAACGTGGTGCCCACCTCTCCACAAAAAGAAAGTGCCGCCCACCTCTCCACAAAGAGAAAGTGCTGCCCCACTCTCTTCAAAGCTTTCGTGCTGCCCACCTCTCCACAAGGGGAACGTGCTGCCCATCTCCACACAAAGAGAAAGCGATGCCCACCTCTCTACAAAGAGAAAGCGCTGCCCACTTCTCCACAAAGAGAAAGAGCTACTCAATCCTCCACTAAGAGAAAGCGCTGCCCACCTCTCCACAAAGGGAACGCGCTGCCCACCTCTCCAAAAGGGTACGCGCTGCCTACCTGTCCACAAAGGGAAAGTGCTGCCCAGCTCTCCACAAAGTGAAAGTGCTGCCCATCTCTTCACAAAGGGAAAGTGCTGCCCACCTCTCCACAAAGGGAAAGTGCTGCCCAACACCACACAAAGGGAAAGTGCTGCCCACCTCTCCATAAAAGGGAAAGTGCTGCACACCTCTTCACAAAGGGAAAGTGCTGCCCACCTCTCCACAAAGGGAAGATGCTGCCAACCGCTCAACAAAGAGAAAGTGCTGCCCATCTCTCCACAAACGGAAAGTGCTGCCCACCACACCACAAAGGGAAAGCACTGCCCATCTTTCCACAAAGGGAAAGTGCTGCCCACCTCTCCACAAAGAGAAAGAGCTGCCCACCTCTCCACAAAGAGAAAGCGCTGCCCAACTCTCCACAAATGGGAATGTGCTGACCACCTTTCCACAATGGGAATGATCTGCCCACCTCTCCACAAAGAGAAAGCGCTTCCCACCTCTCCAGAAAGGGAAAGTGCTTCCCACCTCTCCACAAAGAGAAAGAACTGCCCACCTCTCCCCAAAGAGAAAGTGCTGCCCACCTCTCCACAAAGCGAATGTGCTGCCCACTTATCCACAAAGAGAAAGTGCTGCCCACCTCTCCACAAAGGGAACGTGTTGCCCACCTCTCCACAAAAAGAAAGTGCTGCCCACCTCTCCACAAAGAGAAAGTGCTGCCCACCTCTCTTCAAAGCTTTCGTGCTGCCCACCTCTCCACAAAGGGAACGTGCTGCCCACCTCTCCACAAAAAGAAAGTGCTGCCCACCTCTCCACAAAGAGAAAGTGCTGCCCACCTCTCTTCAAAGCTTTTGTGCTGCCCACCTCTCCACAAGGGGAACGTGCTGCCCACCTCCCCACAAAGAGAAAGCGATGCCCACCTCTCTACAAAGAGAATGCGCTGCCCACCTCTCCACAAAGAGGAAGTGCTGCCCACCTCTCCACAAAGAGAAAGTGCTGCCCACCTCTCCACAAAGAGGAAGTGCTGCCCACCTCTCCACAAAGCGAATGTGCTGCCCACCTCTCCACAAAAAGAAAGTGCTGCCCACCTCTCCACAAAGAGAAAGTGCTGCCCACCTCTTCACAAAGAGAAAGAGCTGCCCACCTCTCCACAAATGGAAAGCGCTGCCGACCACACAACAAAGGGAAAGCACTGCCCATCTTTCCACAAATGGAAAGTGCTGCCCACCTCTCCACAAAGAGAAAGAGCTGCCCACCTCTCCACAAAGTGAAAGCGCTGCAAAACTCTCCACAAATGGGAATGTGCTGACCACCTTTCCACAATGGGAATGAGCTGCCCACCTCTCCACAAAGAGAAAGCGCTTCCCACCTCTCCAGATAGGCAAAGTGCTTCCCATCTCTCCACATAGAGAAAGACCTGCCCACCTCTCCCCAAAGAGAAAACGCTGCCCACCTCTCCACAAAGGGAACGTGGTGCCCACCTCTCCACAAAAAGAAAGTGCCGCCCACCTCTCCACAAAGAGAAAGTGCTGCCCCACTCTCTTCAAAGCTTTCGTGCTGCCCACCTCTCCACAAGGGGAACGTGCTGCCCATCTCCCCACAAAGAGAAAGCGATGCCCACCTCTCCACAAAGAGAAAGAACTGCCCACCTCTCCCCAAAGAGAAAGTGCTGCCCACCTCTCCACAAAGCGAATGTGCTGCCCACTTATCCACAAAGAGAAAACGCTGCCCACCTCTCCACAAAGGGAACGTGTTGCCCACCTCTCCACAAAAAGAAAGTGCTGCCCACCTCTCCACAAAGAGAAAGTGCTGCCCACCTCTCTTCAAAGCTTTCGTGCTGCCTACCTCTCCACAAAGGGAACGTGCTGCCCACCTCTCCACAAAGAGAAAGTGCTGCCCACCTCTCCACAAAAAGAAAGTGCTGCCCACCTCTCTTCAAAGCTTTCGTGCTGCCCACCTCTCCACAAGGGGAACGTGCTGCCCAACTCCCCACAAAGAGAAAGCGATGCCCACCTCTCTACAAAGAGAATGCGCTGCCCATCTCTCCACAAAGAGGAAGTGCTGCCCACCTCTCCACAAAGAGAAAGTGCTGCCCACCTCTCCACAAAGAGGAAGTGCTGCCCACCTCTCCACAAAGCGAATGTGCTGCCCACCTCTCCACAAAGAGAAAACGCTGCCCACCTCTCCACAAAGGGAACGTGTTGCCCACCTCTCCACAAAAAGAAAGTGCTGCCCACCTCTCCACAAAGAGAAAGTGCTGCCCACCTCTTCACAAAGAGAAAGCGCTGCCCACCTCTCCACAAATGGAAAGCGCTGCCGACCACACAACAAAGGGAAAGCACTGCCCATCTTTCCACAAATGGAAAGTGCTGCCCACCTCTCCACAAAGTGAAAGCGCTGCAAAACTCTCCACAAATGGGAATGTGCTGACCACCTTTCCACAATGGGAATGAGCTGCCCACCTCTCCACAAAGAGAAAGCGCTTCACACCTCTCCAGATAGGCAAAGTGCTTCCCACCTCTCCACATAGAGAAAGAACTGCCCACCTCTCCCCAAAGAGAAAACGCTGCCCACCTCTCCACAAAGGGAACGTGGTGCCCACCTCTCCACAAAAAGAAAGTGCCGCCCACCTCTCCACAAAGAGAAAGTGCTGCCCCACTCTCTTCAAAGCTTTCGTGCTGCCCACCTCTCCACAAGGGGAACGTGCTGCCCATCTCCACACAAAGAGAAAGCGATGCCCACCTCTCTACAAAGAGAAAGCGCTGCCCACTTCTCCACAAAGAGAAAGAGCTACTCAATCCTCCACTAAGAGAAAGCGCTGCCCACCTCTCCACAAAGGGAACGCGCTGCCCACCTCTCCAAAAGGGTACGCGCTGCCTACCTGTCCACAAAGGGAAAGTGCTGCCCAGCTCTCCACAAAGTGAAAGTGCTGCCCATCTCTTCACAAAGGGAAAGTGCTGCCCACCTCTCCACAAAGGGAAAGTGCTGCCCAACACCACACAAAGGGAAAGTGCTGCCCACCTCTCCATAAAAGGGAAAGTGCTGCACACCTCTTCACAAAGGGAAAGTGCTGCCCACCTCTCCACAAAGGGAAGATGCTGCCAACCGCTCAACAAAGAGAAAGTGCTGCCCACCTCTCCACAAACGGAAAGTGCTGCCCACCACACCACAAAGGGAAAGCACTGCCCATCTTTCCACAAAGGGAAAGTGCTGCCCACCTCTCCACAAAGAGAAAGAGCTGCCCACCTCTCCACAAAGAGAAAGCGCTGCCCCACTCTCCACAAATGGGAATGTGCTGACCACCTTTCCACAATGGGAATGATCTGCCCACCTCTCCACAAAGAGAAAGCGCTTCCCACCTCTCCAGAAAGGGAAAGTGCTTCCCACCTCTCCACAAAGAGAAAGAACTGCCCACCTCTCCCCAAAGAGAAAGTGCTGCCCACCTCTCCACAAAGCGAATGTGCTGCCCACTTATCCACAAAGAGAAAACGCTGCCCACCTCTCCACAAAGGGAACGTGTTGCCCACCTCTCCACAAAAAGAAAGTGCTGCCCACCTCTCCACAAAGAGAAAGTGCTGCCCACCTCTCTTCAAAGCTTTCGTGCTGCCCACCTCTCCACAAAGGGAACGTGCTGCCCACCTCTCCACAAAAAGAAAGTGCTGCCCACCTCTCCACAAAGAGAAAGTGCTGCCCACCTCTCTTCAAAGCTTTCGTGCTGCCCACCTCTCCACAAGGGGAACGTGCTGCCCACCTCCCCACAAAGAGAAAGCGATGCACACCTCTCTACAAAGAGAATGCGCTGCCCACCTCTCCACAAAGAGGAAGTGCTGCCCACCTCTCCACAAAGAGAAAGTGCTGCCCACCTCTCCACAAAGAGGAAGTGCTGCCCACCTCTCCACAAAGCGAATGTGCTGCCCACTTATCCACAAAGAGAAAACGCTGCCCATCTCTCCACAAAGGGAACGTGTTGCCCACCTCTCCACAAAGAGAAAGTGCTGCCCACCTCTCTTCAAAGCTTTTGTGCTGCCCACCTCTCCACAAAGGGAACGTGCTGCCCACCTCTCCACAAAAAGAAAGTGCTGCCCACCTCTCCACAAAGCGAATGTGCTGCCCACTTATCCACAAAGAGAAAACGCTGCCCACCTCTCCACAAAGGGAACGTGTTGCCCACCTCTCCACAAAAAGAAAGTGCTGCCCACCTCTCCACAAAGAGAAAGTGCTGCCCACCTCTTTACAAAGAGAAAGCGCTGCCCACCTCTCCACAAATGGAAAGTGCTGCCGACCACACAACAAAGGGAAAGCACTGCCCATCTTTCCACAAATGGAAAGTGCTGCCCACCTCTCCACAAAGAGAAAGAGCTGCCCACCTCTCCACAAAGTGAAAGCGCTGCAAAACTCTCCACAAATGGGAATGTGCTGACCACCTTTCCACAATGGGAATGAGCTGCCCACCTCTCCACAAAGAGAAAGCGCTTCCCACCTCTCCAGATAGGCAAAGTGCTTCCCACCTCTCCACATAGAGAAAGAACTGCCCACCTCTCCCCAAAGAGAAAACGCTGCCCACCTCTCCACAAAGGGAACGTGGTGCCCACCTCTCCACAAAAAGAAAGTGCCGCCCACCTCTCCACAAAGAGAAAGTGTTGCCCCACTCTCTTCAAAGCTTTCGTGCTGCCCACCTCTCCACAAGGGGAACGTGCTGCCCATCTCCACACAAAGAGAAAGCGATGCCCACCTCTCTACAAAGAGAAAGCGCTGCCCACTTCTCCACAAAGAGAAAGAGCTACTCAATCCTCCACTAAGAGAAAGCGCTGCCCACCTCTCCACAAAGGGAACGCGCTGCCCACCTCTCCAAAAGGGTACGCGCTGCCTACCTGTCCACAAAGGGAAAGTGCTGCCCAGCTCTCCACAAAGTGAAAGTGCTGCCCATCTCTTCACAAAGGGAAAGTGCTGCCCACCTCTCCACAAAGGGAAAGTGCTGCCCAACACCACACAAAGGGAAAGTGCTGCCCACCTCTCCATAAAAGGGAAAGTGCTGCACACCTCTTCACAAAGGGAAAGTGCTGCCCACCTCTCCACAAAGGGAAGGTGCTGCCAACCGCTCAACAAAGAGAAAGTGCTGCCCACCTCTCCACAAACGGAAAGTGCTGCCCACCACACCACAAAGGGAAAGCACTGCCCATCTTTCCACAAAGGGAAAGTGCTGCCCACCTCTCCACAAAGAGAAAGAGCTGCCCACCTCTCCACAAAGAGAAAGCGCTGCCCCACTCTCCACAAATGGGAATGTGCTGACCACCTTTCCACAATGGGAATGATCTGCCCACCTCTCCACAAAGAGAAAGCGCTTCCCACCTCTCCAGAAAGGGAAAGTGCTTCCCACCTCTCCACAAAGAGAAAGAACTGCCCACCTCTCCCCAAAGAGAAAGTGCTGCCCACCTCTCCACAAAGCGAATGTGCTGCCCACTTATCCACAAAGAGAAAACGCTGCCCACCTCTCCACAAAGGGAACGTGTTGCCCACCTCTCCACAAAAAGAAAGTGCTGCCCACCTCTCCACAAAGAGAAAGTGCTGCCCACCTCTCTTCAAAGCTTTCGTGCTGCCCACCTCTCCACAAAGGGAACGTGCTGCCCACCTCTCCACAAAAAGAAAGTGCTGCCCACCTCTCCACAAAGAGAAAGTGCTGCCCACGTCTCTTCAAAGCTTTCGTGCTGCCCACCTCTCCACAAGGGGAACGTGCTGCCCACCTCCCCACAAAGAGAAAGCGATGCACACCTCTCTACAAAGAGAATGCGCTGCCCACCTCTCCACAAAGAGGAAGTGCTGCCCACCTCTCCACAAAGAGAAAGTGCTGCCCACCTCTCCACAAAGAGGAAGTGCTGCCCACCTCTCCACAAAGCGAATGTGCTGCCCACTTATCCACAAAGAGAAAGCGCTGCCCACCTCTCCACAAATGGAAAGCGCTGCCGACCACACAACAAAGGGAAAGCACTGCCCATCTTTCCACAAATGGAAAGTGCTGCCCACCTCTCCACAAAGAGAAAGAGCTGCCCACCTCTCCACAAAGTGAAAGCGCTGCAAAACTCTCCACAAATGGGAATGTGCTGACCACCTTTCCACAATGGGAATGAGCTGCCCACCTCTCCACAAAGAGAAAGCGCTTCCCACCTCTCCAGATAGGCAAAGTGCTTCCCACCTCTCCACATAGAGAAAGAACTGCCCACCTCTCCCCAAAGAGAAAACGCTGCCCACCTCTCCACAAAGGGAACGTGGTGCCCACCTCTCCACAAAAAGAAAGTGCCGCCCACCTCTCCACAAAGAGAAAGTGTTGCCCCACTCTCTTCAAAGCTTTCGTGCTGCCCACCTCTCCACAAGGGGAACGTGCTGCCCATCTCCACACAAAGAGAAAGCGATGCCCACCTCTCTACAAAGAGAAAGCGCTGCCCACTTCTCCACAAAGAGAAAGAGCTACTCAATCCTCCACTAAGAGAAAGCGCTGCCCACCTCTCCACAAAGGGAACGCGCTGCCCACCTCTCCAAAAGGGTACGCGCTGCCTACCTGTCCACAAAGGGAAAGTGCTGCCCAGCTCTCCACAAAGTGAAAGTGCTGCCCATCTCTTCACAAAGGGAAAGTGCTGCCCACCTCTCCACAAAGGGAAAGTGCTGCCCAACACCACACAAAGGGAAAGTGCTGCCCACCTCTCCATAAAAGGGAAAGTGCTGCACACCTCTTCACAAAGGGAAAGTGCTGCCCACCTCTCCACAAAGGGAAGGTGCTGCCAACCGCTCAACAAAGAGAAAGTGCTGCCCACCTCTCCACAAACGGAAAGTGCTGCCCACCACACCACAAAGGGAAAGCACTGCCCATCTTTCCACAAAGGGAAAGTGCTGCCCACCTCTCCACAAAGAGAAAGAGCTGCCCACCTCTCCACAAAGAGAAAGCGCTGCCCCACTCTCCACAAATGGGAATGTGCTGACCACCTTTCCACAATGGGAATGATCTGCCCACCTCTCCACAAAGAGAAAGCGCTTCCCACCTCTCCAGAAAGGGAAAGTGCTTCCCACCTCTCCACAAAGAGAAAGAACTGCCCACCTCTCCCCAAAGAGAAAGTGCTGCCCACCTCTCCACAAAGCGAATGTGCTGCCCACTTATCCACAAAGAGAAAACGCTGCCCACCTCTCCACAAAGGGAACGTGTTGCCCACCTCTCCACAAAAAGAAAGTGCTGCCCACCTCTCCACAAAGAGAAAGTGCTGCCCACCTCTCTTCAAAGCTTTCGTGCTGCCCACCTCTCCACAAAGGGAACGTGCTGCCCACCTCTCCACAAAAAGAAAGTGCTGCCCACCTCTCCACAAAGAGAAAGTGCTGCCCACCTCTCTTCAAAGCTTTTGTGCTGCCCACCTCTCCACAAGGAGAAAGCGATGCCCACCTCTCCACAAAGAGAAAGTGCTGCCCACCTCTTCACAAAGAGAAAGCGCTGCCCACCTCTCCACAAATGGAAAGCGCTGCCGACCACACAACAAAGGGAAAGCACTGCCCATCTTTCCACAAATGGAAAGTGCTGCCCACCTCTCCACAAAGAGAAAGAGCTGCCCACCTCTCCACAAAGTGAAAGCGCTGCAAAACTCTCCACAAATGGGAATGTGCTGACCACCTTTCCACAATGGGTATGAGCTGCCCACCTCTCCACAAAGAGAAAGCGCTTCCCACCTCTCCAGATAGGCAAAGTGCTTCCCACCTCTCCACATAGAGAAAGAACTGCCCACCTCTCCCCAAAGAGAAAACGCTGCCCACCTCTCCACAAAGGGAACGTGGTGCCCACCTCTCCACAAAAAGAAAGTGCTGCCCACCTCTCCACAAAGAGAAAGTGCTGCCCACCTCTTCACAAAGAGAAAGCGCTGCCCACCTCTCCACAAATGGAAAGCGCTGCCGACCACACAACAAAGGGAAAGCACTGCCCATCTTTCCACAAATGGAAAGTGCTGCCCACCTCTCCACAAAGAGAAAGAGCTGCCCACCTCTCCACAAAGTGAAAGCGCTGCAAAACTCTCCACAAATGGGAATGTGCTGACCACCTTTCCACAATGGGAATGAGCTGCCCACCTCTCCACAAAGAGAAAGCGCTTCCCACCTCTCCAGATAGGCAAAGTGCTTCCCACCTCTCCACATAGAGAAAGAACTGCCCACCTCTCCCCAAAGAGAAAACGCTGCCCACCTCTCCACAAAGGGAACGTGGTGCCCACCTCTCCACAAAAAGAAAGTGCCGCCCACCTCTCCACAAAGAGAAAGTGCTGCCCCACTCTCTTCAAAGCTTTCGTGCTGCCCACCTCTCCACAAGGGGAACGTGCTGCCCATCTCCACACAAAGAGAAAGCGATGCCCACCTCTCTACAAAGAGAAAGCGCTGCCCACTTCTCCACAAAGAGAAAGAGCTACTCAATCCTCCACTAAGAGAAAGCGCTGCCCACCTCTCCACAAAGGGAACGCGCTGCCCACCTCTCCAAAAGGGTACGCGCTGCCTACCTGTCCACAAAGGGAAAGTGCTGCCCAGCTCTCCACAAAGTGAAAGTGCTGCCCATCTCTTCACAAAGGGAAAGTGCTGCCCACCTCTCCACAAAGGGAAAGTGCTGCCCAACACCACACAAAGGGAAAGTGCTGCCCACCTCTCCATAAAAGGGAAAGTGCTGCACACCTCTTCACAAAGGGAAAGTGCTGCCCACCTCTCCACAAAGGGAAGGTGCTGCCAACCGCTCAACAAAGAGAAAGTGCTGCCCACCTCTCCACAAACGGAAAGTGCTGCCCACCACACCACAAAGGGAAAGCACTGCCCATCTTTCCACAAAGGGAAAGTGCTGCCCACCTCTCCACAAAGAGAAAGAGCTGCCCACCTCTCCACAAAGAGAAAGCGCTGCCCCACTCTCCACAAATGGGAATGTGCTGACCACCTTTCCACAATGGGAATGATCTGCCCACCTCTCCACAAAGAGAAAGCGCTTCCCACCTCTCCAGAAAGGGAAAGTGCTTCCCACCTCTCCACAAAGAGAAAGAACTGCCCACCTCTCCCCAAAGAGAAAGTGCTGCCCACCTCTCCACAAAGCGAATGTGCTGCCCACTTATCCACAAAGAGAAAACGCTGCCCACCTCTCCACAAAGGGAACGTGTTGCCCACCTCTCCACAAAAAGAAAGTGCTGCCCACCTCTCCACAAAGAGAAAGTGCTGCCCACCTCTCTTCAAAGCTTTCGTGCTGCCCACCTCTCCACAAAGGGAACGTGCTGCCCACCTCTCCACAAAAAGAAAGTGCTGCCCACCTCTCCACAAAGAGAAAGTGCTGCCCACCTCTCTTCAAAGCTTTCGTGCTGCCCACCTCTCCACAAGGAGAAAGCGATGCCCACCTCTCCACAAAGAGAAAGTGCTGCCCACCTCTTCACAAAGAGAAAGCGCTGCCCACCTCTCCACAAATGGAAAGCGCTGCCGACCACACAACAAAGGGAAAGCACTGCCCATCTTTCCACAAATGGAAAGTGCTGCCCACCTCTCCACAAAGAGAAAGAGCTGCCCACCTCTCCACAAAGTGAAAGCGCTGCAAAACTCTCCACAAATGGGAATGTGCTGACCACCTTTCCACAATGGGAATGAGCTGCCCACCTCTCCACAAAGAGAAAGCGCTTCCCACCTCTCCAGATAGGCAAAGTGCTTCCCACCTCTCCACATAGAGAAAGAACTGCCCACCTCTCCCCAAAGAGAAAACGCTGCCCACCTCTCCACAAAGGGAACGTGGTGCCCACCTCTCCACAAAAAGAAAGTGCTGCCCACCTCTCCACAAAGAGAAAGTGCTGCCCACCTCTTCACAAAGAGAAAGCGCTGCCCACCTCTCCACAAATGGAAAGCGCTGCCGACCACACAACAAAGGGAAAGCACTGCCCATCTTTCCACAAATGGAAAGTGCTGCCCACCTCTCCACAAAGAGAAAGAGCTGCCCACCTCTCCACAAAGTGAAAGCGCTGCAAAACTCTCCACAAATGGGAATGTGCTGACCACCTTTCCACAATGGGTATGAGCTGCCCACCTCTCCACAAAGAGAAAGCGCTTCCCACCTCTCCAGATAGGCAAAGTGCTTCCCACCTCTCCACATAGAGAAAGAACTGCCCACCTCTCCCCAAAGAGAAAACGCTGCCCACCTCTCCACAAAGGGAATGTGGTGCCCACCTCTCCACAAAAAGAAAGTGCTGCCCACCTCTCCACAAAGAGAAAGTGCTGCCCACCTCTTCACAAAGAGAAAGCGCTGCCCACCTCTCCACAAATGGAAAGCGCTGCCGACCACACAACAAAGGGAAAGCACTGCCCATCTTTCCACAAATGGAAAGTGCTGCCCACCTCTCCACAAAGAGAAAGAGCTGCCCACCTCTCCACAAAGTGAAAGCGCTGCAAAACTCTCCACAAATGGGAATGTGCTGACCACCTTTCCACAATGGGAATGAGCTGCCCACCTCTCCACAAAGAGAAAGCGCTTCCCACCTCTCCAGATAGGCAAAGTGCTTCCCACCTCTCCACATAGAGAAAGAACTGCCCACCTCTCCCCAAAGAGAAAACGCTGCCCACCTCTCCACAAAGGGAACGTGGTGCCCACCTCTCCACAAAAAGAAAGTGCCGCCCACCTCTCCACAAAGAGAAAGTGCTGCCCCACTCTCTTCAAAGCTTTCGTGCTGCCCACCTCTCCACAAGGGGAACGTGCTGCCCATCTCCACACAAAGAGAAAGCGATGCCCACCTCTCTACAAAGAGAAAGCGCTGCCCACTTCTCCACAAAGAGAAAGAGCTACTCAATCCTCCACTAAGAGAAAGCGCTGCCCACCTCTCCACAAAGGGAACGCGCTGCCCACCTCTCCAAAAGGGTACGCGCTGCCTACCTGTCCACAAAGGGAAAGTGCTGCCCAGCTCTCCACAAAGTGAAAGTGCTGCCCATCTCTTCACAAAGGGAAAGTGCTGCCCACCTCTCCACAAAGGGAAA
Source organism: Salmo salar (assembly GCF_965601325.2). Classification (NCBI taxonomy): domain Eukaryota; kingdom Metazoa; phylum Chordata; class Actinopteri; order Salmoniformes; family Salmonidae; genus Salmo; species Salmo salar. Next base: position 30,191,982 of record NC_138301.1, read on the forward strand.
GTGCTGCCCAACACCACACAAAGGGAAAGTGCTGCCCACCTCTCCATAAAAGGGAAAGTGCTGCACACCTCTTCACAAAGGGAAAGTGCTGCCCACCTCTCCACAAAGGGAAGGTGCTGCCAACCGCTCAACAAAGAGAAAGTGCTGCCCACCTCTCCACAAACGGAAAGTGCTGCCCACCACACCACAAAGGGAAAGCACTGCCCATCTTTCCACAAAGGGAAAGTGCTGCCCACCTCTCCACAAAGAGAAAGAGCTGCCCACCTCTCCACAAAGAGAAAGCGCTGCCCCACTCTCCACAAATGGGAATGTGCTGACCACCTTTCCACAATGGGAATGATCTGCCCACCTCTCCACAAAGAGAAAGCGCTTCCCACCTCTCCAGAAAGGGAAAGTGCTTCCCACCTCTCCACAAAGAGAAAGAACTGCCCACCTCTCCCCAAAGAGAAAGTGCTGCCCACCTCTCCACAAAGCGAATGTGCTGCCCACTTATCCACAAAGAGAAAACGCTGCCCACCTCTCCACAAAGGGAACGTGTTGCCCACCTCTCCACAAAAAGAAAGTGCTGCCCACCTCTCCACAAAGAGAAAGTGCTGCCCACCTCTCTTCAAAGCTTTCGTGCTGCCCACCTCTCCACAAAGGGAACGTGCTGCCCACCTCTCCACAAAAAGAAAGTGCTGCCCACCTCTCCACAAAGAGAAAGTGCTGCCCACCTCTCTTCAAAGCTTTCGTGCTGCCCACCTCTCCACAAGGAGAAAGCGATGCCCACCTCTCCACAAAGAGAAAGTGCTGCCCACCTCTTCACAAAGAGAAAGCGCTGCCCACCTCTCCACAAATGGAAAGCGCTGCCGACCACACAACAAAGGGAAAGCACTGCCCATCTTTCCACAAATGGAAAGTGCTGCCCACCTCTCCACAAAGAGAAAGAGCTGCCCACCTCTCCACAAAGTGAAAGCGCTGCAAAACTCTCCACAAATGGGAATGTGCTGACCACCTTTCCACAATGGGAATGAGCTGCCCACCTCTCCACAAAGAGAAAGCGCTTCCCACCTCTCCAGATAGGCAAAGTGCTTCCCACCTCTCCACATAGAGAAAGAACTGCCCACCTCTCCCCAAAGAGAAAACGCTGCCCACCTCTCCACAAAGGGAACGTGGTGCCCACCTCTCCACAAAAAGAAAGTGCTGCCCACCTCTCCACAAAGAGAAAGTGCTGCCCACCTCTTCACAAAGAGAAAGCGCTGCCCACCTCTCCACAAATGGAAAGCGCTGCCGACCACACAACAAAGGGAAAGCACTGCCCATCTTTCCACAAATGGAAAGTGCTGCCCACCTCTCCACAAAGAGAAAGAGCTGCCCACCTCTCCACAAAGTGAAAGCGCTGCAAAACTCTCCACAAATGGGAATGTGCTGACCACCTTTCCACAATGGGAATGAGCTGCCCACCTCTCCACAAAGAGAAAGCGCTTCCCACCTCTCCAGATAGGCAAAGTGCTTCCCACCTCTCCACATAGAGAAAGAACTGCCCACCTCTCCCCAAAGAGAAAACGCTGCCCACCTCTCCACAAAGGGAACGTGGTGCCCACCTCTCCACAAAAAGAAAGTGCCGCCCACCTCTCCACAAAGAGAAAGTGCTGCCCCACTCTCTTCAAAGCTTTCGTGCTGCCCACCTCTCCACAAGGGGAACGTGCTGCCCATCTCCACACAAAGAGAAAGCGATGCCCACCTCTCTACAAAGAGAAAGCGCTGCCCACTTCTCCACAAAGAGAAAGAGCTACTCAATCCTCCACTAAGAGAAAGCGCTGCCCACCTCTCCACAAAGGGAACGCGCTGCCCACCTCTCCAAAAGGGTACGCGCTGCCTACCTGTCCACAAAGGGAAAGTGCTGCCCAGCTCTCCACAAAGTGAAAGTGCTGCCCATCTCTTCACAAAGGGAAAGTGCTGCCCACCTCTCCACAAAGGGAAAGTGCTGCCCAACACCACACAAAGGGAAAGTGCTGCCCACCTCTCCATAAAAGGGAAAGTGCTGCACACCTCTTCACAAAGGGAAAGTGCTGCCCACCTCTCCACAAAGGGAAGGTGCTGCCAACCGCTCAACAAAGAGAAAGTGCTGCCCACCTCTCCACAAACGGAAAGTGCTGCCCACCACACCACAAAGGGAAAGCACTGCCCATCTTTCCACAAAGGGAAAGTGCTGCCCACCTCTCCACAAAGAGAAAGAGCTGCCCACCTCTCCACAAAGAGAAAGCGCTGCCCCACTCTCCACAAATGGGAATGTGCTGACCACCTTTCCACAATGGGAATGATCTGCCCACCTCTCCCCAAAGAGAAAGCGCTTCCCACCTCTCCAGAAAGGGAAAGTGCTTCCCACCTCTCCACAAAGAGAAAGAACTGCCCACCTCTCCCCAAAGAGAAAGTGCTGCCCACCTCTCCACAAAGCGAATGTGCTGCCCACTTATCCACAAAGAGAAAACGCTGCCCACCTCTCCACAAAGGGAACGTGTTGCCCACCTCTCCACAAAAAGAAAGTGCTGCCCACCTCTCCACAAAGAGAAAGTGCTGCCCACCTCTCTTCAAAGCTTTCGTGCTGCCCACCTCTCCACAAAGGGAACGTGCTGCCCACCTCTCAACAAAAAGAAAGTGCTGCCCACCTCTCCACAAAGAGGAAGTGCTGCCCACCTCTCCACAAAGAGAAAGTGCTGCCCACCTCTTCACAAAGAGAAAGCGCTGCCCACCTCTCCACAAATGGAAAGCGCTGCCGACCACACAACAAAGGGAAAGCACTGCCCACCTCTCCACATAGAGAAAGAACTGCCCACCTCTCCCCAAAGAGAAAACGCTGCCCACCTCTCCACAAAGGGAACGTAGTGCCCACCTCTCCACAAAAAGAAAGTGCTGCCCACCTCTCCACAAAGAGAAAGTGCTGCCCACCTCTCTTCAAAGCTTTCGTGCTGCCCACCTCTCCACAAGGGGAACGTGCTGCCCATCTCCCCACAAAGAGAAAGCGATGCCCACCTCTCTACAAAGAGAAAGCGCTGCCCACTTCTCCACAAAGAGAAAGAGCTACTCAATCCTCCACAAAGAGAAAGCGCTGCCCACCTCTCCACAAAGGGAACGCGCTGCCCACCTCTCCAAAAGGGTACGCGCTGCCTACCTGTCCACAAAGGGAAAGTGCTGCCCAGCTCTCCACAAAGTGAAAGTGCTGCCCATCTCTTCACAAAGGGAAAGTGCTGCCCACCTCTCCACAAAGGGAAAGTGCTGCCCAACACCACACAAAGGGAAAGTGCTGCCCACCTCTCCATAAAAGGGAAAGTGCTGCACACCTCTTCACAAAGGGAAAGTGCTGCCCACCTCTCCACAAAGGGAAGGTGCTGCCAACCGCTCAACAAAGAGAAAGTGCTGCCCACCTCTCCACAAACGGAAAGTGCTGCCCACCACACCACAAAGGGAAAGCACTGCCCATCTTTCCACAAAGGGAAAGTGCTGCCCACCTCTCCACAAAGAGAAAGAGCTGCCCACCTCTCCACAAAGAGAAAGCGCTGCCCCACTCTCCACAAATGGGAATGTGCTGACCACCTTTCCACAATGGGAATGATCTGCCCACCTCTCCACAAAGAGAAAGCGCTTCCCACCTCTCCAGAAAGGGAAAGTGCTTCCCACCTCTCCACAAAGAGAAAGAACTGCCCACCTCTCCCCAAAGAGAAAGTGCTGCCCACCTCTCCACAAAGCGAATGTGCTGCCCACTTATCCACAAAGAGAAAACGCTGCCCACCTCTCCACAAAGGGAACGTGTTGCCCACCTCTCCACAAAAAGAAAGTGCTGCCCACCTCTCCACAAAGAGAAAGTGCTGCCCACCTCTCTTCAAAGCTTTCGTGCTGCCCACCTCTCCACAAAGGGAACGTGCTGCCCACCTCTCCACAAAAAGAAAGTGCTGCCCACCTCTCCACAAAGAGAAAGTGCTGCCCACCTCTCTTCAAAGCTTTCGTGCTGCCCACCTCTCCACAAGGGGAACGTGCTGCCCACCTCCCCACAAAGAGAAAGCGATGCCCACCTCTCTACAAAGAGAATGCGCTGCCCACCTCTCCACAAAGAGGAAGTGCTGCCCACCTCTCCACAAAGAGAAAGTGCTGCCCACCTCTCCACAAAGAGGAAGTGCTGCCCACCTCTCCACAAAGCGAATGTGCTGCCCACTTATCCACAAAGAGAAAACGCTGCCCACCTCTCCACAAAGGGAACGTGTTGCCCACCTCTCCACAAAAAGAAAGTGCTGCCCACCTCTCCACAAAGAGAAAGTGCTGCCCACCTCTCTTCAAAGCTTTCGTGCTGCCCACCTCTCCACAAAGGGAACGTGCTGCCCACCTCTCCACAAAAAGAAAGTGCTGCCCACCTCTCCACAAAGAGAAAGTGCTGCCCACCTCCCCACAAAGAGAAAGCGATGCCCACCTCTCTACAAAGAGAATGCGCTGCCCACCTCTCCACAAAGAGGAAGTGCTGCCCACCTCTCCACAAAGAGAAAGTGCTGCCCACCTCTTCACAAAGAGAAAGCGCTGCCCACCTCTCCACAAATGGAAAGCGCTGCCGACCACACAACAAAGGGAAAGCACTGCCCACCTCTCCACATAGAGAAAGAACTGCCCACCTCTCCCCAAAGAGAAAACGCTGCCCACCTCTCCACAAAGGGAACGTAGTGCCCACCTCTCCACAAAAAGAAAGTGCTGCCCACCTCTCCACAAAGAGAAAGTGCTGCCCACCTCTCTTCAAAGCTTTCGTGCTGCCCACCTCTCCACAAGGGGAACGTGCTGCCCATCTCCCCACAAAGAGAAAGCGATGCCCACCTCTCTACAAAGAGAAAGCGCTGCCCACTTCTCCACAAAGAGAAAGAGCTACTCAATCCTCCACAAAGAGAAAGCGCTGCCCACCTCTCCACAAAGGGAACGCGCTGCCCACCTCTCCAAAAGGGTACGCGCTGCCTACCTGTCCACAAAGGGAAAGTGCTGCCCAGCTCTCCACAAAGTGAAAGTGCTGCCCATCTCTTCACAAAGGGAAAGTGCTGCCCACCTCTGCACAAAGGGAAAGTGCTGCCCAACACCACACAAAGGGAAAGTGCTGCCCACCTCTCCATAAAAGGGAAAGTGCTGCACACCTCTTCACAAAGGGAAAGTGCTGCCCACCTCTCCACAAAGGGAAGGTGCTGCCAACCTCTCAACAAAGAGAAAGTGCTGCCCACCTCTCCACAAACGGAAAGTGCTGCCCACCACACCACAAAGGGAAAGCACTGCCCATCTTTCCACAAAGGGAAAGTGCTGCCCACCTCTCCACAAAGAGAAAGAGCTGCCCACCTCTCCACAAAGTGAAAGCGCTGCCCCACTCTCCACAAATGGGAAAGTGCTGACCACCTTTCCACAATGGGAATGATCTGCCCACCTCTCCACAAAGAGAAAGCGCTTCCCACCTCTCCAGAAAGGGAAAGTGCTTCCCACCTCTCCACAAAGAGAAAGAACTGCCCACCTCTCCCCAAAGAGAAAGTGCTGCCCACCTCTCCACAAAGCGAATGTGCTGCCCACTTATCCACAAAGAGAAAACGCTGCCCACCTCTCCACAAAGGGAACGTGTTGCCCACCTCTCCACAAAAAGAAAGTGCTGCCCACCTCTCCCAAAGAGAAAGTGCTGCCCACCTCTCTTCAAAGCTTTCGTGCTGCCTACCTCTCCACAAAGGGAACGTGCTGCCCACCTCTCCACAAAGAGAAAGTGCTGCCCACCTCTCCACAAAAAGAAAGTGCTGCCCACCTCTCTTCAAAGCTTTCGTGCTGCCCACCTCTCCACAAGGGGAACGTGCTGCCCAACTCCCCACAAAGAGAAAGCGATGCCCACCTCTCTACAAAGAGAAAGTGCTGCCCACCTCTCTTCAAAGCTTTCGTGCTGCCCACCTCTCCACAAGGGGAACGTGCTGCCCACCTCCCCACAAAGAGAAAGCGATGCCCACCTCTCTACAAAGAGAATGCGCTGCCCACCTCTCCACAAAGAGGAAGTGCTGCCCACCTCTCCACAAAGAGAAAGTGCTGCCCACCTCTCCACAAAGAGGAAGTGCTGCCCACCTCTCCACAAAGCGAATGTGCTGCCCACTTATCCACAAAGAGAAAACGCTGCCCACCTCTCCACAAAGGGAACGTGTTGCCCACCTCTCCACAAAAAGAAAGTGCTGCCCACCTCTCCACAAAGAGAAAGTGCTGCCCACCTCTCTTCAAAGCTTTCGTGCTGCCCACCTCTCCACAAAGGGAACGTGCTGCCCACCTCTCCACAAAAAGAAAGTGCTGCCCACCTCTCCACAAAGAGAAAGTGCTGCCCACCTCCCCACAAAGAGAAAGCGATGCCCACCTCTCTACAAAGAGAATGCGCTGCCCACCTCTCCACAAAGAGGAAGTGCTGCCCACCTCTCCACAAAGAGAAAGTGCTGCCCACCTCTTCACAAAGAGAAAGCGCTGCCCACCTCTCCACAAATGGAAAGCGCTGCCGACCACACAACAAAGGGAAAGCACTGCCCACCTCTCCACATAGAGAAAGAACTGCCCACCTCTACCCAAAGAGAAAACGCTGCCCACCTCTCCACAAAGGGAACGTAGTGCCCACCTCTCCACAAAAAGAAAGTGCTGCCCACCTCTCCACAAAGAGAAAGTGCTGCCCACCTCTCTTCAAAGCTTTCGTGCTGCCCACCTCTCCACAAGGGGAACGTGCTCTCCATCTCCCCACAAAGAGAAAGCGATGCCCACCTCTCTACAAAGAGAAAGCGCTGCCCACTTCTCCACAAAGAGAAAGAGCTACTCAATCCTCCACAAAGAGAAAGCGCTGCCCACCTCTCCACAAAGGGAACGCGCTGCCCACCTCTCCAAAAGGGTACGCGCTGCCTACCTGTCCACAAAGGGAAAGTGCTGCCCAGCTCTCCACAAAGTGAAAGTGCTGCACATCTCTTCACAAAGGGAAAGTGCTGCCCACCTCTGCACAAAGGGAAAGTGCTGCCCAACACCACACAAAGGGAAAGTGCTGCCCACCTCTCCATAAAAGGGAAAGTGCTGCACACCTCTTCACAAAGGGAAAGTGCTGCCCACCTCTCCACAAAGGGAAGGTGCTGCCAACCTCTCAACAAAGAGAAAGTGCTGCCCACCTCTCCACAAACGGAAAGTGCTGCCCACCACACCACAAAGGGAAAGCACTGCCCATCTTTCCACAAAGGGAAAGTGCTGCCCACCTCTCCACAAAGAGAAAGAGCTGCCCACCTCTCCACAAAGTGAAAGCGCTGCCCCACTCTCCACAAATGGGAAAGTGCTGACCACCTTTCCACAATGGGAATGATCTGCCCACCTCTCCACAAAGAGAAAGCGCTTCCCACCTCTCCAGAAAGGGAAAGTGCTTCCCACCTCTCCACAAAGAGAAAGAACTGCCCACCTCTCCCCAAAGAGAAAGTGCTGCCCACCTCTCCACAAAGCGAATGTGCTGCCCACTTATCCACAAAGAGAAAACGCTGCCCACCTCTCCACAAAGGGAACGTGTTGCCCACCTCTCCACAAAAAGAAAGTGCTGCCCACCTCTCCCAAAGAGAAAGTGCTGCCCACCTCTCTTCAAAGCTTTCGTGCTGCCTACCTCTCCACAAAGGGAACGTGCTGCCCACCTCTCCACAAAGAGAAAGTGCTGCCCACCTCTCCACAAAAAGAAAGTGCTGCCCACCTCTCTTCAAAGCTTTCGTGCTGCCCACCTCTCCACAAGGGGAACGTGCTGCCCAACTCCCCACAAAGAGAAAGCGATGCCCACCTCTCTACAAAGAGAATGCGCTGCCCACCTCTCCACAAAGAGGAAGTGCTGCCCACCTCTCCACAAAGAGAAAGTGCTGCCCACCTCTCCACAAAGAGGAAGTGCTGCCCACCTCTCCACAAAGCGAATGTGCTGCCCACTTATCCACAAAGAGAAAACGCTGCCCACCTCTCCACAAAGGGAACGTGTTGCCCACCTCTCCACAAAAAGAAAGTGCTGCCCACCTCTCCACAAAGAGAAAGTGCTGCCCACCTCTCTTCAAATCTTTCGTGCTGCCCACCTCTCCACAAAGGGAACGTGCTGCCCACCTCTCCACAAAAAGAAAGTGCTGCCCACCTCTCCACAAAGAGAAAGTGCTGCCCACCTCCCCACAAAGAGAAAGCGATGCCCATCTCTCTACAAAGAGAATGCGCTGCCCACCTCTCCACAAAGAGGAAGTGCTGCCCACCTCTCCACAAAGAGAAAGTGCTGCCCACCTCTTCACAAAGAGAAAGCGCTAACCACCTCTCCACAAATGTAAAGCGCTGCCGACCACACAACAAAGGGAAAGCACTGCCCACCTCTCCACATAGAGAAAGAACTGCCCACCTCTCCACAAAGAGAAAACGCTGCCCACCTCTCCACAAAGGGAACGTGGTGCCCACCTCTCCACAAAAAGAAAGTGCTGCCCACCTCTCCACAAAGAGAAAGTGCTGCCCACCTCTCTTCAAAGCTTTCGTGCTGCCCACCTCTCCACAAGGGGAACGTGCTGCCCATCTCCCCACAAAGAGAAAGCGATGCCCACTTCTCTATAAAGAGAAAGCGCTGCCCACTTCTCCACAAAGAGAAAGAGCTACTCAATCCTCCACAAAGAGAAAGCGCTGCCCACCTCTCCACAAAGGGAACGCGCTGCCCACCTCTCCAAAAGGGTACGCGCTGCCTACCTGTCCACAAAGGGAAAGTGCTGCCCAGCTCTCCACAAAGTGAAAGTGCTGCCCATCTCTTCACAAAGGGAAAGAGCTGCCCACCTCTCCACAAAGGGAAAGTGCTGCCCAACACCACACAAAGGGAAAGTGCTGCCCACCTCTCCATAAAAGGGAAAGTGCTGCACACCTCTTCACAAAGGGAAAGTGCTGCCCACCTCTCCACAAAGGGAAGGTGCTGCCAACCTCTCAACAAAGAGAAAGTGCTGCCCACCTCTCCACAAACGGAAAGTGCTGCCCACCACACCACAAAGGGAAAGCACTGCCCATCTTTCCACAAAGGGAAAGTGCTGCCCACCTCTCCACAAAGAGAAAGAGCTGCCCACCTCTCCACAAAGTGAAAGCGCTGCCCCACTCTCCACAAATGGGAAAGTGCTGACCACCTTTCCACAAAAGGGAAAGTGCTGCACACCTCTTCACAAAGGGAAAGTGCTGCCCACCTCTCCACAAAGGGAAGGTGCTGCCAACCTCTCAACAAAGAGAAAGTGCTGCCCACCTCTCCACAAACGGAAAGTGCTGCCCACCACACCACAAAGGGAAAGCACTGCCCATCTTTCCACAAAGGGAAAGTGCTGCCCACCTCTCCACAAAGAAAAAGAGCTGCCCACCTCTCCACAAAGTGAAAGCGCTGCCCCACTCTCCACAAATGGGAAAGTGCTGACCACCTTTCCACAATGGGAATGATCTGCCCACCTCTCCACAAAGAGAAAGCGCTTCCCACCTCTCCAGAAAGGGAAAGTGCTTCCCACCTCTCCACAAAGAGAAAGAACTGCCCACCTCTCCCCAAAGAGAAAGTGCTGCCCACCTCTCCACAAAGCGAATGTGCTGCCCACTTATCCACAAAGAGAAAACGCTGCCCACCTCTCCACAAAGGGAACGTGTTGCCCACCTCTCCACAAAAAAAAAGTGCTGCCCACCTCTCCACAAAGAGAAAGTGCTGCCCACCTCTCTTCAAAGCTTTCGTGCTGCCTACCTCTCCACAAAGGGAATGTGCTGCCCACCTCTCCACAAAGAGAAAGTGCTGCCCACCTCTCCACAAAAAGAAAGTGCTGCCCACCTCTCTTCAAAGCTTTCGTGCTGCCCACCTCTCCACAAGGGGAACGTGCTGCCCAACTCCCCACAAAGAGAAAGCGATGCCCACCTCTCTACAAAGAGAATGCGCTGCCCACCTCTCCACAAAGAGGAAGTGCTGCCCACCTCTCCACAAAGAGAAAGTGCTGCCCACCTCTCCACAAAGAGGAAGTGCTGCCCACCTCTCCACAAAGCGAATGTGCTGCCCACTTATCCACAAAGAGAAAACGCTGCCCACCTCTCCACAAAGGGAAGGTGCTGCCAACCTCTCAACAAAGAGAAAGTGCTGCCCACCTCTCCACAAACGGAAAGTGCTGCCCACCACACCACAAAGGGAAAGGACTGCCCATCTTTCCACAAAGGGAAAGTGCTGCCCACCTCTCCACAAAGAGAAAGAGCTGCCCACCTCTACACAAAGTGAAAGCGCTGCCCCACTCTCCACAAATGGGAAAGTGCTGACCACCTTTCCACAATGGGAATGATCTGCCCACCTCTCCACAAAGAGAAAGCGCTTCCCACCTCTCCAGAAAGGGAAAGTGCTTCCCACCTCTCCACAAAGAGAAAGAACTGCCCACCTCTCCCCAAAGAGAAAGTGCTGCCCACCTCTCCACAAAGCGAATGTGCTGCCCACTTATCCACAAAGAGAAAACGCTGCCCACCTCTCCACAAAGGGAACGTGTTGCCCACCTCTCCACAAAAAGAAAGTGCTGCCCACCTCTCCCAAAGAGAAAGTGCTGCCCACCTCTCTTCAAAGCTTTCGTGCTGCCTACCTCTCCACAAAGGGAACGTGCTGCCCACCTCTCCACAAAGAGAAAGTGCTGCCCACCTCTCCACAAAAAGAAAGTGCTGCCCACCTCTTTTCAAAGCTTTCGTGCTGCCCACCTCTCCACAAGGGGAACGTGCTGCCCAACTCCCCACAAAGAGAAAGCGATGCCCACCTCTCTACAAAGAGAATGCGCTGCCCACCTCTCCACAAAGAGGAAGTGCTGCCCACCTCTCCACAAAGAGAAAGTTCTGCCCACCTCTCCACAAAGAGGAAGTGCTGCCCACCTCTCCACAAAGCGAATGTGCTGCCCACTTATCCACAAAGAGAAAACGCTGCCCACCTCTCCACAAAGGGAACGTGTTGCCCACCTCTCCACAAAAAGAAAGTGCTGCCCACCTCTCCACAAAGAGAAAGTGCTGCCCACCTCTCTTCAAAGCTTTTGTGCTGCCCACCTCTCCACAAAGGGAACGTGCTGCCCACCTCTCCACAAAAAGAAAGTGCTGCCCACCTCTCCACAAAGAGAAAGTGCTGCCCACCTCCCCACAAAGAGAAAGCGATGCCCATCTCTCTACAAAGAGAATGCGCTGCCCACCTCTCCACAAAGAGGAAGTGCTGCCCACCTCTCCACAAAGAGAAAGTGCTGCCCACCTCTTCACAAAGAGAAAGCGCTGCCCACCTCTCCACAAATGGAAAGCGCTGCCGACCACACAACAAAGGGAAAGCACTGCCCACCTCTCCACATAGAGAAAGAACTGCCCACCTCTCCACAAAGAGAAAACGCTGCCCACCTCTCCACAAAGGGAACGTGGTGCCCACCTCTCCACAAAAAGAAAGTGCTGCCCACCTCTCCACAAAGAGAAAGTGCTGCCCACCTCTCTTCAAAGCTTTCGTGCTGCCCACCTCTCCACAAGGGGAACGTGCTGCCCATCTCCCCACAAAGAGAAAGCGATGCCCACCTCTCTATAAAGAGAAAGCGCTGCCCACTTCTCCACAAAGAGAAAGAGCTACTCAATCCTCCACAAAGAGAAAGCGCTGCCCACCTCTCCACAAAGGGAACGCGCTGCCCACCTCTCTAAAAGGGTACGCGCTGCCTACCTGTCCACAAAGGGAAAGTGCTGCCCAGCTCTCCACAAAGTGAAAGTGCTGCCCATCTCTTCACAAAGGGAAAGTGCTGCCCACCTCTCCACAAAGGGAAAGTGCTGCCCAACACCACACAAAGGGAAAGTGCTGCCCACCTCTCCATAAAAGGGAAAGTGCTGCACACCTCTTCACAAAGGGAAAGTGCTGCCCACCTCTCCACAAAGGGAAGGTGCTGCCAACCTCTCAACAAAGAGAAAGTGCTGCCCACCTCTCCACAAACGGAAAGTGCTGCCCACCACACCACAAAGGGAAAGCACTGCCCATCTTTCCACAAAGGGAAAGTGCTGCCCACCTCTCCACAAAGAGAAAGAGCTGCCCACCTCTCCACAAAGTGAAAGCGCTGCCCCACTCTCCACAAATGGGAAAGTGCTGACCACCTTTCCACAATGGGAATGATCTGCCCACCTCTCCCCAAACAGAAAGTGCTGCCCACCTCTCCACAAAGCGAATGTGCTGCCCACTTATCCACAAAGAGAAAACGCTGCCCACCTCTCCACAAAGGGAACGTGTTGCCCACCTCTCCACAAAAAGAAAGTGCTGCCCACCTCTCCACAAAGAGAAAGTGCTGCCCACCTCTCTTCAAAGCTTTCGTGCTGCCTACCTCTCCACAAAGGGAACGTGCTGCCCACCTCTCCACAAAGAGAAAGTGCTGCCCACCTCTCCACAAAAAGAAAGTGCTGCCCACCTCTCTTCAAAGCTTTCGTGCTGCCAACCTCTCCACAAGGGGAACGTGCTGCCCAACTCCCCACAAAGAGAAAGCGATGCCCACCTCTCTACAAAGAGAATGCGCTGCCCACCTCTCCACAAAGAGGAAGTGCTGCCCACCTCTCCACAAAGAGAAAGTGCTGCCCACCTCTCCACAAAGAGGAAGTGCTGCCCACCTCTCCACAAAGCGAATGTGCTGCCCACTTATCCACAAAGAGAAAACGCTGCCCACCTCTCCACAAAGGGAACGTGTTGCCCACCTCTCCACAAAAAGAAAGTGCTGCCCACCTCTCCACAAAGAGAAAGTGCTGCCCACCTCTTCACAAAGAGAAAGCGCTGCCCACCTCTCCACAAATGGAAAGCGCTGCCGACCACACAACAAAGGGAAAGCACTGCCCATCTTTCCACAAATGGAAAGTGCTGCCCACCTCTCCACAAAGAGAAAGAGCTGCCCACCTCTCCACAAAGTGAAAGCGCTGCAAAACTCTCCACAAATGGGAATGTGCTGACCACCTTTCCACAATGGGAATGAGCTGCCCACCTCTCCACAAAGAGAAAGCGCTTCCCACCTCTCCAGATAGGCAAAGTGCTTCCCACCTCTCCACATAGAGAAAGAACTGCCCACCTCTCCCCAAAGAGAAAACGCTGCCCACCTCTCCACAAAGGGAACGTGGTGCCCACCTCTCCACAAAAAGAAAGTGCCGCCCACCTCTCCACAAAGAGAAAGTGCTGCCCACCTCTCTTCAAAGCTTTCGTGCTGCCCACCTCTCCACAAGGGGAACGTGCTGCCCATCTCCCCACAAAGAGAAAGCGATGCCCACCTCTCTACAAAGAGAAAGCGCTGCCCACTTCTCCACAAAGAGAAAGAGCTACTCAATCCTCCACAAAGAGAAAGCGCTGCCCACCTCTCCACAAAGGGAACGCGCTGCCCACCTCTCCAAAAGGGTACGCGCTGCCTACCTGTCCACAAAGGGAAAGTGCTGCCCAGCTCTCCACAAAGTGAAAGTGCTGCCCATCTCTTCACAAAGGGAAAGTGCTGCCCACCTCTCCAAAAAGGGAAAGTGCTGCCCAACACCACACAAAGGGAAAGTGCTGCCCACCTCTCCATAAAAGGGAAAGTGCTGCACACCTCTTCACAAAGGGAAAGTGCTGCCCACCTCTCCACAAAGGGAAGGTGCTGCCAACCTCTCAACAAAGAGAAAGTGCTGCCCACCTCTCCACAAACGGAAAGTGCTGCCCACCACACCACAAAGGGAAAGCACTGCCCATCTTTCCACAAAGGGAAAGTGCTGCCCACCTCTCCACAAAGAGAAAGAGCTGCCCACCTCTCCACAAAGAGAAAGCGCTGCCCCACTCTCCACAAATGGGAATGTGCTGACCACCTTTCCACAATGGGAATGATCTGCCCAACTCTCCACAAAGAGAAAGCGCTTCCCACCTCTCCAGAAAGGGAAAGTGCTTCCCACCTCTCCACAAAGAGAAAGAACTGCCCACCTCTCCCCAAAGAGAAAGTGCTGCCCACCTCTCCACAAAGCGAATGTGCTGCCCACTTATCCACAAAGAGAAAACGCTGCCCACCTCTCCACAAAGGGAACGTGTTGCCCACCTCTCCACAAAAAGAAAGTGCTGCCCACCTCTCCACAAAGAGAAAGTGCTGCCCACCTCTCTTCAAAGCTTTCGTGCTGCCCACCTCTCCACAAAGGGAACGTGCTGCCCACCTCTCCACAAAAAGAAAGTGCTGCCCACCTCTCCACAAAGAGAAAGTGCTGCCCACCTCTCTTCAAAGCTTTCGTGCCGCCCACCTCTCCACAAGGGGAACGTGCTGCCCACCTCCCCACAAAGAGAAAGCGATGCCCACCTCTCTACAAAGAGAATGCGCTGCCCACCTCTCCACAAAGAGGAAGTGCTGCCCACCTCTCCACAAAGAGAAAGTGCTGCCCACCTCTCCACAAAGAGGAAGTGCTGCCCACCTCTCCACAAAGCGAATGTGCTGCCCACTTATCCACAAAGAGAAAACGCTGCCCACCTCTCCACAAAGGGAACGTGTTGCCCACCTCTCCACAAAAAGAAAGTGCTGCCCACCTCTCCACAAAGAGAAAGTGCTGCCCACCTCTCTTCAAAGCTTTCGTGCTGCCCACCTCTCCACAAAGGGAACGTGCTGCCCACCTCTCCACAAAAAGAAAGTGCTGCCCACCTCTCCACAAAGAGAAAGTGCTGCCCATCTCTCTTCAAAGCTTTCGTGCTGCCCACCTCTCCACAAGGGGAACGTGCTGCCCACCTCCCCACAAAGAGAAAGCGATGCCCACCTCTCTACAAAGAGAATGCGCTGCCCACCTCTCCACAAAGAGGAAGTGCTGCCCACCTCTCCACAAAGAGGAAGCGCTGCTCACCTTTCCACAAGAGAAAGTGCTGCCCACCTCTACACAAAGAGAAAGCGCTGCCCACCTCTCCACAAAGAGAAAGAGCTTCCCACCTCTCCACAAAGAGTAAACGCTGATTACCTCTCCACAAAGGGAAAATGCTGCCATGAGGAGCGTATTAGTCTCTTCCTCATTGATTCCCCTCCACAAAGCGAATGTGCTACCCACTTATCCACAAACAGAAAGTGCTGCCCACCCTTTCCACAAAGGGAACGTGCTGCCCACCTCTCCACAAAGGGAACGTTCTGCCCACCTCTCCACAAAGGGAACGTTCAGCCCAGCTCTCCACAAAGAGAAAGTGCTATCCACCTCTCCTTAAAAAAGAAAGTGCTGCCCACCTCTCCAAAAAACACAAAGTGCTGCACAACTCTCCACATAGAGAAAGTGCTGCCCACCTCTCCACAAAGAGAAAGTGCTGATCACCTCTCCACAAAGCGAATGTGCTACCCACTTATCCACAAACAGAAAGTGCTGCCCACCTTTCCACAAAGGGAATGTGCTGCCCTCCTCACCACAAAGGGAACGTTCTGCCCACCTCTCCACAAAGGGAACATTCTGCCCGCCTCTCCTCAAAAATGAAAGTGCTGCCCACCTCTATAAAAAACACAAAGTGCTGCCCAACTCTCCACATAGAGAAAGTGCTGCCCACCTCTACACAAAGAGAAAGCGCTGCCCACTTCTCCACAAAGAGAAAGAGCTTCCAAACTCTCCAAAAAAATAAAGTGCTGCCCACCTCTCCACAAAGATAAAGAGCTGCCCACCTCTCCACAAAAAGAAAGTGCTGCCCTACTGTCCACAAAGAGAAAGTGCTGCCCACCTCTCCACAAAGAGGAAGCGCTGCTCACCTCTCCACAAAGAAGAAGTGCTGCCCACCTCTCCACAAAGAGAAAGCGCTGCCTAACTCTCCACAAAGGGAAAGCTCTGCCCACCTCTTCACAAAGGGAACGTGCTGCCCACCTCTCCACCAAGAGAAAGTGTTGGCCACTTCTCCACAAAGAGAAAGTGCTGATCACCTCTCCACAAAGGGAAAGTGCTGATCACCTCTACACAAAGAGAAAGCACTGCCCACCTCTCCACAAAGAGAAAGAGCTTCCCACCTCTCCACAAAGGGAAAGAGCTGCCCACCTCTCCACAAAGCGAATGTGCTACCCACTTATCCACAAACAGAACGTGCTGCCCACCTCTCCACAAAGGGAACGTGCTGCCCATCTCTCCACAAAGGGAACGTTCTGCCCACCTCTCCATAAAGAGAAAGTGCTATCCACCACTCCACAAAAATGAAAGTGCTGCCCACCTCTACAAAAAACACAAAGTGCTGCCCAACTCTCCACATAGAGAAAGTGCTGCCCACCTCTACACAAAGAGAAAGCGCTGCCCACTTCTCCAGAAAGAGAAAGAGCTTAGCACCTCTCCACAAAGAGTAATCGCTGATCACCTCCCCACAAAGGAAAAGTGCTGCCCACCTTTCCACAAAGGGAAAGTGCTGCCCATCTCTCCACAAAGAGAAATAGCTTCCCACCTCTCCACAAAGTGAAAGAGCTGCCCACCTCTCCACAAAGCGAATGTGCTACCCACTTATCCACAAACAGAACGTGCTGCCCACCTCTCCACAAAGGGAACGTGCTGCCCACCTCTCCACAAAGGGAACGTTCTGCCCACCTCTCCACACAGAGAAAGTGCTATCCACCTCTCCTTAAAAAAGAAAGTGCTGCCCACCTCTCCAAAAAACACAAAGTGCTGCCCAACTCTCCACATAGAGAAAGTGCTGCCCACCTCTCCACAAAGAGAAAGTGCTGATCACCTCTCCACAAAAAGAAAGTGCTGCCCACCTCTCCACAAAGGGAAAGAGCTGCCCACTTCTCCACAAAGCGAATGTGCTACCCACTTATCCACAAACAGAAAGTGCTGCACAACTCTCCACAAAGGGAACGTGCTGCCCACCTCTCCACAAACGGAACGTTCTGCCCACCTCTCCACAAGGAGAAAGTGCTGCCCACCTCTACACAAAGAGAAAGCGCTGCCCACTTCTCCAGAAAGAGAAAGAGCTTAGCACCTCTCCACAAAGAGTAATCGCTGATCACCTCCCCACAAAGGGAAAGTGCTGCCCACCTTTCCACAAAGGGAAAGTGCTGCCCATCTCTCCACAAAGAGAAAGTGCTGGCCACCTCTACACAAAGAGAAAGTGCTGCCCACTTCTCCACAAAAAGAAAACGCTGCCCAGCTCTCCACAAAGAGAAAGTGCTATCCACCTCTCCATAAAGAGAAAGTGCTTTCCACCACTCCACAAAATGAAAGTGCTGCCCACCTCTACAAAAAACACAAAGTGCTGCCCAACTCTCCACATAGAGAAAGTGCTGCCCACCTCTAAACAAAGAGAAAGCGCTGCCCACATCTCCAGAAAGAGAAAGAGCTTAGCACCTCTCCCCAAAGAGTAATCGCTGATCACCTCCCCACAAAGGGAAAGTGCTGCCCACCTTTCCACAAAGGGAAAGTGCTGCCCATCTCTCCACAAAGAGAAATAGCTTCCCACCTCTCCACAAAGGGAAAGAGCTGCCCACCTCTCCACAAA
Organism: Salmo salar; assembly: GCF_965601325.2. Lineage (NCBI taxonomy): Eukaryota > Metazoa > Chordata > Actinopteri > Salmoniformes > Salmonidae > Salmo > Salmo salar. Next base: position 30,209,416 of record NC_138301.1, read on the forward strand.
GCGAATGTGCTACCCACTTATCCACAAACAGAACGTGCTGCCCACCTCTCCACAAAGGGAACGTGCTGCCCACCTCTCCACAAAGGGAACGTTCTGCCCACCTCTCCACAAAGAGAAAGTGCTATCCACCTCTCCTTAAAAAAGAAAGTGCTGCCCACCTCTCCAAAAAACACAAAGTGCTGCCCAACTCTCCACATAGAGAAAGTGCTGCCCACCTCTACACAAAGAGAAAGCGCTGCCCACTTCTCCAGAAAGAGAAAGAGCTTAGCACCTCTCCACAAAGAGTAATCGCTGATCACCTCCCCACAAAGGGAAAGTGCTGCCCACCTTTCCACAAAGGGAAAGTGCTGCCCATCTCTCCACAAAGAGAAAGTGCTGGCCACCTCTACACAAAGAGAAAGTGCTGCCCACTTCTCCACAAAAAGAAAACGCTGCCCAGCTCTCCACAAAGGTAAAGTGCTGCCCACTGCTCCACAAAGGGTACACACTGGCCACCTTTCCACAAAGTGAACGTGCTGCCCACCTCTCCACAAAGAGAAAGTGCTGCCCTCCGCTCCACAAAGGGTACGAGCTGCCCACCGCTCCACATAGGGGACGTGCTGCCCACCTTTCCACAAAGGGAACGAGCTGCCCACATCTCCACAAAGGGAACGAGCTGCCCACCTCTCCACAAAGAGAAAGTGCTGCATACCTCTCAACAAAAAGAAAGTGCTGCCCTACTTTCCACAAGGAGAAAGTGCTGCCCACCTCTCCACAAAAATAAAGTGCTGCCTACCTCTCCACAAAGAGAAAGTGCTGCCCACCTCTCCACAAAGATAAATTAGCTGCCCACCTCTCCAAAAAGAGAAAGAGCTGCCCACCTCACCAAAAAGAGGAAGCGCTGCTCACCTTTCCACAAAGAGAAAGTGCTGCCCACCTCTCTACAAAGAGAAAGCGCTGCCCACCTCTCCACAAAGAGAAAGAGCTTCCCACCTCTCCACAAAGAGTAATCGCTGATCACCTCTCCACAAAGAGAAAGTGCTGCCCACCTCTCCACAAAGGGAAAGAGCTGCCCACTTCTCCACAAAGCGAATGTGCTACCCACTTATCCACAAACAGAAAGTGCTGCCCAACTCTCCACAAAGGGAACGTGCTGCCCACCTCTCCACAAAGGGAACGTTCTGCCCACCTCTCCACAAGGAGAAAGTGCTGCCCACCTCTACACAAAGAGAAAGCGCTGCCCACTTCTCCAGAAAGAGAAAGAGCTTAGCACCTCTCCACAAAGAGTAATCGCTGATCACCTCCCCACAAAGGGAAAGTGCTGCCCACCTTTCCACAAAGGGAAAGTGCTGCCCATCTCTCCACAAAGAGAAAGTGCTGGCCACCTCTACACAAAGAGAAAGTGCTGCACACTTCTCCACAAAAAGAAAACGCTGCCCAGCTCTCCACAAAGGTAAAGTGCTGCCCACTGCTCCACAAAGGGTACGTGCTGGCCACCTTTCCAAAAAGGGAACGTGCTGCCCACCTCTCCACAATGGGAACGTGCTGCCCACTGCTCCACAAAGGGAACGAGCTGCCCACATCTCCACAAGCGAACGTGCTGCCCACATCTCCACAAAGGGAACGAGCTGCCCATCTCTCCACAAAGAGAAAGTGCTGCCCACCTCTCCACAAAAAGAAAGTGCTGCCCTACCCTCCACAAAGAGAAAGTGCTGCCCACCTCTCCACAAAGAGGAAGTGCTGCCCACCTCTCCACAAAGAGAAAGTGCTGCCCACCTCTCCACAAAAATAAAGTGCTGCCTACCTCTCCACAAAGAGAAAGTGCTGCCCACCTCTCCACAAAGATAAATTAGCTGCCCACCTCTCCACAAAGAGAAAGAGCTGCCCACCTCACCACAAAGAGGAAGCGCTGCAAACCTTTCCACAAAGAGAAAGTGCTGCCCACCTCTCCACAAAGAGAAAGCGCTGCCCACCTCTCCACAAAGAGAAAGAGCTTCCCACCTCTCCACAAAGAGTAATCGCTGATCACCTCTCCACAAAGGGAAAGTGCTGCCCACCTCTCCACAAAGGGAAAGTGCTGCCCACCTCTCCACAAAGAGAAAGTGCTGGCCACCTCTCCACAAAGAGAAAGTGCTGCCCACTTCTCCACAAAAAGAAAACGCTGCCCAGCTCTCCACAAAGGTAAAGTGCTGCCCACTGCTCCACAAAGGGTACGTGCTGGCCACCTTTCCAAAAAGGGAACGTGCTGCCCATCCTCTCCACAAAGGGAACGTTCTGCCCACCGCTCCACATAGGGGACGTGCTGCCCACCTTTCCACAAAGGGAACGAGCTGCCCACATCTCCACAATGGGAATGTGCTGCCCACATCTCCACAAAGGGAACGAGCTGCCCACCTCTCCACAAAGAGAAAGTGCTGCCCACCTCTCCACAAAAGAAAGTGCTGCCCTACTTTCCACAAGGAGAAAGTGCTGCCCACCTCTCCACAAAAATAAAGTGCTGCCTACCCTTCCACAAAGAGAATGTGCTGCCCACCTCTCCACAAAGATAAATTAGCTGCCCACCTCTCCACAAAGAGAAAGAGCTGCCCACCTCACCACAAAGAGGAAGCGCTGCTCACCTTTCCACAAAGAGAAAGTGCTGCCCACCTCTCCACAAAGAGAAAGCGCTGCCCACCTCTCCACAAAGAGAAAGAGCTTCCCACCTCTCCACAAAGAGTAATCGCTGATCACCTCTCCACAAAGGGAAAGTGCTGCCCACCTCTCCACAAAGGGAAAGTGCTGCCCACCTCTCCACAAAGAGAAAGTGCTGGCCACCTCTCCACAAAGAGAAAGTGCTGCCCACTTCTCCACAAAAAGAAAACGCTGCCCAGCTCTCCACAAAGGTAAAGTGCTGCCCACTGCTCCACAAAGGGTACGTGCTGGCCACCTTTCCACAAAGGGAAAGTGCTGCCCATCTCTCCACAAAGAGAAATAGCTTCCCACCTCTCCACAAAGGGAAAGAGCTGCCCACCTCTCCACAAAGCGAATGTGCTACCCACTTATCCACAAACAGAACGTGCTGCCCACCTCTCCACAAAGGGAACGTGCTGCCCACCTCTCCACAAAGGGAACGTTCTGCCCACCTCTCCACAAAGAGAAAGTGCTATCCACCTCTCCTTAAAAAAGAAAGTGCTGCCCACCTCTCCAAAAAACACAAAGTGCTGCCCAACTCTCCACATAGAGAAAGTGCTGCCCACCTCTACACAAAGAGAAAGCGCTGCCCACTTCTCCAGAAAGAGAAAGAGCTTAGCACCTCTCCACAAAGAGTAATCGCTGATCACCTCCCCACAAAGGGAAAGTGCTGCCCACCTTTCCACAAAGGGAAAGTGCTGCCCATCTCTCCACAAAGAGAAAGTGCTGGCCACCTCTACACAAAGAGAAAGTGCTGCCCACTTCTCCACAAAAAGAAAACGCTGCCCAGCTCTCCACAAAGGTAAAGTGCTGCCCACTGCTCCACAAAGGGTACACACTGGCCACCTTTCCACAAAGTGAACGTGCTGCCCACCTCTCCACAAAGAGAAAGTGCTGCCCTCCGCTCCACAAAGGGTACGAGCTGCCCACCGCTCCACATAGGGGACGTGCTGCCCACCTTTCCACAAAGGGAACGAGCTGCCCACCTCTCCACAAAGAGAAAGTGCTGCATACCTCTCAACAAAAAGAAAGTGCTGCCCTACTTTCCACAAGGAGAAAGTGCTGCCCACCTCTCCACAAAAATAAAGTGCTGCCTACCTCTCCACAAAGAGAAAGTGCTGCCCACCTCTCCACAAAGATAAATTAGCTGCCCACCTCTCCAAAAAGAGAAAGAGCTGCCCACCTCACCAAAAAGAGGAAGCGCTGCTCACCTTTCCACAAAGAGAAAGTGCTGCCCACCTCTCCACAAAGAGAAAGCGCTGCCCACCTCTCCACAAAGAGAAAGAGCTTCCCACCTCTCCACAAAGAGTAATCGCTGATCACCTCTCCACAAAGAGAAAGTGCTGCCCACCTCTCCACAAAGGGAAAGAGCTGCCCACTTCTCCACAAAGCGAATGTGCTACCCACTTATCCACAAACAGAAAGTGCTGCCCAACTCTCCACAAAGGGAACGTGCTGCCCACCTCTCCACAAAGGGAACGTTCTGCCCACCTCTCCACAAGGAGAAAGTGCTGCCCACCTCTACACAAAGAGAAAGCGCTGCCCACTTCTCCAGAAAGAGAAAGAGCTTAGCACCTCTCCACAAAGAGTAATCGCTGATCACCTCCCCACAAAGGGAAAGTGCTGCCCACCTTTCCACAAAGGGAAAGTGCTGCCCATCTCTCCACAAAGAGAAAGTGCTGGCCACCTCTACACAAAGAGAAAGTGCTGCACACTTCTCCACAAAAAGAAAACGCTGCCCAGCTCTCCACAAAGGTAAAGTGCTGCCCACTGCTCCACAAAGGGTACGTGCTGGCCACCTTTCCAAAAAGGGAACGTGCTGCCCACCTCTCCACAATGGGAACGTGCTGCCCACTGCTCCACAAAGGGAACGAGCTGCCCACATCTCCACAAGCGAACGTGCTGCCCACATCTCCACAAAGGGAACGAGCTGCCCATCTCTCCACAAAGAGAAAGTGCTGCCCACCTCTCCACAAAAAGAAAGTGCTGCCCTACCCTCCACAAAGAGAAAGTGCTGCCCACCTCTCCACAAAGAGGAAGTGCTGCCCACCTCTCCACAAAGAGAAAGTGCTGCCCACCTCTCCACAAAAATAAAGTGCTGCCTACCTCTCCACAAAGAGAAAGTGCTGCCCACCTCTCCACAAAGATAAATTAGCTGCCCACCTCTCCACAAAGAGAAAGAGCTGCCCACCTCACCACAAAGAGGAAGCGCTGCAAACCTTTCCACAAAGAGAAAGTGCTGCCCACCTCTCCACAAAGAGAAAGCGCTGCCCACCTCTCCACAAAGAGAAAGAGCTTCCCACCTCTCCACAAAGAGTAATCGCTGATCACCTCTCCACAAAGGGGAAGTGCTGCCCACCTCTCCACAAAGGGAAAGTGCTGCCCACCTCTCCACAAAGAGAAAGTGCTGGCCACCTCTCCACAAAGAGAAAGTGCTGCCCACTTCTCCACAAAAAGAAAACGCTGCCCAGCTCTCCACAAAGGTAAAGTGCTGCCCACTGCTCCACAAAGGGTACGTGCTGGCCACCTTTCCAAAAAGGGAACGTGCTGCCATCCTCTCCACAAAGGGAACGTTCTGCCCACCGCTCCACATAGGGGACGTGCTGCCCACCTTTCCACAAAGGGAACGAGCTGCCCACATCTCCACAATGGGAATGTGCTGCCCACATCTCCACAAAGGGAACGAGCTGCCCACCTCTCCACAAAGAGAAAGTGCTGCCCACCTCTCCACAAAAGAAAGTGCTGCCCTACTTTCCACAAGGAGAAAGTGCTGCCCACCTCTCCACAAAAATAAAGTGCTGCCTACCCTTCCACAAAGAGAATGTGCTGCCCACCTCTCCACAAAGATAAATTAGCTGCCCACCTCTCCACAAAGAGAAAGAGCTGCCCACCTCACCACAAAGAGGAAGCGCTGCTCACCTTTCCACAAAGAGAAAGTGCTGCCCACCTCTCCACAAAGAGAAAGCGCTGCCCACCTCTCCACAAAGAGAAAGAGCTTCCCACCTCTCCACAAAGAGTAATCGCTGATCACCTCTCCACAAAGGGAAAGTGCTGCCCACCTCTCCACAAAGGGAAAGTGCTGCCCACCTCTCCACAAAGAGAAAGTGCTGGCCACCTCTCCACAAAGAGAAAGTGCTGCCCACTTCTCCACAAAAAGAAAACGCTGCCCAGCTCTCCACAAAGGTAAAGTGCTGCCCACTGCTCCACAAAGGGTACGTGCTGGCCACCTTTCCAAAAAGGGAACGTGCTGCCCACCTCTCCACAATGGGAACGTGCTGCCCACTGCTCCACAAAGGGAACGAGCTGCCCACATCTCCACAAGCGAACGTGCTGCCCACATCTCCACAAAGGGAACGAGCTGCCCACCTCTCCACAAAGAGAAAGTGCTGCCCACCTCTCCACAAAAAGAAAGTGCAGCCCTACCCTCCACAAAGAGAAAGTGCTGCCCACCTCTCCACAAAGAGGAAGTGCTGCCCACCTCTCCACAAAGAGAAAGCGCTGCCCAACTCTCCACAAAGAAAAAGCTCTGCCCACCTCTCCACAAAGGGAATGTGCTGCCCAACTCTCCACCAAGAGAAAGTGTTGGCCACTTCTCCACAAAGAGAAAGTGCTTCCCACCTCTCCACAAAAATAGTGCTGCCTACCTCTCCACAAAGAGAAAGTGCTGCCCACCTCTCCACAAAGATAAAGAGCTGCCCACCTTTCCACAAAGACAAAGTGCTGCCAACCTCTCCACAAAGCGAATGTGCTACCCACTTATCCACAAACAGAAAGTGCTGCCCATCTCTCCACAAAGGGAACGTGCTGCCCACCTCTCCACAAAGGGAACGTTCTGCCCACCGCTCCAAATAGGGGACGTGCTGCCCACCTTTCCACAAAGGGAACGAGCTGCCCACATCTCCACAATGGGAACGTGCTGCCCACATCTCCACAAAGGGAACGAGCTGCCCACCTCTCCACAAAGAGAAAGTGCTGCCCACCTCTCCACAAAAAGAAAGTGCTGCCCTACTTTCCACAAGGAGAAAGTGCTGCCCACATCTCCACAAAAATAAAGTGCTGCCTACCTCTCCACAAAGAGAAAGTGCTGCCCACTTCTCCACAAAGATACATTAGCTGCCCACCTCTCCACAAAGAGAAAGTGCTGCCCACATCACCACAAAGATGAAGCGCTGCTCACCTTTCCACAAAGAGAAAGTGCTGCCCACCTCTACACAAAGAGAAAGCGCTGCCCACCTCTCCACAAAGAGTAATCGCTGATCACCTCTCCACAAAGGGAAAGTGCTGCCCACCTCTCCACAAAGGGAAAGTGCTGCCCACCTCTCCACAAAGAGAAAGTGCTGGCCACCTCTCCACAAAGAGAAAGTGCTGCCCACTTCTCCACAAAAAGAAAACGCTGCCCAGCTCTCCACAAAGGTAAAGTGCTGCCCACTGCTCCACAAAGGGTACGTGCTGGCCACCTTTCCAAAAAGGGAACGTGCTGCCCATCCTCTCCACAAAGGAAACGTTCTGCCCATCGCTCCACATAGGGGACGTGCTGCCCACCTTTCCACAAAGGGAACGAGCTGCCCACATCTCCACAATGGGAATGTGCTGCCCACATCTCCACAAAGGGAACGAGCTGCCCACCTCTCCACAAAGAGAAAGTGCTGCCCACCTCTCCACAAAAGAAAGTGCTGCCCTACTTTCCACAAGGAGAAAGTGCTGCCCACCTCTCCACAAAAATAAAGTGCTGCCTACCCTTCCACAAAGAGAATGTGCTGCCCACCTCTCCACAAAGATAAATTAGCTGCCCACCTCTCCACAAAGAGAAAGAGCTGCCCACCTCACCACAAAGAGGAAGCGCTGCTCACCTTTCCACAAAGAGAAAGTGCTGCCCACCTCTCCACAAAGAGAAAGCGCTGCCCACCTCTCCACAAAGAGAAAGAGCTTCCCACCTCTCCACAAAGAGTAATCGCTGATCACCTCTCCACAAAGGGAAAGTGCTGCCCACCTCTCCACAAAGGGAAAGTGCTGCCCACCTCTCCACAAAGAGAAAGTGCTGGCCACCTCTCCACAAAGAGAAAGTGCTGCCCACTTCTCCACAAAAAGAAAACGCTGCCCAGCTCTCCACAAAGGTAAAGTGCTGCCCACTGCTCCACAAAGGGTACGTGCTGGCCACCTTTCCAAAAAGGGAACGTGCTGCCCACCTCTCCACAATGGGAACGTGCTGCCCACTGCTCCACAAAGGGAACGAGCTGCCCACATCTCCACAAGCGAACGTGCTGCCCACATCTCCACAAAGGGAACGAGCTGCCCACCTCTCCACAAAGAGAAAGTGCTGCCCACCTCTCCACAAAAAGAAAGTGCAGCCCTACCCTCCACAAAGAGAAAGTGCTGCCCACCTCTCCACAAAGAGGAAGTGCTGCCCACCTCTCCACAAAGAGAAAGCGCTGCCCAACTCTCCACAAAGAAAAAGCTCTGCCCACCTCTCCACAAAGGGAATGTGCTGCCCAACTCTCCACCAAGAGAAAGTGTTGGCCACTTCTCCACAAAGAGAAAGTGCTTCCCACCTCTCCACAAAAATAGTGCTGCCTACCTCTCCACAAAGAGAAAGTGCTGCCCACCTCTCCACAAAGATAAAGAGCTGCCCACCTTTCCACAAAGACAAAGTGCTGCCAACCTCTCCACAAAGCGAATGTGCTACCCACTTATCCACAAACAGAAAGTGCTGCCCATCTCTCCACAAAGGGAACGTGCTGCCCACCTCTCCACAAAGGGAACGTTCTGCCCACCGCTCCAAATAGGGGACGTGCTGCCCACCTTTCCACAAAGGGAACGAGCTGCCCACATCTCCACAATGGGAACGTGCTGCCCACATCTCCACAAAGGGAACGAGCTGCCCACCTCTCCACAAAGAGAAAGTGCTGCCCACCTCTCCACAAAAAGAAAGTGCTGCCCTACTTTCCACAAGGAGAAAGTGCTGCCCACATCTCCACAAAAATAAAGTGCTGCCTACCTCTCCACAAAGAGAAAGTGCTGCCCACTTCTCCACAAAGATACATTAGCTGCCCACCTCTCCACAAAGAGAAAGTGCTGCCCACATCACCACAAAGATGAAGCGCTGCTCACCTTTCCACAAAGAGAAAGTGCTGCCCACCTCTACACAAAGAGAAAGCGCTGCCCACCTCTCCACAAAGAGTAATCGCTGATCACCTCTCCACAAAGGGAAAGTGCTGCCCACCTCTCCACAAAGGGAAAGTGCTGCCCACCTCTCCACAAAGAGAAAGTGCTGGCCACCTCTCCACAAAGAGAAAGTGCTGCCCACTTCTCCACAAAAAGAAAACGCTGCCCAGCTCTCCACAAAGGTAAAGTGCTGCCCACTGCTCCACAAAGGGTACGTGCTGGCCACCTTTCCAAAAAGGGAACGTGCTGCCCATCCTCTCCACAAAGGAAACGTTCTGCCCACCGCTCCACATAGGGGACGTGCTGCCCACCTTTCCACAAAGGGAACGAGCTGCCCACATCTCCACAATGGGAATGTGCTGCCCACATCTCCACAAAGGGAACGAGCTGCCCACCTCTCCACAAAGAGAAAGTGCTGCCCACCTCTCCACAAAAGAAAGTGCTGCCCTACTTTCCACAAGGAGAAAGTGCTGCCCACCTCTCCACAAAAATAAAGTGCTGCCTACCCTTCCACAAAGAGAATGTGCTGCCCACCTCTCCACAAAGATAAATTAGCTGCCCACCTCACCACAAAGAGGAAGCGCTGCTCACCTTTCCACAAAGAGAAAGTGCTGCCCACCTCTCCACAAAGAGAAAGCGCTGCCCACCTCTCCACAAAGAGAAAGAGCTTCCCACCTCTCCACAAAGAGTAATCGCTGATCACCTCTCCACAAAGGGAAAGTGCTGCCCACCTCTCCACAAAGGGAAAGTGCTGCCCACCTCTCCACAAAGAGAAAGTGCTGGCCACCTCTCCACAAAGAGAAAGTGCTGCCCACTTCTCCACAAAAAGAAAACGCTGCCCAGCTCTCCACAAAGGTAAAGTGCTGCCCACTGCTCCACAAAGGGTACGTGCTGGCCACCTTTCCAAAAAGGGAACGTGCTGCCCACCTCTCCACAATGGGAACGTGCTGCCCACTGCTCCACAAAGGGAACGAGCTGCCCACATCTCCACAAGCGAACGTGCTGCCCACATCTCCACAAAGGGAACGAGCTGCCCACCTCTCCACAAAGAGAAAGTGCTGCCCACCTCTCCACAAAAAGAAAGTGCAGCCCTACCCTCCACAAAGAGAAAGTGCTGCCCACCTCTCCACAAAGAGGAAGTGCTGCCCACCTCTCCACAAAGAGAAAGCGCTGCCCAACTCTCCACAAAGAAAAAGCTCTGCCCACCTCTCCACAAAGGGAATGTGCTGCCCAACTCTCCACCAAGAGAAAGTGTTGGCCACTTCTCCACAAAGAGAAAGTGCTTCCCACCTCTCCACAAAAATAGTGCTGCCTACCTCTCCACAAAGAGAAAGTGCTGCCCACCTCTCCACAAAGATAAAGAGCTGCCCACCTTTCCACAAAGACAAAGTGCTGCCAACCTCTCCACAAAGCGAATGTGCTACCCACTTATCCACAAACAGAAAGTGCTGCCCATCTCTCCACAAAGGGAACGTGCTGCCCACCTCTCCACAAAGGGAACGTTCTGCCCACCGCTCCACATAGGGGACGTGCTGCCCACCTTTCCACAAAGGGAACGAGCTGCCCACATCTCCACAATGGGAACGTGCTGCCCACATCTCCACAAAGGGAACGAGCTGCCCACCTCTCCACAAAGAGAAAGTGCTGCCCACCTCTCCACAAAAAGAAAGTGCTGCCCTACTTTCCACAAGGAGAAAGTGCTGCCCACATCTCCACAAAAATAAAGTGCTGCCTACCTCTCCACAAAGAGAAAGTGCTGCCCACTTCTCCACAAAGATACATTAGCTGCCCACCTCTCCACAAAGAGAAAGTGCTGCCCACATCACCACAAAGATGAAGCGCTGCTCACCTTTCCACAAAGAGAAAGTGCTGCCCACCTCTACACAAAGAGAAAGCGCTGCCCACCTCTCCACAAAGAGTAATCGCTGATCACCTCTCCACAAAGGGAAAGTGCTGCCCACCTCTCCACAAAGGGAAAGTGCTGCCCACCTCTCCACAAAGAGAAAGTGCTGGCCACCTCTCCACAAAGAGAAAGTGCTGCCCACTTCTCCACAAAAAGAAAATGCTGCCCAGCTCTCCACAAAGGTAAAGTGCTGCCCACTGCTCCACAAAGGGTACGTGCTGGCCACCTTTCCAAAAAGGGAACGTGCTGCCCACCTCTCCACAATGGGAACGTGCTGCCCACTGCTCCACAAAGGGAACGAGCTGCCCACATCTCCACAAGCGAACGTGCTGCCCACATCTCCACAAAGGGAACGAGCTGCCCACTACTCCACAAAGAGAAAGTGCTGCCCACCTCTCCACAAAAAGAAAGTGCAGCCCTACCCTCCACAAAGAGAAAGTGCTGCCCACCTCTCCACAAAGAGGAAGTGCTGCCCACCTCTCCACAAAAATAAAGTGCTGCCCACCTCTCCACAAAGAGAAAGTGCTGCCCACCTCTCCACAAAGATAAATTAGCTGCCCACCTCTCCACAAAGAGAAAGAGCTGCCCACCTCACCACAAAGAGGAAGCGCTGCTCACCTTTCCACAAAGAGAAAGTGCTGCCCACCTCTCCACAAAGAGAAAGCGCTGCCCACCTGTCCACAAAGAGTAATCGCTGATCACCTCTCCACAAAGGGAAAGTGCTGCCCACCTCTCCACAAAGGGAAAGTGCTGCCCACCTCTCCACAAAGAGAAAGTGCTGGCCACCTCTCCACAAAGAGAAAGTGCTGCCCACTTCTCCACAAAAAGAAAACGCTGCCCAGCTCTCCACAAAGGTAAAGTGCTGCCCACTGCTCCACAAAGGGTACGTGCTGGCCACCTTTCCAAAAAGGGAACGTGCTGCCCACCTCTCCACAATGGGAACGTGCTGCCCACTGCTCCACAAAGGGAACGAGCTGCCCACCTCTCCACAAAGAGAAAGTGCTGCCCACCTCTCCACAAAAAGAAAGTGCTGCCCTACCCTCCACAAAGAGAAAGTGCTGCCCACCTCTCCACAAAGAGGAAGTGCTGCCCACCTCTCCACAAAGAGAAAGCGCTGCCCAACTCTCCACAAAGAAAAAGCTCTGCCCAGCTCTCCACAAAGGGAATGTGCTGCCCAACTCTCCACCAAGAGAACGTGTTGGCCACTTCTCCACAAAGAGAAAGTGCTTCCCACCTCTCCACAAAAATAGTGCTGCCTACCTCTCCACAAAGAGAAAGTGCTGCCCACCTCTCCACAAAGATAAAGAGCTGCCCACCTTTCCACAAAGAGAAAGTGCTGCCCACCTCTCCACAAAGCGAATGTGCTACCCACTTATCCACAAACAGAAAGTGCTGCCCACCTCTCCACAAAGGGAACGTGCTGCCCACCTCTCCACAAAGGGAACGTTCTGCCCACCGCTCCACATAGGGGACTTGCTGCCCACCTTTCCACAAAGGGAACGAGCTGCCCACATCTCCACAATGGGAACGTGCTGCCCACATCTCCACAAAGGGAACGAGCTGCCCACCTCTCCACAAAGAGAAAGTGCTGCCCACCTCTCCACAAAAAGAAAGTGCTGCCCTACTTTCCACAAGGAGAAAGTGCTGCCCACCTCTCCACAAAAATAAAGTGCTGCCTACCTCTCCACAAAGAGAAAGTGCTGCCCACCTCTCCACATATATAAATTAGCTGCCCACCTCTCCACAAAGAGAAAGTGCTGCCCACATCACCACAAAGAGGAAGCGCTGCTCACCTTTCCACAAAGAGAAAGTGCTGCCCACCTCTACACAAAGAGAAAGCGCTGCCCACCTCTCCACAAAGAGAAAGAGCTTCCCACCTCTCCACAAAGAGTAATCGCTGATCACCTCTCCACAAAGGGAAAGTGCTGCACACCTCTCCACAAAGGGAAAGTGCTGCCCACCTCTCCACAAAGAGAAAGTGCTGTCCACCTCTCCACAAAGACAAAGTGCTGCCCACTGCTCCACAAAGGGTACGTGCTGGCCACCTTTCCACAAAGGGAACGTGATGCCCACCTCTCCACAATGGGAACGTCCTGCCCACTGCTCCACAAAGTGGACGTGCTGCCCACTTTTCCACAAAGGGAACAAGCTGCCCACATCTCCACAAGGGAACGAGCTGCCCACATCTCCATAAGGGAACGTGCTGCCCACATCTCAAGAAGGGGAACGAGCTGCCCACCTCTCCACAAAGAGGAAGTGCTGCCCACCTCTCCACAAAGAGAAAGCGCTGCCCAACTCTCCACAAAGAAAAAGCTCTGCCCACCTCTCCACAAAGGGAATGTGCTGCCCAACTCTCCACCAAGAGAAAGTGTTGGCCAATTCTCCACAAAGAGAAAGTGCTTCCCACCTCTCCACAAAAATAGTGCTGCCTACCTCTCCACAAAGAGAAAGTGCTGCCCACCTCTCCACAAAGATAAAGACCTGCCCACCTTTCCACAAAGAGAAAGTGCTGCCAACCTCTCCACAAAAAGAATGTGCTACCCACTTATCCACAAACAGAAAGTGCTGCCCACCTCTCCACAAAGGGAACGTGCTGCCCACCTCTCCACAAAGGGAACGTTCTGCCCACCGCTCCACATAGGGGATGTGCTGCCCACCTTTCCACAAAGGGAACGAGCTGCCCACATCTCCACAATGGGAACGTGCTGCCCACATCTCCACAAAGGGAACGAGCTGCCCACCTCTCCACAAAGAGAAAGTGCTGCCCACCTCTCCACAAAAAGAAAGTGCTGCCCTACTTTCCACAAGGAGAAAGTGCTGCCCACCTCTCCACAAAAATAAAGTGCTGCCTACCTCTCCACAAAGAGAAAGTGCTGCCCACTTCTCCACAAAGATACATTAGCTGCCCACCTCTCCACAAAGAGAAAGTGCTGCCCACATCACCACAAAGATGAAGCGCTGCTCACCTTTCCACAAAGAGAAAGTGCTGCCCACCTCTACACAAAGAGAAAGCGCTGCCCAACTCTCCACAAAGAAAAAGCTCTGCCCACCTCTCCACAAAGGGAATGTGCTGCCCAACTCTCCACCAAGAGAAAGTGTTGGCCACTTCTCCACAAAGAGAAAGTGCTTCCCACCTCTCCACAAAAATAGTGCTGCCTACCTCTCCACAAAGAGAAAGTGCTGCCCACCTCTCCACAAAGATAAAGAGCTGCCCACCTTTCCACAAAGAGAAAGTGCTGCCCACCTCTCCACAAAGCGAATGTGCTACCCACTTATCCACAAACAGAAAGTGCTGCCCACCTCTCCACAAAGGGAACGTGCTGCCCACCTCTCCACAAAGGGAACGTTCTGCCCACCGCTCCACATAGGGGACGTGCTGCCCACCTTTCCACAAAGGGAACGAGCTGCCCACATCTCCACAATGGGAACGTGCTGCCCACATCTCCACAAAGGGAACGAGCTGCCCACCTCTCCACAAAGAGAAAGTGCTGCCCACCTCTCCACAAAAAGAAAGTGCTGCCCTACTTTCCACAAGGAGAAAGTGCTGCCCACCTCTCCACAAAAATAAAGTGCTGCCTACAACTCCACAAAGAGAAAGTGCTGCCCACCTCTCCACAAAGATAAATTAGCTGCCCACCTCTCCACAAAGAGAAAGTGCTGCCCACATCACCACAAAGAGGAAGCGCTGCTCACCTTTCCACAAAGAGAAAGTGCTGCCCACCTCTACACAAAGAGAAAGCGCTGCCCACCTCTCCACAAAGAGAAAGAGCTTCCCACCTCTCCACAAAGAGTAATCGCTGATCACCTCTCCACAAAGGGAAAGTGCTGCACACCTCTCCACAAAGGGAAAGTGCTGCCCACCTCTCCACAAAGAGAAAGTGCTGGCCACCTCTCCACAAAGACAAAGTGCTGCCCACTGCTCCACAAAGGGTACGTGCTGGCCACCTTTCCACAAAGGGAACGTGATGCCCACCTCTCCACAATGGGAACGTCCTGCCCACTGCTCCACAAAGTGGACGTGCTGCCCACTTTTCCACAAAGGGAACGAGCTGCCCACATCTCCACAAGGGAACGAGCTGCCCACATCTCCATAAGGGAACGTGCTGCCCACATCTCAAGAAAGGGAACGAGCTGCCCACCTCTCCACAAAGAGGAAGTGCTGCCCACCTCTACACAAAGAGAAAGTGGTTCCAAACCTCTCCACAAAAATAGTGCTGCCTACCTCTCCACAAAGAGAAAGTGCTGCCCACCTCTCCACAAAGATAAAGAGCTGCCCACCTTTCCACAAAGAGAAAGTGCTGCCCACCTCTCCACAAAGCGAATGTGCTACCCACTTATCCACAAACAGAAAGTGCTGCCCACCTCTCCACAAAGGGAACGTGCTGCCCACCTCTCCACAAAGGGAACGTTCTGCCCACCGCTCCACATAGGGGACGTGCTGCCCACCTTTCCACAAAGGGAACGAGCTGCCCACATCTCCACAATGGGAACGTGCTGCCCACATCTCCACAAAGGGAACGAGCTGCCCACCTCTCCACAAAGAGAAAGTGCTGCCCACCTCTCCACAAAAAGAAAGTGCTGCCCTACTTTCCACAAGGAGAAAGTGCTGCCCACCTCTCCACAAAAATAAAGTGCTGCCTACCTCTCCACAAAGAGAAAGTGCTGCCCACCTCTCCACATATATAAATTAGCTGCCCACCTCTCCACAAAGAGAAAGTGCTGCCCACATCACCACAAAGAGGAAGCGCTGCTCACCTTTCCACAAAGAGAAAGTGCTGCCCACCTCTACACAAAGAGAAAGCGCTGCCCACCTCTCCACAAAGAGAAAGAGCTTCCCACCTCTCCACAAAGAGTAATCGCTGATCACCTCTCCACAAAGGGAAAGTGCTGCACACCTCTCCACAAAGGGAAAGTGCTGCCCACCTCTCCACAAAGAGAAAGTGCTGTCCACCTCTCCACAAAGACAAAGTGCTGCCCACTGCTCCACAAAGGGTACGTGCTGGCCACCTTTCCACAAAGGGAACGTGATGCCCACCTCTCCACAATGGGAACGTCCTGCCCACTGCTCCACAAAGTGGACGTGCTGCCCACTTTTCCACAAAGGGAACGAGCTGCCCACATCTCCACAAGGGAACGAGCTGCCCACATCTCCATAAGGGAACGTGCTGCCCACATCTCAAGAAAGGGAACGAGCTGCCCACCTCTCCACAAAGAGGAAGTGCTGCCCACCTCTCCACAAAGAGAAAGCGCTGCCCAACTCTCCACAAAGAAAAAGCTCTGCCCACCTCTCCACAAAGGGAATGTGCTGCCCAACTCTCCACCAAGAGAAAGTGTTGGCCAATTCTCCACAAAGAGAAAGTGCTTCCCACCTCTCCACAAAAATAGTGCTGCCTACCTCTCCACAAAGAGAAAGTGCTGCCCACCTCTCCACAAAGATAAAGAGCTGCCCACCTTTCCACAAAGAGAAAGTGCTGCCCACCTCTCCACAAAGAGAATGTGCTACCCACTTATCCACAAACAGAAAGTGCTGCCCACCTCTCCACAAAGGGAACGTGCTGCCCACCTCTCCACAAAGGGAACGTTCTGCCCACCACTCCACATAGGGGATGTGCTGCCCACCTTTCCACAAAGGGAACGAGCTGCCCACATCTCCACAATGGGAACGTGCTGCCCACATCTCCACAAAGGGAACGAGCTGCCCACCTCTCCACAAAGAGAAAGTGCTGCCCACCTCTCCACAAAAAGAAAGTGCTGCCCTACTTTCCACAAGGAGAAAGTGCTGCCCACCTCTCCACAAAAATAAAGTGCTGCCTACCTCTCCACAAAGAGAAAGTGCTGCCCACTTCTCCACAAAGATACATTAGCTGCCCACCTCTCCACAAAGAGAGAGTGCTGCCCACATCACCACAAAGATGAAGCGCTGCTCACCTTTCCACAAAGAGAAAGTGCTGCCCACCTCTACACAAAGAGAAAGCGCTGCCCAACTCTCCACAAAGAAAAAGCTCTGCCCACCTCTCCACAAAGGGAATGTGCTGCCCAACTCTCCATCAAGAGAAAGTGTTGGCCACTTCTCCACAAAGAGAAAGTGCTTCCCACCTCTCCACAAAAATAGTGCTGCCTACCTCTCCACAAAGAGAAAGTGCTGCCCACCTCTCCACAAAGATAAAGAGCTGCCCACCTTTCCACAAAGAGAAAGTGCTGCCCACCTCTCCACAAAGCGAATGTGCTACCCACTTATCCACAAACAGAAAGTGCTGCCCACCTCTCCACAAAGGGAACGTGCTGCCCACCTCTCCACAAAGGGAACGTTCTGCCCACCGCTCCACATAGGGGACGTGCTGCCCACCTTTCCACAAAGGGAACGAGCTGCCCACATCTCCACAATGGGAACGTGCTGCCCACATCTCCACAAAGGGAACGAGCTGCCCACATCTCCACAATGGGAACGTGCTGCCCACATCTCCACAAAGGGAACGAGCTGCCCACCTCTCCACAAAGAGAAAGTGCTGCCCACCTCTCCACAAAAAGAAAGTGCTGCCCTACTTTCCACAAGGAGAAAGTGCTGCCCACCTCTCCACAAAAATAAAGTGCTGCCTACAACTCCACAAAGATAAAGAGCTGCCCACCTTTCCACAAAGAGAAAGTGCTGCCCACCTCTCCACAAAGCGAATGTGCTACCCACTTATCCACAAACAGAAAGTGCTGCCCACCTCTCCACAAAGGGAACGTGCTGCCCACCTCTCCACAAAGGGAACGTTCTGCCCACATCTCCACAATGGGAACGTGCTGCCCACATCTCCACAAAGGGAACGAGCTGCCCACCTCTCCACAAAGAGAAAGTGCTGCCCACCTCTCCACAAAGAGAAAGTGCTGCCCTACTTTCCACAAGGAGAAAGTGCTGCCCACCTCTCCACAAAAATAAAGTGCTGCCTACAACTCCACAAAGAGAAAGTGCTGCCCACCTCTCCACAAAGATAAATTAGCTGCCCACCTCTCCACAAAGAGAAAGTGCTGCCCACATCACCACAAAGAGGAAGCGCTGCTCACCTTTCCACAAAGAGAAAGTGCTGCCCACCTCTACACAAAGAGAAAGCGCTGCCCACCTCTCCACAAAGAGAAAGAGCTTCCCACCTCTCCACAAAGAGTAATCGCTGATCACCTCTCCACAAAGGGAAAGTGCTGCCCACCTCTCCACAAAGGGAAAGTGCTGCCCACCTCTCCACAAAGAGAAAGTGCTGGCCACCTCTCCACAAAGACAAAGTGCTGCCCACTGCTTCACAATGGGTACATGCTGGCCACCTTTCCACAAAGGGAACGTGCTGCCCACCTCTCCACAAAGGGAACGTTCTGCCCACCGCTCCACATAGGGGACGTGCTGCCCACCTTTCCACAAAGAGAAAGCTCTGCCCAACTCTCCACAAAGAGAAAGCTCTGCACACCTCTCCACAAAGGGAATGTGCTGCCCAACTCTCCACCAAGAGAAAGTATTGGCCACTTTTCCACAAAGAGAAAGTGCTTCCCACCTCTCCACAAAAATAAAGTGCTGCCTACCTCTCCACAAAGAGAAAGTGCTGCCCACCTCTCCACAAAGATAAAGAGCTGCCCACCTTTCCACAAAGTGAAAGTGCTGCCCACCTCTCCACAAAGCGAATGTGCTACCCACTTATCCACAAACAGAAAGTGCAGCCTACCTCTCCACAAAGGGAACGTGCTGCCCACCTCTCCACAAAGGGAACGTGAAAGCCCACCTCTCCACAAAGGGAACGTTCTGCCCACCTCTCCAGAAAGAGAAAGTGCTATCCACCTCTCCTTAAAAAAGAAAGTGCTGCCCACCTCTCCAAAAAACACAAAATGCTGCCCAACTCTCCACATAGAGAAAGTGCTGCCCACCTCTCCACAAAGAGAAAGTGCTGATCACCTCTCCACAAAGATAAAGTGCTGCCCACCTCTCCACAAAGATAAAGAGCTGCCCACCTCACCACAAAGAGGAAGCGCTGCTCACCTTTCCACAAAGAGGAAGTGCTGCCCACCTCTCCACAAAGAGAAAGCGCTGCCCAACTCTCCTCAAAGAGAAAGCTTTGCCCACCTGTCACGACACCGACGGATGGTGGCGCCCCTCCTCGACCGGGCGGCGCTCGGCGTTCGTCGTCGCCGGCCTACTAGCTGCCATCGATCCTCATTTTCACTTTCTGTTGGTTAGGTCTAGGTTAGGCACGCACCTGTTTTGGTTTAGTTATTAGTAGGGGGGTTATTTAGTCTAGCGAGGTATGTCTGTGTTTGTGTGTGATTGTTCCTTGTCAGGTTTGTGGAATCTTGAGGAACGTGTGTTTTTTTCCCCTCTGCCTGTGGTTATTTTGTGTTTTATCATCGCAGAGGTATTTATGGGCTGCATCCCTATTTTGGACGTCTAATAAGGCTTTTGGAGCGTGGTATTTGTTTGGCGCCCTGCCCTGCCGTGTTTGGACTTTCCTTATTTTTGTGCATACGGATTAAAAGTGTGTTCAAGAATTTACTGTCTCCTGCGCTTGACTCTACCTCTCCTGCTTCCTTGAGCCAGCCCTGACAGAATCACGCACCACAATTGATGGAGTCAGCAGGAGCTTCAGCGCCAACCCCGTCCATGGAGGAAAGAGTTGCCCAACACTCCACCCTGCTCCACCGTCTGGGTACCGCCATGGATCAGGTGTTGGCGCGCATGGAGAGCTGGGACCTAAGCGCTCTCGGCCCCACAAACGCGGCAGGTCAACAGCCTGCGCCCCAACCAGCACCCACAGCACCCAGTACCAGTGGGGTGAAACTCGCCCCCCCCAGGGAGTACGATGGGACGGCCGCTGGGTGTAAGGGCTTCTTACTCCAGTTGGAGTTATACCTGGCGACCGTTCGTCCCCCTCCCTCGGGGGAGGGGAGCGTCAGCGTCCTCGTCTCGTGTCTCACGGGTAGGGCCCTGGAATGGGCCAACGCCGTGTGGGACAGTTCGGACTCAGCCAGGGACAACTACCCGGAGTTCACCCGCCGTTTCCGGGCAGTGTTCGATCATCCCCCGGAGGGGAGACCGGCGGGTGAGCGGCTATTTCACCTGAGACAGGAGACGAGGAGCACGCAGGACTTTGCTCTAGAGTTCTGGACCATGGCCACGGGAGCAGAGTGGAATGAGAGGGCCCTTATAGATCACTACCGATGTAGTCTGAGGGAGGACGTCCGCCGGGAGTTAGCCTGTCGGGACACGACCATCACCCTGGACCAGCTGGTTGACCTGTCCATCCGACTGGACAATCTGCTGGCCGCCTGCGGGCGTCCAAACCGGGCCCTGCTCATTCCACCTTCCAGCCCTCCTGCTCCCACGCCTATGGAGATAGGGGGGGCTGCAGCCAGGAAGACTGGAGGGGGAGTTCGCTCCTGCACCTCATGTGGTCGCAGAGGGCACACTGTGGACCGGTGCTGGAGAAGCTCACCCGGGAGTCCAGAAGGCAGGCAGAGCACTCCTTTGACACCTCAGGTGAGTCAGCACCAGCCTCACCCAGAGCCCCCTGTCAGTCACATGTATGTGTCAGTGTCTTTTCCTTGTTTCTCTCCTCACTCCCGGCTTAAGGCGCTAGTCGATTCAGGCGCGGCGGGGAGTTTTATGGACCGTGGGGTCGCGGCTAAGTTAGGGATTCCCTTGGTCCAGTTGGACCAACCCTTCCCCATGCATGCCCTAGACAGTCGACCACTAGGGTCAGGGCTGGTCAGGGAGGTCACTGTGCCACTGGTCATGGTAATGCGGGGGGGTCATGAGGAGCGTATTTGTCTCTTCCTCATTGATTCCCCAGCATTACCAGTGGTTCTAGGGATTCCCTGGCTAGCCACTCACAACCCTAAGATTTCGTGGGGACAGAGGGCTCTTAAGGGGTGGTCAAAGGAGTGCTCGGGCAGGTGCATAGGAGTTTCCATCGGTGCGACTACGGTGGAGAGTCCAGACCAAGTCTCTACCGTGCACATTCCCTCAGAGTAGGTCTAGGTTAGGCATGCACCTGTTTTGGTTTAGTTATTAGTAGGGGGGTTATTTAGTCTAGCGAGGTATGTCTGTGTTTGTGCGTGATTGTTCCTTGTCAGGTTTGTGGAATCTTGAGGAACGTGTGTTTTTTTTCCCTCTGCCTGTGGTTATTTTGTGTGTTATCATCGCAGAGGTATTTATGGGCTGCATCCCTATTTTGGACGTCTAATAAGGGTTTTGGAGCGTGGTATTTGTTTGGCGCCCTGCCCTGCTGTGTTTGGACTTTCCTTATTTTTGTGCATACGGATTAAAAGTGTGTTCAAGAATTTACTGTCTCCTGCGCTTGACTCTACCTCTCCTGCTTCCTTGAGCCAGCCCTGACACCAGCTCTCCACAAAGGGAACGTGCTGCTCACCTCTCCACCAAGAGAAAGTGTTGGCACTTCTCCACATAGAGAAAGTGATTCTCCCCTCTCCACAAAGATAAAGAGCTGCCCACCTCCCCACAAAGAGAAAGTGCTTCCCACCTCTCCACAAAGATAAAGAGCTGCCCACCTCCCCACAAAGAGAAAGTGCTGCCCACCTCTCCACAAAGCAAATGTGCTACCCACTTATCCACAAACAGAAAGTGCTGCCCACCTCTCCACAAAGGGAACGTGCTGCCCACCTCTCCACAAAGGGAACGTTCTGCCCACCTCTCCACAAAGGGAACGTTCTACCCACCTCTCCACAAAGAGAAAGTGCTATCCACCTCCCCTTAAAAAAGAAAGTGCTGCCCACCTCTCCAAAAAACACAAAGTGCTGCCCAACTCTCCACATAGAGAAAGTGCTGCCCACCTCTCCACAAAGAGAAAGTGCTGATCACCTCTCCACAAAGAGAAAGTGCTGCCCACCTCTCCACAAAGGGAAAGAGCTGCCCACCTCTCCACAAAGCGAATGTGCTACCTACTTATCCACAAACAGAAAGTGCTGCCCACCTCTCCACAAAGGGAATGTGCTGCCCACCTCACCACAAAGGGAACGTTCTGCCCACCTCTCCACAAAGGGAATGATGTCAACAACTACAGACCAGTATCCCTTCTTTCTTTTCTCTCCAAAACTCTTGAACGTGCCGTCCTTGGCCAGCTCTCTTGCTATCTCTCTCAGAATGACCTTCTTGATCCTAATCAGTCAGGTTTCAAGACTGGGCATTCAACTGAGACTGCTCTTCTCTGTGTCATGGAGGCTCTCCGCATTGCTAAAGCTAACTCTCTCTCCTCTGCTCTCATCCTTCTAGACCTATCTGCTGCCTTTGATACTGTGAACCATCAGATCCTCCTCTCCACCCTCTCCGAGTTGGGCATCTCCGGCGCGGCCCACGCTTGGATTGCGTCCTACCTGACAGGTCGCTCCTACCAGGTGGCGTGGCGAGAATCTGTCTCCGCACCATGCGCTCTCACCACTGGTGTCCCCCAGGGCTCTGTTCTAGGCCCTCTCCTATTCTCGCTATACACCAAGTCACTTGGCTCTGTCATATCCTCACATGGTCTCTCCTATCATTGCTATGCAGACGACACACAATTAATCTTCTCCTTTCCCCCTTCTGATAACCAGGCGGCGAATCGCATCTCTGCATGTCTGTCAGACATATCAGTGTGGATGACGGAACACCACCTCAAGCTGAACCTCGGCAAGACGGAGCTGCTCTTCCTCCCGGGGAAGGACTGCCCGTTCCATGATCTCGCCATCACGGTTGACAACTCCCTTGTGTCCTCCTCCCAGAGTGCTAAGAACCTTGGCGTGATCCTGGACAACACCCTGTCGTTCTCCACTAACATCAAGGTGGTGACCCGATCCTGTAGGTTCATGCTCTACAACATTCGCAGAGTACGACCCTGCCTCACACAGGAAGCGGCGCAGGTCCTAATCCAGGCACTTGTCATCTCCCGTCTGGATTACTGCAACTCGCTGTTGGCTGGGCTCCCTGCCTGTGCCATTAAACCCCTACAACTCATCCAGAACGCCGCAGCCCGTCTGGTGTTCAACCTTCCCAAGTTCTCTCACGTCACCCCGCTCCTCCGCTCTCTCCACTGGCTTCCAGTTGAAGCTCGCATCCGCTACAAGACCATGGTGATTGCCTACGGAGCTGTGAAGGGAACGGCACCTCCATACCTTCAGGCTCTGATCAGGCCCTACACCCAAACAAGGGCACTGCGTTCATCCACCTCTGGCCTGCTGGCCCCCCTACCTCTGAGGAAGCACAGTTCCCGCTCAGCCCAGTCAAAACTGTTCGCTGCTCTGGCACCCCAATGGTGGAACAAGCTCCCTCACGACGCCAGGACAGCGGAGTCAATCACCACCTTCCGGAGACACCTGAAACCCCACCTCTTTAAGGAATACCTAGGATAGGATAAAGTAATCCTTCTAACCCCCCCCCCCCCCTAAAAGATTTAGATGCACTATTGTAAAGTGGTTGTTCCACTGGATATCATAAGGTGAATGCACCAATTTGTAAGTCGCTCTGGATAAGAGCGTCTGCTAAATGACTTAAATGTAATGTAAATGGAACATGCTGCCCACCTCTCCACAAAAATGAAAGTGCTGCCCACCTCTATAAAAAACACAAAGTGCTGCCCAACTCCCCACATAGAGAAAGTGCTGCTCACCTCTACACAAAGAGAAAGCGCTGCCCACTTCTCCACAAAGAGAAAGAGCTTCCCACCTCTCCACAAAAATAAAGTGCTGCCCACCTCTCCACAAAGGGAAAGTGCTGCCCACCTCTCCACAAAGATAAAGAGCTGCCCACCTCTCCACAAAAAGAAAGTGCTGCCCTACTTTCCACAAAGAGAAAGTGCTGCCCACCTCTCCACAAAGAGGAAGCGCTGCTCACCTCTCCACAAAGAGGAAGTGCTGCCCACCTCTCCACAAAGAGAAAGCGCTGCCTAACTCTCCACAAAGAGAAAGCTCTGCCCACCTCTCCACAAAGGGAACGTGCTGCCCACCTCTCCACCAAGAGAAAGTGTTGGTCACTTCTCCACAAAGAGAAAGTGCTTCCCACCTCTCCACAAAAATAAAGTGCTGCCTACCTCTCCACAAAGAGAAAGTGCTGCCCACCTCTCCACAAAGATAAAGAGCTGCCCACCTTTCCACAAAGAGAAAGTGCTGCCCACCTCTCCACAAAGAGGAAGTGCTGCCCACCTCTCCACAAAGAGAAAGCGCTGCCCTACACTCTCCACAAAGAGAAAGCTGCTGCCCACCTCTCCACAAAGGGAACGGTGCTGCCCACCTCTCCACCAAGAGAAAGTGGTTGCCGTCACTTCTCCACAAAGAGAAAGTGCTGCCCACCTCTCCACAAAGAGAAAGTGCTGATCACCTCTCCACAAAGAGAAAGTGCTGATCACCTCTCCACAAAGGGAAAGTGCTGCCCACCTCTCCGCAAAGAGAAAGTGCTGGCCACCTCTCCACAAAGAGAAAGTGCTGCCCACCTCTCCACAAAAAGAAAACGCTGCCCAGCTCTCCACAAAGGGAAAGTGCTGCCCACCTCTCCTCAAGGGGAACGTGCTGCCCACCTCTCCACAAAGAGAAAGTTCTGTCCACCTCTCCACAAAGAGAAAGAGCTGCCCCTCTCTCCACAAAGAGGAAGCGTTGCTCACTTTTCCACAAAGGGAAAGTGCTACCCACCTCTCCACAAAGAGAAAGCTCTTTTCACCTCTCCACAAAGGGAACGAATTGCCCATCTCTCCACAAAGGGAACGTGCTGCCCACCTCTCCACAATGAGAACGTGATGCCCACCTTTCCACAAAGAGAAAGTGCGGCCCACCTCTCCACAAATAGAAAGTGCTGCAGCATAACACAAACACACACGCACACACAAACCCCCAGCCCTCCTGTCAGACTGATGACATGGACCCATGGTGCGCAGGCCGCAGCAGACAGACAGTTATGTTTATGTAAGGGGTCAGTGTTCCGCATATGGCCAACGTGTTAAAATACACACGGCTTATGCCACAGCTTCTAAAAATGTATTGCGGCTGTCTGTATATCAGGAATAAAATAAACTCTGAATGTTTCAGCAAGCAGCACTGAGGATTTAATGATTGAGTATTTGAAACTATGGTCAGATTTGTACATGAAAAATCAAGAAAAAACACGCCTTTAAAAGTCCAAAGATATTGGGTTGGACGTCAGTAATATACAGAGGGCTGTTTGAGTTGGCAGAGCGGGACGAGCAGATTTGCCTTGGATAAGTGTGTGTCACACGCCATCTCAGAGACTAGCAAGGGTGCAGTATAAGCCATAGGAACTGGTGGTGAAACTAAACACATGCAATGACAGCCACAGGCAGTCCACGCCAGCCAAAGAGTCTTAACTCCCAAACACCAGCCCGAAGGGGGAGAGCGCACAGGGCTTCTGATAAGTGGAATAAAGCAGCAGAAAATATATTAATACCTTCCCCTTCAAAGCAAACCATTATGTGCCACTAAATTCAGATTATTTTCTATGTACTCTGTTGCTTATTTCTCTTGGCTGAATAGTATCTCTACTCTGACTCCACCAAGCTTACTGACTGAGTCGTTCTGCCTAGCTAGTTAATAGATAGGTTGCCGACGGACTGACCTTGAGGTTAATATTAGAAGGCTCACTAGATTGTGAACACACAATGAACAATGTCGACCAGAGAAGAGTACTTAAGTCTGGCTGCTGTGGTCTTCACACTATCATTGGAATGCCCACACCAGCCAAAGACAAAAGTGCATCCCAAATGGAACCCTATTCACTATGGTGCTTCCCTATATGGTGCGCTACTTTTGACCAGAGCCCTATGAGTACTGGTCAAAAGTAATGCATTATAAAGGGAATAGGGTGCCATTTGGGAAGTAGACAAAAGCCTTTACCAGGATACTGTACAGTCTTGTAGGAAGCGGTAGTCAAGTGTGAACTAGAGGTCTGTAGGCATACTGTAGGCATCATGGCGTGATGTTTTGGGTACATTTCCTCTGACTGACACCCTGTCTGTACCCTCAGGGGTGGTTATGGGCAATATAGTGGGACCTGTGGCAGGAAGGCTAACCGTGTCCACCTCGCAGCAAACTGAGCCTGTCCAGCACCCTGTAGTGGCCTGTGGGTAATATCCAACGATAATTCCATCTCCCGTTGGCCAATGAAAAGCCTCACCCACTGGGCTCTGGTTTTTCCACTCCCCTGGTCTCGGGTCATGGGGCTAGGCATTGTGGGTATGTTGAGGGAGGGTGGGGGTGTGGGGTAAGAGTGGGGTCGGCATATAAAAACATATGTAATGAGAAAACATGTGGCGTCGAGTGACTATTGGAAGTCATCAACAACAGAAAATAATAATTCAATGGTAAAAAAACAACTGAAGCCGTCTTTTCGTGGCTGGGAGACCACTGTCATCATGTCTCAGGAATTAGGCAAACATATGCTGGTCTGCTGCTGTTGAAACCGAGGCGCCTCGCTCAGGCTGTGGTTTGGGAACATGAAAGGGTTTGTGGGATGAGCAGGAGGTCTGGCCCTAATTCAGTGCCTTTTTGCAAGGGAATCTGGCAGCACACTCCGATTGTGGGACCGGGAGAAGGAATTTGGTTACATATTCCAGCGGGGACCGCAAGCTCCAAACAAACCTAACCAACAGGCTGCTGACAAAATCATTCTGTCCGCATAGAAAACCCCCCTCCTCCCTCTAGGGCCGGGGAGGGGATGCTTCCCCAGCTGACCCACCCCCTGGGGAGGCTGTTGGACGGGGGGGACATGGAGAGGGGTGGAGGGGAGCTGGATGGGGGAGACAAGGGGAGGAGAAGAGAAGAGGAGTAAGGCTCCCAGAGCTGAACTGGAGCCCCCTCTCCTCCCTGCCTGTGGGGAGCGTAGCCCAGAGTCACATCAAGCACAGCCCACAATGCTGGCTGATCTGGCAGCATTCTCCCTTATTTGGCCAGGGTGTCTGAAAAACAAAGCAGGGCTTTGTTTTGTTTTATAGCAGCCAATGAAACTGTTAAATTTGATATCTATCATCAAGATGTTACACAGAGGTCATATCCATGATGTCCTGGGAGGAAAAAGGAGTATAGGAGGACAATTAACAGGTCACTATAATCCCCTGTACAGAGCTTTACAGGGGTTAAACAGAGCATGGTTTCATTGAAACTTGAGCAACTCTGCAAATTAGATGAAACCGGTCTGTGCTTCTATACATAATTGGGCAGTTAGCTAGTGCAATGTATATCCAGACTCCACATAGACACAAACCCATCTTGATCACTTTCCAAAACATAGGCATTTCTTGTGTTTTCTGGCAGGGGGACTTCCATTAATCGTGTCTCAGTTTAGGCTACATATGATTATGGTCTGCTGTTTACAAGAGATGTCTCCGTTGTAGTGTTTGCCTGCATCCCAAATGGCACCCTATTCCCTGGTCAAAAGTAATGCACTATATAGGGAATAGGGTGCCATTTGGGACACTGGCTCTCATAGCTGGAGATGGTGGCGGTGGTGGTGGAGCCCATAACTGAACACTCACTTATTGAAAGGTTTGTCATCGCCTGTGACTAGGGACACATCGGCCAGAGCTGATGAGTGAAAAAATATTCACAACCAAATTCCTTGTACTTGTATATCTTCTAGGTTTCTCTGTATTGAGTGTCAAGGCAGTCTCCGTCGTTGTTAGAGCATCCACAGAAAGTATTCCTAAAACCCTGGCCAAGATGTTCCACTGGGTTGTTAGTTTTACAACCCAATACAAACATGTCTAGTAATATCACACCCTACCAGTGGGAGGCAGCATAGACTGGCAGATAATGTGGTTTGAAAAAGGACACACACACACACACACACACACACACACACACACACACACACACACACACACACACACACACACACACACACACACACACACACACACACACACACACACTCCCTTCCTTTCTTCCTCCCAAACACATGTACATAAAAACATGCACACACATACACCAACACACACTTCCACACGCAGGGCCAGCTAAGCAGTGGTTGAGGAGGGTGACTAAAGAGAAGTACAGGACACATCTGGAGTCCAGATTCGAGCAGATCAGATGGCCAGTGGCAGAGAGGAGGAGGAGCAGGCAGGCTGAGACCAGTGGACCAGTGACCAGGCTGAGAGGAGGAGGAGCAGGCAGGCTGAGACCAGTGGACCAGTGACCAGGCTGAGAGGAGGAGGAGCAGGCAGGCTGAGACCAGTGGACCAGTGACCAGGCTGAGAGGAGGAGGAGCAGGCAGGCTGAGACCAGTGGACCAGTGACCAAGCAGAGAGGAGGAGGAGCAGGCAGGCTGAGACCAGTGGACCAGTGACCAGGCTGAGACCAGTGGACCAGTGACCAGGCAGAGAGGAGGAGGAGCAGGCAGGCTGAGACCAGTGGACCAGTGACCAGGTTGAGAGGAGGAGGAGCAGGCAGGCTGAAACTAGTGGACCAGTGACCAGGCAGAGAGGAGGAGGAGCATGCAGGCTGAGACCAGTGGACCAGTGACCAGGCTGAGACCAGTGGACCAGTGACCAGGCTGAGACCAGTGGATCAGTGGCCAGGCTGAGACCAGTGGATCAGTGACCAGGCTGAGACCAGTGGACCATTGACCAGGCAGAGACCAGTGGACCAGTGACCAGTGGACCAGTGACCAGGCAGGGAGGAGGAGGAGCATGCAGGCTGAGACCAGTGGACCAGTGACCAGGCTGAGACCAGTGGACCAGTGACCAGGCTGAGAGAAGGAGGAGCAGGCAGGCTGAGACTAGTGGACCAGTGACCAGGCAGAGAGGAGGAGGAGCAGGCAGGCTGAGACCAGTGGACCAGTGACCAGGTTGAGACCAGTGGACCAGTGACCAGGCAGAGAGGAGGAGGAGCAGGCAGGCTGAGACCAGTGGACCAGTGACCAGGTTGAGACCAGTGGACCAGTGACCAGGCTGAGAGGAGGAGGAGCAGGCAGGCTGAGACCAGTGGACCAGTGACCAAGCAGAGAGGAGGAGGAGCAGGCAGGCTGAGACCAGTGGACCAGTGACCAGGCAGAGAGGAGGAGGAGCAGGCAGGCTGAGACCAGTGGACCAGTGACCAGGTTGAGAGGAGGAGGAGCAGGCAGGCTGAAACTAGTGGACCAGTGACCAGGCAGAGAGGAGGAGGAGCATGCAGGCTGAGACCAGTGGACCAGTGACCAGGCTGAGACCAGTGGACCAGTGACCAGGCTGAGACCAGTGGATCAGTGGCCAGGCTGAGACCAGTGGATCAGTGACCAGGCTGAGACCAGTGGACCATTGACCAGGCAGAGACCAGTGGACCAGTGACCAGTGGACCAGTGACCAGGCAGGGAGGAGGAGGAGCATGCAGGCTGAGACCAGTGGACCAGTGACCAGGCTGAGACCAGTGGACCAGTGACCAGGCTGAGAGAAGGAGGAGCAGGCGGCTGAGACTAGTGGATCAGTGACCAGGCAGAGAGGAGGAGGAGCAGGCAGGCTGAGACCAGTGGACCAGTGACCAGGTTGAGACCAGTGGACCAGTGACCAGGCTGAGAGGAGAAGGAGCATGCAGGTTGAGACCAGTGGACCAGTGACCAGGCTGAGACCAGTGGACCACATTTACATTTACATTTAAGTCATTTAGCAGACGCTCTTATCCAGAGCGACTTACAAATTGGTGCATTCACCTTATAATATCCAGTGGAACAACCACTTTACAATAGTGCATCTAAATCTTTTAAGGGGGGGGTAGAAGGATTACTTTATCCTATCCCAGGTATTCCTTAAAGAGGTGGGGTTTCAGGTGTCTCCGGAAGGTGGTGATTGACTCCGCTGTCCTGGCGTCGTGAGGGAGCTTGTTCCACCATTGGGGTGCCAGAGCAGCGAACAGTTTTGACTGGGCTGAGCGGGAACTGTGCTTCCTCAGAGGTAGGGAGGCGCGCAGGCCAGAGGTGGATGAACGGAGTGCCCTTGTTTGGGTGTAGGGCCTGATCAGAGCCTGAAGGTACGGAGGTGCCGTTCCCCTCACAGCTCCGTAGGCAAGCACCATGGTCTTGTAGCGGATGCGAGCTTCGACTGGAAGCCAGTGGAGAGAGCGGAGGAGCGGGGTGACGTGAGAGAACTTGGGAAGGTTGAACACCAGACGGGCTGCGGCGTTCTGGATGAGTTGTAGGGGTTTAATGGCACAGGCAGGGAGCCCAGCCAACATCGAGTTGCAGTAATCCAGACGGGAGATGACAAGTGCCTGGATTAGGACCTGCGCCGCTTCCTGTGTGAGGCAGGGTCGTACTCTGCGAATGTTGTAGAGCATGAACCTACAGGATCGGGTCACCGCCTTGATGTTAGTGGAGAACGACAGGGTGTTGTCCAGGGTCACGCCGAGGCTCTTAGCACTCTGGGAGGAGGACACAAGGGAGTTGTCTACCGTGATGGCGAGATCATGGAACGGGCAGTCCTTCCCCGGGAGGAAGAGCAGCTCCGTCTTGCCGAGGTTCAGCTTGAGGTGGTGATCCGTCATCCACACTGATATGTCTGCCAGACATGCAGAGATGCGATTCGCCACCTGGTTGTCAGAAGGGGGAAAGGAGAAGATTAATTGTGTGTCATCTGCATAGCAATGATATGAGAGAGCATGTGAGGATATGACAGAGCCAAGTGACTTGGTGTATAGCGGGAATAGGAGTGGGCCTAGAACAGAGCCCTGGGGGACACCAGTGGTGAGAGCACGTGGTGCGGAGACAGATTCTCGCCACGCCACCTGGTAGGAGCGACCTGTCAGGTAGGACGCAATCCAAGCGTGGGCCGCGCCGGAGATGCCCAGCTCGGAGAGGGTGGAGAGGAGGATCTGATGGATCACGGTATCAAAGGCAGCAGATAGGTCTAGAAGGATGAGAGCAGAGGAGAGAGAGTTAGCTTTAGCAGTGCGGAGAGCCTCCGTGACACAGAGAAGAGCAGTCTCAGTTGAATGCCCAGTCTTGAAACCTGACTGATTAGGATCAAGAAGGTCATTCTGAGAGAGATAGCAAGAGAGCTGGCCAAGGACGGCACGTTCAAGAGTTTTGGAGAGAAAGGAAAGAAGGGATACTGGTCTGTAGTTGTTGACATCGGAGGGATCGAGTGTAGGTTTTTTCAGAAGGGGTGCAACTCTCGCTCTCTTGAAGATGGAAGGGACGTAGCCAGCGGTCAAGGATGAGTTGATGAGCGAGGTGAGGTAGGGGAGAATGTCTCCGGAAATGGTCTGGAGAAGAGAGGAGGGGATAGGGTCAAGTGGGCAGGTTGTTGGGCGGCCGGCCGTCACAAGACGCGAGATTTCATCTGGAGAGAGAGGGGAGAAAGAGGTCAAAGCACAGGGTAGGGCAGTGTGAGCAGGACCAGCAGTGTCGTTTGACTTAGCAAACGAGGATTGGATGTCGTCAACCTTCTTTTCAAAATGGTTGACGAAGTCATCCGCAGAGAGGGAGGGGGGGGGGGGGGAGGAGGATTCAGGAGGGAGGAGAAGGTAGCAAAGAGCTTCCTAGGGTTAGAGGCAGATGCTTGGAGTTTAGAGTGGTAGAAAGTGGCTTTAGCAGCAGAGACAGAAGAGGAAAATGTAGAGAGGAGGGAGTGAAAGGATGCCAGGTCCGCTCGGCTGCCCGGAGCCCTGTTCTGTGAGCTCGCAGTGAGTCGTCGAGCCACGGAGCAGGAGGGGAGGACCGAGCCGGCCTGGAGGATAGGGGACAGAGGAAATCAAAGGATGCAGAGAGGGAGGAGAGGAGGGTTGAGGAGGCAGAATCAGGAGATAGGTTGGAGAAGGTTTGAGCAGAGGGAAGAGATGATAGGATGGAAGAGGAGAGAGTAGCGGGAGAGAGAGAGCGAAGGTTGGGACGGCGCAATACCATCCGAGTAGGGGCAGAGTGAGAAGTGTTGGATGAGAGCGAGAGGGAAAAGGATACAAGGTAGTGGTCGGAGACTTGGAGGGGAGTTGCAATGAGATTAGTGGAAGAACAGCATCTAGTAAAGATGAGGTCAAGCGTATTGCCTGCCTTGTGAGTAGGGGGGAAGGTGAGAGGGTGAGGTCGAAAGAGGAGAGGAGTGGAAAGAAGGAGGCAGAGAGGAATGAGTCGAAGGTAGACGTGGGGAGGTTAAAGTCACCCAGAACTGTGAGAGGTGAGCCATCCTCAGGAAAGGAACTTATCAAGGCGTCAAGCTCATTGATGAACTCTCCAAGGGAACCTGGAGGGCGATAAATGATAAGGATGTTAAGCTTGAAAGTGCTGGTAACTGTGACAGCATGGAATTCAAATGAGGAGATAGACAGATGGGTCAGGAGAGAAAGAGAGAATGTCCACTTGGGAGAGATGAGGATTCCAGTGCCACCACCCCGCTGGCTCGATGCTCTAGGGGTATGCGAGAACACGTAGTCAGACGAGGAGAGAGCAGTAGGAGTAGCAGTGTTATCTGTGGTAATCCATGTTTCCGTCAGCGCCAGGAAGTCTAGGGACTGGAGGGTAGCATAGGCTGAGATGAACTCAGCCTTGTTGGCCGCAGACCGGCAGTTCCAGAGGCTGCCGGAGACCTGGAACTCCACGTGGGTCGTGCGCGCTGGGACCACCAGGTTAGAGTGGCAGCGGCCACGCGGTGTGGAGCGTTTGTATGGCCTGTGCAGAGGGGAGAGAACAGGGATAGACAGACACATAGTAGACAAGCTACAGAAGAGGCTACGCTAATGCAAAGGAGATTGGAATGACAAGTGGACTACACGTCTCGAATGTTCAGAAAGTTAAGCTTACGTTGCAAAAATCTTATTGACTAAAATGATACAGTACTGCTGGCTGGTGGAGTAGGCTAGCTAGCAGTGGCTGCGTTGTTGACTTTGAACGTTTAGCTGGTTAGGTAACCTCGACAGTTTCAGTACTACACCTTGTCATGATACAAAGCAACTTTGTAGCTAGCTAGCTAACATAACAGTAATCAAGACGTTCCTTGTAATGTATTTAGTTTCTACAATGCTGCTCGTCGGTAATAGTTGGCTGGGTTAGGAAAAATGGCGTCGCGGGGTCGGAAATAGCTGGCTAGCTAACCTCAATGGCTGGCTAGCTAACCTCGGTAATTACTAAACTACACAATTATCAAGCTATGACAAAGACAACTAAGTAGCTAGGTAGCTAACACTGCACTAGTCAAATCGTTCCGTTGTAAAGTATTAGTGACCAGGCTGAGAGGAGGAGCAGGCAGGCTGAGACCAGTGGACCAGTGACCAGGTTGAGAGGAGGAGGAGCAGGCAGGCTGAGACCAGTGGACCAGTGACCAGGTTGAGAGGAGGAGGAGCAGGCAGGCTGAAACTAGTGGACCAGTGACCAGGCAGAGAGGAGGAGGAGCATGCAGGCTGAGACCAGTGGACCAGTGACCAGGCTGAGACCAGTGGACCAGTGACCAGGCTGAGACCAGTGGATCAGTGACCAGGCTGAGACCAGTGGACCAGTGACCAGGCAGAAAGCAGTGACATGTGGCAGGCAGAGACAGAGGTTGTGTCCCAAATGGTACCCTATTCCCTATATAGTGAACTACTTTTTACGAGGGCCCAAAGGGAATAGGGTGCCATTTGGGATGCATACAATGACAGGGCAGTCAGTGGGGGAATGCACAGAGACCACATTCCCATTCTGATATACTGTAAGTAATCCTCAGAGTGCCTCAGTACAGAGAAACAGTTTGGTTCTGGTTAGAGCCCATCACCCCTGGTCTTGTGTTCTCATCCCATTCTAATTACAACATAGCTGAGGCTCAGAGACCAGCAGGCAGGCAGGCAGGCAACACCACTTCTGTTGTTGTTGCTGTTTGTTGACATTACGTAGGCTGTCCCCACAACAGGGCTGGTTAGCTGTCACACACACCCTCTAAACCACACACACCCTCTACACCACACACACATACAGCTGTCTTCAGAATCATCAGCACAGGCCCTGGAGCCACCACCAGGCGAGCAGGAACAGAAATCCTGTAGTCTGTTTGGTGCCACTGAATGATGAGCACGACCACCATAACGTACAAACAGACAAACAAAGCACCATGATTTACAAACAGGGAAGAAAAACTGATGCAGAGTCGTTTTGGATAAGAGTTGAGTGATAAAATGTCACCCTCCATGATTACGAAAGAGATTTTGGGCCAGTTATGCAGAGAAGCAATTGAATGAAAATAAATGGATTAAAATTGGAATTGATACAGCTATTTGTCAGATATTGTTCAGACATACCAATTGTCCTTCGGTGATCCCATTTAGCATAGAAAAAATATTAATTAGACAAAAGGATTTGATTGGAAATCATAAGCAGGGTCTTATTTCACATCTGTCAGTGAGGCCTTTGACTAAACAGGATAAATCAAACATTCTCATGGGTGTTGTGCTGAAGAAACCTGTTCACTGAATCATTGTTTCACTGAATGGAAATTGAGAGTCAGCTATTTCACAAGGCTTCTGTACTAACGTGAAGCAATAAGAATTATTACTGAACAACTGATTGGCAAGAACTCATCAGTGATCAGCTAAAAATGTATATCAATCAAAATGAATTATGCCCTTATTAAATCAGCAGCTGTCACAAAGTGCTTTTATAGTAATCCGGTCTTGACCCCAAAGAGCAAGAAAGCCCAGAGTAGAGACCTCGATAATAGCAACACGTGTAGCTGTATCAGAACTAAAAATACAACTGTGAGCGTTTGTCTCTACCTAAATACATAAGCACCACCATTTTCGCTGTGTGAGCCATTAAAAACAACTGTGCTGTCTTTCTCAGAGAGGTAATTTACTGAAACAATGCCTTAAATCAAGTGTTTCCTTCCCTGACAGACTTCTGTCTCCCTGAGGAATTTGCGATTCAAAACCACAGACTGCAATCTATGTGTTATTTTCTCATCCACAATCACATTTTATGTTCTATCTGTGACTAATTACTAGCAGCTAAAGGTGTTGGGATTCCCCTCAAATCACTGTCTGATGCTTTTGTGGTTCTATGTTTGGGATAACTGCTTCTCTTGCTCTTTAAATGACTTGTTGATTTACAATAGAGAATGTGGAAACTTGGGTCAGATGCCAGAAAAGGGTCAC
The DNA here is from genome assembly GCF_965601325.2 of Salmo salar. Classification (NCBI taxonomy): domain Eukaryota; kingdom Metazoa; phylum Chordata; class Actinopteri; order Salmoniformes; family Salmonidae; genus Salmo; species Salmo salar. The sequence continues at coordinate 30,244,160 of NC_138301.1, forward strand.
GGTGGGTGTGCTCTTTTTAAAACTGCAGATCTATAATAAAGATAACCATACGTTTACTATAGAATGTTGGTCAGGAGATTATTATGTCTACAGTTGCAATATATAGAAAACAAATTGAAGATATGATTCCATACCATGACATACATGACCTGCTTTACCAAGATATACTCAGTTTATTAGGTACACCCATCTAGTACCGGGTCGGACCAGCCTTTGTCTCCAGAACAGCCTGAATTCTTTGGGGCATGGACTCTACAACGTGTGGTGGTCAAACGTTGTTAAATTGGCATCAAGGGACCTAACTTGTGCCAGGAAAACATTCCCCACACCATTACACCACCACCACCAGCCTGTACTGTTGACACCAGGCAGGATGGGGACATGGACTCATGCTGCTTACGCAAAACACTGACTCTGCCATCAGCATGACACAACATTTACATTTACATTTTACATTTTAGTCATTTAGCAGACGCTCTTATCCAGAGCGACTTACAGTAGTGAATGCATACATTTCATACAATTTCATACATTTTTTTTGCTTCGTCGGACCAGGCAATGTTTTTCCACTCCTCAGTTGTCCAGTGTTGGTGATGGCGTGCCCACTGGAGCTGCTTCTTCTTGTTTTTAGCTGATAGGAGTTGAACCTGGTGTGGTCGTCTGCTGCAATAGCCCATCCGTGACAAGGACCGATGAGTTGTGCGTTCCGAGATGTGTTTCTTCACACCACTGTTGGTACCCCCTCCCTCCCTGCGTGCACGTGCCACATCTATTTCTATGGCACAAGCACTGTTCATGACACAAACTGTTCACATACCTCTTGTTGGTGGAAAGAAAATGTTGCCGTTTTAAAGCAAATTTTCTTGAAATTCAATAAATTTTGCCATGTCTAATGTGTATTCATGTGATATTTGAGTGACTCAAACGTTACAACAAAATCTATAGGCTAAAGAACCTAGCTGAATTATTTTTTGCTGAGTTTTAAATAGCTCTCTAAGGTATGCAATGACAAGAGGAACTGATGATGCACTACACAATTTCGAAATTGCACCTTCTGCATTTTACTATTATAACTTTCAAGAGTAAGTTGAAAGCCCCCCAAACCCCCCCGCCAACCCTTCGCCCCCCCCCCCCCCCCCCCATGGGGCATGCCCCACAGATCACTAATCTGTGCTCGGTTCAGACAGCGGACTCCCTCGGCACACACATCTGTGTACCAGCTGAGAGAAGAGCAGCCCTTCACATATCTAAGGCCCTGGGGTGCTTTGGCACCACTCGGATAGTTGTCCTTTTTTACAAAAGACAAATAAGCAAAAACCCTTGGATGCTGCCCAAGAGCCCGTCTTCGACATAATGTTGAAATGGGGAGACTTGGCTCCCTGACTTGTTATCTACACTTGTGTGTGTGTGTGTGTGCCTGTGTCTAAAACTGGGGCTGTTTACAGACGGCAGGCAGGCTGTGTTGTCGAGATGCTTGTTTTCAGTAACACTAATGCAGTCACACACTCTTTAATTAATCTGCTTCAGCACTTCAGCACAAAACAACATAATTTGCAAAACCACTTGATGGCTTCAAACAAAACGACCGGCTGGAGACTGGCTGCTTTGTGTCAGAAAAAGAACAGAAAGAAAGTGTGTGTGTGTACAGAGTGTTAGCTCAAGGTGTGTGACAGGCTTCCGATTGGTTGCACAGCACATTTCCAGCGGTCACACTATTTGTTTGACATGGTGATGTCATCACAAATAGCTGTAATTACTGAGAGTGTTCAGTCAAACATACGCCTGATAATGTTTATATGTCTTGTCCCTTCTCTTTCACTGAACTGCCTCATGCAGACCAGGCTAATTATGAACAAACTGCCTGGTGTTAACATCTGGGAAAAGGCTGTTATACTGTATGGGAGATAATGTGTCAGTTACTGTCAGTCTTTACTTATCTTATAAGATCATCAATAAGCCAGGATCACCATATAAGGGTATAGATGATGTAAACAATGATACTGAAGTTCATAGTGGTGAGTGAGAGGTGGTGGTGATAATGACCAGGATGATGATGATGCTGAAGACAATGACTGTATATATGAACGGACAAAGCCATTGATCATGTGACACCATTCATTCCTATGTGAAGACTCAACGGCACATTGAAGCCAAATGAAGCCGGTTAAGATGGCGTCTCATGGAGACATAACATGCGCAGTTTGTGCTACTCCAAGAACTGACAATATATGCTAGCTCAGCATTGGGTAGCTCAAGTTAAAGGCTGACCGGGGTACTGCAGGCTGCCATTAGCAACTAAATTATACTTATAACTTCTTCTATGTGCGATTTTAAAATAATCAGTTCAAGGACATACATCTAGTGTATTAGAAATGTGTTTTTTATTTACACGAACATTGACCACGAAGATTGACCTTTTTCCATTCACTATAATGGGGGAACCGATTTTCTGCTAACAATGCCTGCAGTACCGAGGTCGGCCTTGAACTTCCGTGGCTTCTAAGAGAGGTGGCAGTTGTTCTCCTTTGGCTGAAGACAATGACAATGGCATCTTTATCCTTTTAAGATAAACCTTAAGAACTTGTATCATTTTATTAATGAACGTTACTAGGTAAGATATTCTATTATTTTTACGGTTTCCTCCCTATTGATGAGATGTATTTGAGATATTTTGTTTTCATGTTATAAACTTGTGTATATTTAGTTATCATGTATTTTCAAGAGGACCACAATGGAAATACGTTTTAAGACTTTTTTGTATCATCCTCAAACATTTTAATGACATTGTACTGTATCGACATGTGTGGTTGTATTTTGTAAAAACATCTCAGCTAATGAGGCAACACACACAGAAATCACAAGGTTCTAAGTGTTTCGAATCCGTCTGCAACAACAACACACAAATGGAACACAAGTTAAATAGGAACAAGGTATATTTGGGATCCTACATTAAAAAACCAAACAGACAACTAAACAGATGCTGCTGCCTTTCTTAAGCCAAACCAAACAGACAACTAAACAGATGCTGCTGCCTTTCTTAAGCCAAACCAAACAGACAACTAAACAGATGCTGCTGCCTTTCTTAAGCCAAACCAAACAGACAACTAAACAGATGCTGCTGCCTTTCTTAAGCCAAACCAAACAGACAACTAAACAGATGCTGCTGCCTTTCTTAAGCCAAACCAAACAGACAACTAAACAGATGCTGCTGCCTTTCTTTAGCCAAACCAAACAGACAACTAAACAGATGCTGCTGCCTTTCTTAAGCCAAACCAAACAGACAACTAAACAGATGCTGCTGCCTTTCTTAAGCCAAACCAAACACACAACTAAACAGATGCTGCTGCCTTTCTTAAGCCAAACCAAACAGACAACTAAACAGATGCTGCTGCCTTTCTTAAGCCAAACCAAACAGACAACTAAACAGATGCTGCTGCCTTTCTTAAGCCAAACCAAACACACAACTAAACAGATGCTGCTGCCTTTCTTAAGCCAAACCAAACACACAACTAAATAGATGCTGCTGCCTTTCTTAAGCCAAACCAAACAGACAACTAAACAGATGCTGCTGCCTTTCTTAAGCCAAACCAAACAGACAACTAAACAGATGCTGCTGCCTTTCTTAAGCCAAACCAAACACACAACTAAACAGATGCTGCTGCCTTTCTTAAGCCAAACCAAACAGACAACTAAACAGATGCTGCTGCCTTTCTTAAGCCAAACCAAACACACAACTAAACAGATGCTGCTGCCTTTCTTAAGCCAAACCAAACACACAACTAAACAGATGCTGCTGCCTTTCTTAAGCCAAACCAAACAGACAACTAAACAGATGCTGCTGCCTTTCTTAAGCCAGATTCCTGTTAGCCAGATTCCTAGTCAACTGCCAAAAATGCAAGTCTCACACCCACTGTTCACTGTCTATGGATTTACAGAGCATATGGAATACAGATGTAGGATCTTAATTTGAGCCAGTTTACTACAGCAGGAAAATAATCCTGCAGAAACAGGACGTGGATTATAATTAATGGACATTTTTGTAGGGGTTGATTCATTTTTCGTATGGGAAAATCAAGTCTGACATTTCAAAGCGGAAATTACAAACTTCAGAAGCCTTTTAAAACCTTAAATATACACTACAGGTTTTAAATGTCCTGCATTGCAGGAAAGTTCTCCTACAACAGGGTGGCCAAACTAAGATCCTACATCTGTGACATAATCTACAAACAAGGATTCACAGCATTAGAAGACGTCTTGCTACAAGTCAACCTTTCTGTATGCCTATGCTATGACTGATCTCTAAGCATACCAAGACACTCTGAGCAGCATGTCCTAAAATAGAGAACCACCAATAAGACCCAAACCTGGTCCCAGTGACTGCCTGACTCAGGGGGAAAACATGCACATTAAAGACTAGAAAAGCGCTATTAAAAATACCCTAATGTTAAACAGTCCCCTTCAAAGGGATCACTCCCAATATCTGTTGAACTTTTACATATCATATTAATATGCAATTTCAGCCATTGTTCACTTATGGTCTGTTTGATCTGCGTGGAGGCTATAACTCTATGGGTAATGGGAGTGATGATGAGGAAGGTTGGCGCTTTATTAACACAGTTAGGAACAGGTGAGGTTAAGGGTCACGTCAGGACATTGTGTCCACCTCATTGGACCTCATTTGGTTTTCATTAAATTCTTATATTTTCTATATCCTATGTATTATAATTAGAATATTTTACACAGACATCTTTATTAGAGTGAAGCTCAATCTCAGACAGTGATTTGTGTCAGACTGAACAAACGCAGGATTAGGCCTAGGCACCAGGTTGGCTGTGAGTGATAAAGTAGGCCTACACATATCCCTCCAAAAAAGGAGTCATCTTCTGTCCCCCAAAAAAGATTTCCTCCCAAGATGAGAGAGCACAAGACAAGGCACACACACACACACACACACACACACACACACACACACACACACAGAGGATGTAGCTAGCTATGCTTCCGTATATATCCATTTTTATAATGTCTTTCAGCCTGACATTGTGCGTGAGATTTAAACAGGGGCTCTATTGTATGTCAAACCTCACTTTTTAATGGGTTTCCTATAAAACTGTTCAGTGATTATGGTATTCAAATCATAGCAATAGCAGAGTGCTTCCCTTCCTCTGTACGGGTGTCTGGAAATGATCCCGGCCAGGGAAGTGTACCACATCTTAGACTAGGGCTGCACGCTCTCTCTGTTCACTAACCATGGCGCTTTTTCCTGCGGGCACTATGTGATCATTTATAGAGGCTTAATCAACATGTATTGAATGGTGTATGTACTTTGTGAATCATTTTTATAGGGCCCTGCCTTCACTTTAAGCCCTGGCCAAGAGGTTAGTGATGGTTTTAACACCATACCAGCTAACGGAGGGCCACCGAAGCATTCAAAGAGAAAAGCTTTAGTTATAACCTCTCACAGCTCCCTTTAGGGGTTCAAGCATCATTCTCATTTATATGATGATGAAGAAAAGAGGGTAGATAAATGCCAGCTACTGGCATGGACTTAATGATGCCCTTTCCCTTTCAATATGCATAAGAAACAGAAGCTGTGGTATTATTGGTAGAGCAAAGTAAAATAGTGGACGAGGTATACGTAAGCCCAGAGCCATGTATTAAAATGTATGCATTCATTTCTCTAAACACATGGCTCTGTGTAGACCTATTCTTACATGACTGTTCTAATATGAAGCAGAAATATGAGAATTTTCCTAAATGTCCTGGATTGGTCAACACAGGTCAACTGTGTGGTGAATGTGATGGAGTCAACATGGATAAACTCATGAATTATATTGAGGACATGGCCTGAAGATATTTCCTCCGCTCTATACCATATCTCCATCTTCTTTCACGTTATCTACACTAGCTACCGATCTTTCAAATTTCGAGCGCAATACCACATGCCCTTTTTAATGTATGCCGCAGACGCTGTATTGTTCATGTACACACGTAACCCAACTAATAGGCCACCCTGTCAGAGCCAGCCAGGTACCCTAGTGCTACAAAGGGATTGTCTAGGGGTGATGTGGGGTTGCTTCAAAGACGAGAAAAAAGCAATAGAAAAGGGCGGAATGTAAAAAATCAGCAAGAAAAGAAAATGTATTTTGAAAGGGGACATAATCTTTTGGAGGACTCCCGCGCGGAACCTAAATAATACATTTCAGGTTTTGATATAACTATTACTGCCTGTGAAGAGTCCTTTGATGTTAATTGAAACCACTGGGCAGCAATCTGCTTTATAGCACTGACAAATAGCAGTTTCCTAAGGCTTATCATTGACAGGGAAGGCACATACTTGCTCCATATGCTCATTCAATACAAATACAAATCAAAAACCACTCTCTACTTTATGGATACTGGATGCACCACAATATGCTTAAGGATAGTTACTGGCAGGAGGTTGTGGTGGGGAAATATGCCGTTTGCAATACCTAAGAGTACCTTGAGTGAGGTTCACGTATGGTACAGGAGTCTGGACAACGCAGGATGTATATTGTTTGCAGTTTTTACAGTTGTTTTTTGTTCCTGCCTTTTTTCTAGAAACCAAGGACAATTTGATAATGCAATAATAACATGTAGGTGGCCCAATATAAAACTCCACAGAGGAAACATCATTATTCACAAAGGAGCCTGTCTCTACTGAAGTATATTTGTGATTTTTCAGACCAAATTATAGTTTGAGGCATGGGGAGACATAGGGAGAGCTGACTGCAGGGGTTTAGGGTTGGTAGTTCTGGTTTTAATACAGACAGCACACAATGGTCTCTGTCTTCCTTCCTTTAATGTGCTCAACTAACATTTCTGGCACCGCACTTTCCTTCACCTTTGATTTCTACCCAGCTTTTTTATACACTCATTATATCACTAAAAGAAGCCTTGTCAAAGGGGTCGTCCAGAGCTGATGCAATGTGCAATAACAGAAAACATTCCCCATCCCATCGTGAGCATATCGGCCAGACCATAGAAAGAAACAGGGATATATGATGAGGTACAGGAGTTCAAAGTTAGTTTTCAGTTTTTTTCTACCACAGCTGAGAGTGTACAGAGGAGATGGACATCAGAGGAGAGGTGGGGAGTAAATAGCCTGATTGGCTACATGACAAATGACCGTTATTGTTGGGAGGTTGTAAATTGTCTGTTTTACAATGAAGGACCTGAGCATTAGGATCAGTTCCAGTGCCCCCGCTGTGCTGTTCCAGACAATCTGACAGAGAAATATGTGACACACACACACACACACACACACACACACACACACACACACACACACACACACACACACACACACACACACACACACACACACAACCTGACAAGGAAAAATGAGACACGGAATCAGAGTTCCCTTCTGCTTGTGTGTGAAATGTTTTTCATCCAGAGATATGATTGACAGGGGTAGTATGTGAAAGGTAGTTTAACACACATGAGGAACATAATGATGGATTGGGTTGATGGGGGAAAGACAGGGGTTTGGGACATTACCAGTTAAAAGGGATATTTATAACATATTTAACAAATGTTCTCTCTATTAGCTCTGTCCTAAACCTTCCTATATGCCCCCATATGTTTATGTTCTAATATGCACGTGGATCCAGTTTTGTCAGTGTTTCCAAATATATTTTTCATACAGATTTTCTTCTGAAGAGAACAGGGATAGAGAGAAAATGTAGGTTATAAATAGGAATGAAAAGAACCCTTTTATGCTTATTGCCAAAGGATGCCAGAGACACCAACACATTTGAAAGCAGGAGAGCTTTTGAGCTTTTTACAAGACAGGTGAATGGAACATGTGTTAAATCAGTGTGCCCAGTTCACTTAGTTCAGCTCTACCATAAAAGGAAAGAGATTACAAAGGAAACTAATGAAGACACTGATCAAAGTCTGTAATGGTAATACAAAGCAGGTGTTTCCAACCTTGCAGTCCCCCCCCCCCCCCACCCCCCCTGTGTGTGTGTGTTTGTGTGTGAAGCATGCACTGTCTTTGATAGGAATAACAGACAGAGCACATTTCAACACTATTCACAGTATGTTACGAGGTATTTGGTTGAACCCAAGGTAGAGGGCATTTTGTCTGCATGTGATACCATACATAAATGCTCCCATACTGTAAATAGCATGCTTATGGTTTGCTTTCACAATTGGTGGTGAGTAGAATGTGTTGTGTGTCTGTCTATGTCGAGGCAGCCAATACCTTTTTGCAGTAAAGCACCTGGATTTGAGATGTAAGAGTTGAAAGAGTCTTGGCAGTGTTGGAGTCTTGGAGCATGTTCAAAGCATGATTACTATTTTTACACAAGTTACAAAATGCTGCTTTTGATTTAGGCTACACAAGAAAAAACCCAAGCAGCAAAAAAGAAAGTTCAAACTGCCCAAACTTTTTGCTATTTCTTCTAAAATCTCATTGTAATGTATTGGCTAGGCCTATTCGAAAATATACAAGTGACAATGTCACAACATGTGGAAATACATTTCATTGACGTTTACCTTATTATTATTTCAGGTACTTTATTCGTTTTTATTTGATCCACGTGCTGTAGTATTTTGTGTTTTAAACCATTGTTTTGCCATGTTGAATCGCTAAAGTACTTGTTTGCATTTTAGATTGAACGCGCTCATCGACATCAAAAGAGCAGCTGCGAGATTTACCAGATTTATACAATTATCTCAACGTTATTGTAAGGATGGTAGGGGTTATATATGATTTCAAGATCTAGTATTATTGTAGCCGCTGTGCCCACGACGCAGCAAGAATCCCCATCCGGCTGAGTCAAATTACGCTTTAACGTATTTCCTCTGTTCCGTGCTTCGGGATATGAAGTTTTCCATTTTCATTCGAAGCAAATAAATGCTAGATTGTGATCAGAAAGGTATTCTTTCATAGCCCGTCTTTGTAGCTAGATTATTATTACAGGCACCCGTTCATTTTATATGCCCTGTTTATTTAATAGAGCTATAGTTTTATTGTAATTCATCTGTTGGAACTACAACTACCAAGATGAGCTGAGTGAAAGCGGGTGTGTAAACACAACTCTAGGAAACATGAAACGATCGGGTGGCAGTGAGAGCGAGAAGAGAAGAAAGGTATTCATAGCGTTATTCTCCCTTAGCTCTGGCAAACACACAGTGGACTCGTTCTCTCAGAACTTTATGTTCCAAATGCGGTGATGCTTGGGTCATTTTGAAGGCTGGAAAGCTGCAGTTGTCTATGTAGCTACACATCAGCCTGCATGATTTCTGGCTTTATTGTGGTTTCCTCTTCATTCACCTACAATGGAGCATCGCTGTTATTAACAGCTTTATCGTTACAGATAGGCCTACACTGTTTTTGCTTTCAGTATTACAGTTTAGACATGGGTGTAGACTGTGCTACAATAAACTGATTGGATCGCTATGAAGGCTTGAATATTGATTTAGACACGTTGCATGGTAAAAGTCCCCTATATTTTAGATTTTCAATGTTTTCAAGTCAGACTCCCTCAAAATCAGAATAATCTTGCTCCATAATTGTATGGGGGGCGTGAGTGACTGCAGTGTGTTCTTAAACTATCCTGTGAGTTGGAGGAGAGCAGCTTCTGGCTGTGTGCGAGTGGTACAATTCTATTGCAGGTAATAATTATAGGTTCATCTCTCAAACGCAAAGGACTATGATGGCTGCTGGATTGTCCTGGGATGCTGTTCAAAACAATGAATAGTAACCGCATTGACTAGCGTTTGTGTAAACATGTGATTGAGAATGAAATAGTTGATCAAAGTAAAGGTGTGACATTTTGGGCATACCCAGGCTTTATAGTAGGTAGCAGACCCCACTGCCGAAGAGGCCTGCTGTGATTAGGGGTGCTGTGGTCTGGTCTGGATGTGCTGTGGTTGTGTAACTAGATGGAAAGAAATAGAGGAAAAGTAAAGGCTGTTCTGTTCTCCAGACCTCCTTAGCTACCCCCTACTGCTGGGCCCATGCAGACTGCTCTGCTCAGGCTCATCCAGACCTCCTTAGCTACCCCCTACTGCTGGGCCCATGCAGACTGCTCTGCTCAGGCTCATCCAGACCTCCTTAGCTACCCCCTACTGCTGGGCCCATGCAGACTGCTCTGCTCAGGTTCATCCAGACCTCCTTAGCTACCCCCTACTGCTGGGCCCATGCAGACTGCTCTGCTCAGGTTCATCCAGACCTCCTTAGCTACCCCCTACTGCTGGGCCCATCCATTCAAAATCGTTTCAAACACTTTATCTGTGATTGAGCTTGACTGGCTTACTGGACCAATATAATAGTCCTAACACTGCAAGCCCCACCCATCTGGCACTCTAGGCAGGCTAGAGCAATGACTCAAAGTTTTTGAATAATTTCAAATAGTATTTGAACCCAGGTCTGCTCTCTCCAAGTCAGTCAGTCCCAGCAGCTCCCAGCCTTGGCCTCACCACAGTCTGCCATGGCACATGTGTTTGGATCATGTCTGACAGCACAGAAACTATGTAGGACGTGGTTCCTCCTGTTTATGAAGAGCTGAGAGAGCGGCCATGATGACCAGATGAGAGCGCTTTCCAGCTGGCCCCCAGGTGGGTGCAGGCAGCATAGAGCACACACACACACAGAGAGAGCAGACTCAGACCTAGCTAATGGTTCTGCTTCCTCTTTTAGACAAATAATAAAGGATGATTGAGGAACGAGGACGGGGTATTGTAATGGTAAAATGGCTGGAAAACCACAGAACAGTCCCAAATTAGAGGAGCTGCATTAATCCCAGTGGCTTGTTATAGGGCAGGGACACAGTGCAGTGGTTCAGTTTATCATCATATGTAATAACTGGGGATATAACTGTAGTCTCATAAGTGAGTGTGTTTGCAGTTAGACTCAGTCAGTGAGTTGTTTCCCCCTGTCATTTTGCTAGTTTAGTGAAGGCAAGCTATTTGTCATGAAAGCCTACTGAACATAACTCCCAACCTGTTTTATAAAGGTAGTCTCTCAATTTAACCACATCCAATACCATGTGCAGGACAATCATGGATTACCCATGATTCTGAGAGCACTACTGTCTCATGTTTGTCTGTCTCATCACCTAAAAGCCATAACTAATAGGCCTGCTTGTAATATACTGTGATCAATAACATGTTTATTCACTAATGCCAGCAGGTTATTGTAAAGGAAATTCATGGTTTGAAACATGTCTATTATTTTAGAAATAAAGGTATATGCATTTTTATATACACGTCCTGCGTAAACTGAGTATAAATGGAATTGACCCGCAACCTACTTCCTTGACGTTGTCTTTGACGTTGTCTTTGACGATCGCTGCTGTCTATGTGATGACGTGTATAAAGTGTTGATTGAAAATAGAAAAGAGAAAAAGTGGAAATATATTTCAGGGGAATGTCAGGCTAAGTAATGACCACATAGGTTCACCAGATGTTGTGCTGAGGTCCTGGCTGAGCCCAGAACATTGCTCAGATCGGCCTCATTGGTTTCCTCTGGTTGTGGCAGCTAGTGCAAGCTGTTTAGGGTATTTCATTCCTCAACACTCATTAAAATGTTTTGTGTTTCCCTTGGCAATTCTGTTAAATGAACAACTAGAGAGGTAAAAGCTGATTATGTGGCCACACATCCAGACATGGTTAATCAATCCCCCCACAAAATGTTACCTGGTGAATTAGTGTTAAGGTAACGATTTATGGCGACTAATGCCGGGTGTGCTGTCATGTCAGCTCTGGGTGGTTTTAGCATGAGGGGGTGTCACATTCAGCACATGCAGCACCTTTCCCCTGCTCCGGCGGCCATCTTCCCCCCCCTCTTACCCACCGCTAACACACTGCTAGTTCTATTAATGAGCCAATAATGGAGAAATAGTGTTGGGAGCTGACATAAAACACGCTTAGGAATATGTAAGGAGCATTAGGAGCCGGGCAGGGAACATAGAAGTAGGCTGCTGGAGATTTACATCCGGGCCTGGGGAAGGAATGAGAGAGAGAGAGAGAGAGAGAGAGTACATTTCTCCACTCCTCACTGCATGGCTCTCCCTCCCTGACTCCGTCAGACCCCCTCCAGCAGGGCCCGGTCAGTCCGGCTGAAAAAAGGTTCCCTGGTAAAATATGTCTTTTGCTGTGGCTGATAATAGTACCATTACACTAATGGAGAGATCTGATGAAGGAACAGCCAGACATAAGGCCTGCTTTATTACCAGAGGGGGCCATTTCCTCCCTGCATTCCTAATGGCCTGAGTGTATCACCCTGTATTGATCAGGCCATCATGCTGCTAATCCAACACAGAATTACTTATCGCTGTTGAGGTGTCGATCCGGCTCCTGACTCGGCCCCCTGGAGCCCCCCGGCCCTCGGCCTCTTGTGACTGCATGGGGACCGGCACTAACCCACCGTGGAGGTTGTTTATCCAGCTGTTGATTTTGGGCTGAGCAGGGATGATGACCGGGAGGTCTTCATTGGTTGGAGGGCTGGCCAGCTCAATGTGGGTGGGGGACTGCTTTGTTGAGGGTGAGGAAGAGGAGGGTCTGCTTACAGAGAGAAGGGAAATTAAGTCAACAGCTTTGCTCTCATTTAATTAAGGAGCAGGGAATGATCTGCTTCCTCCCTCTTTATGGCCCTGTTGGTCACTGTGGAGCAGTGAAGGGAAAGCTGAGTGATGAGCCTGCTTGGTGTTGTCCTTGGTAATTGAGCTGTGCTGTAAATAAGAGCAGGCAGCTCCATCCAGATCCTCTATCTAGTGTCATCAGCACCACTGTCTCTTCACCATGAGGGAGACAGAGAGCTGGAGCCCAGTACTGCTGCTCCTGATGATGATGATGATGATGACGATGGTCTGGCCTGATTACAGTCTCATGTCCCCTCTTTCATACGTCTTAACCACTGACAGCTAGGGCCTTCGTGCTTGAGGTGGCTGGAGATGAAATGCAGAGGATTTGTTTCAACAGTATCCTCTCCAGCCCAGTGATACAGTCAAAACAGAGCTAGGCTACATGTAGAATTGAAACAATATGTGCGTTATTGACTATGAGTATGATTGAGAATGCTGCTGATCCATGCTATTACCATTACAAATGGATAGGAGGTCAGGTAGCACAGAACGAGCTGCTCAAGGCTTGTGACCTGTCATATCCTGGTTGCCCCCTCAGTAACTTAGCCCCTCTTAACCATTAGACTCCTCAGTCAATGGAAGGTATGGCATTTCCATGTCAGCATATCGCCTCTGCCCTCCCCCACCGGGCGTCACCTCTGGCCTCAGCTAATCAAAGAGTTTACCTTCAGGGGAGCATTTATCCACTCTTCATTAGGGACCATTCCTGTAGCCATAAAGATGTATTTATGTATCTGCTGTCGCACAGGCCCGGCTAGGGAAACTAGGTATCGATCGGGATATTTAGTCATTTATTTCTGCTTGGGCCATCAATATTGTGCAAACATCTATCCATGCAAGTGGGCTTGACCTCATCCCCAGCCTCTGTTTTTAGTCCCATTGGAGTTCAATGATATACTATTCTGAAAAGTAAATCAATGAATGAATATGAAGTTTTGTGTGTAATGTAGTGCCTGTGCGGTGGTGTGGCAGTGGGCCCAAGGCCCCGGGTAGTTCATTGATCCGATATGAGAACGACGAGGAGGGTTGATTAGTCTGTGGCTATAAGCACCCCCCCTTCTTTACCTCTTTATACCTTGTCTTAGTTATTGGAGCTTAGCCTGGATATATCTGGGCTGTTTTTGTGTTGTTTACAGATCAGCTTGGTAAACCCAACCCAACACTACAGCCTTTAAGCCACATGCCTGGCCGTGGCAATGTGTCAGTGATGGAAGAAGGACTTGGGTTGCTATTGTTTTTCCCATTGTTTTTGCCAGCTACAGGGTTTCTTTGATCTCTTGGCAACAAAGAGCAAATTTATAGCACATTTTATTTGCAGTAATGGCACTGACACGGAACCAGCTATCGTACCCTTTTCTGGGAGTTAGATACACTATAAACTGTTTCTATCTGAAATATGGTTTCTCAGTAAGTAGTCCTACATCCCTGTCAACAGCCACACAGTGCAGTATATAATATGGCTCTTCATGTGTAGTGATCTCGATGTGTGTCTACATACAGGTCTCTTCTCTTATCCTTACCCCCTTTATAGTGGTCTGTTTTAAATGTAGGACAATTTAAAGGTTCATGATGTCTACATTTGGTTTGCATCTGGGTGGATATCAACTTTTACAGCCCGGCCTGGCTGCTCTCTCTGTGGTGTCTCAGGTCCTATGTCTACAGCCGCCCCTAGCTGCCAGGGCCCACGGACATGTATGTGTTTAAGAGCATCTGTGATCCTACTAAACATCCAGAGGGAAAAACCAGCTTGAGGATTTATCCCAAATGCCACCCTATTCCCTATGTAGTGCACTACTTTTGACCATGGCCCTGATAAAATGTAGTGCGCTATGTACGGAATATGATGCCATTTTGGATGCACACTGGGACATAGCCTAGGTTCCTCTCCTGATGTTAGCCATCACAGCAGCCATATGATAGATGACACTTTACACAGCACATCCATCCACACGGTTTGGCTAAAGGGCTTGGGTTTTAGTGTATGTTGAAAACACTAAGGATGAACATATAACAGAGGATGTTCTGTTCAACTCATCCGGCAGATGAACAAAGATTTAGTGTCTTCTACATAGTTACTTTATTCATACTTTATTACTATTGACAAATGGTACATTTATTCAGGATTTTCTTTGAAGTAATACCTTACTGGATTGTCAGCAGAAATCGGCCTAGTTGCTCAGTTTGAGAAGTAATATTTCCCACCAGGTCCAGGTTTTGTTTAGAGCTGGCTGTTAGCTTGTTAGCTGTGGGCGACCCTCTCCGTTGACAGATCCCATGTCATCATCAGCTCTACCTAGCAGTTCATATTAGCATTGGCATATTGTTGCTGATGTCTGCGTATTTTCCCAAACGAGCTGCTGTGACAATGGATCATCTCAGCTGTCAGAGTCAATGAGTTTACGTTCAGTGTGACCCAGAGTTCATCAGTCAGTCAGAGGCCTATCTGCGGTGATATACATGGAATAATCAATCTGATCAATAGGTGGTGTGTGTGTGTGTGTGGTGGTGCCGTACTAAATAAACATGGGAATGACCCGCTCACCTCAGACAGAGGGGACTCAGGGGGGTTCATTAGCCACTCAAGGCTTCAATCTAGGGAGGTCATTATTTTCATCTGAATCTGTACGTATGTGTGGAGGGGGGGTGGGGGGGGGCACGCTGTAAAGAGAGACAGAGACTAACGATGAGAGAGGGAGAGGACGAGAAGACTGCAGCAGTCCTCTAATTTAATCTAATTTTCCTAATAAGGCCATCTGTCACAAGGACAGTGACTAGACAACACTTGAGATGCAGTCTCTTCTTTCAAGGCTGTCTTTAGCGTTCATCATGTAGGTTAACTTTTTTTTGCTGTTGGTCCTATAGCAGTAAAGTTAGCCTACCTATTGTAGCTCTCAGAAGGCCTGCTCTCCCTATGAATCCACCTGCTCCATTTCTATTACAGGGCTGGTGGTGCTGCTGTTTATTTGTGAATTTATTTTCCTTTGTAATGACTCACCTTTCCAATAAAGCTGAGCTACCTAGCAGTTAGCTAACGTTAGACTTGGCCAACATCTGCTTCTGATGACTGCTTCAATAGCCTCCATTCACAAAAACTGCAGGAGGCCACTTTTATAAGGCCCTGTAAATTGTAACTGTTAATTTGTACATCATAAGATATTTTCCATAAACGTGTGTAATGAAAGTACCTGGCATGTAGTACTGTAGTACACTGCCCAGGGGAGACTGAGGAGGGAGAGGGATGGTAGTGCCCCGCCGCCCCATCACTGGAGCCAAGTGTAACCTAGCCAGCTGGAGTGCCTTGCCTCTACCTTGCCTTACCCACCAACCACCATTCATAAAATACCTTTCTCTACCTGAAGTCAGATATTACAGTACTTATTTAATTTTAAAATAAGCCAAGACCATTTGATGGATCATTTCTTTGGATATTCCATGATACCTGTTGATGCCAGCCAGGTAGCCTCTTCATCTTTCAGTGATTCTCTCTCAGCCTGTGTGTTTGTTCATGAGCCCAGCTAACTTTAGTCATGCGTATGGTATGTTAGAGAAGGGGTCATCAGTTTGATTGGCATGCTGTCAGGCAGGCATTGCCTTCTGTGGTGTATTGCCGCCACTCTGTTTTAGAGGGGCTGAGTTATGTGTGTGTATTGTGTGTGTGTGTACTGTGTGTGTACTGTGTGTGTACTGTGTGGGGTAGTGATGGTAATAGGGGTGAGGAGGAGGGCTGTTGTCAGGACTCGGAGAGCATTCCTTCTTTGCATGTTCTCCATGAGACAGGCGCTCCTCAGCGTGCGCTGGTGCATGACAGTTGCCTTTCATTGCTGTCTTCTCTGTGCTTAACCTCTGACCAGAACCCCCCTCAACCCTCTCTCCGCCCCCCTCGCTCACTCTAACGTGCAGCGTTCTTGGCCCATTCTGAGTGACAGACTTTGGTGCGAGCGGATGGCGAGGAGGTACCGCGTGTGTGTGTGTGTGTGTGTGTGTGTGTGTGTGTGTGTGTGTGTGTGTGTGCGCGCGCGCGCTCGGTGGTACTTGTCATAAGTCCACCACTGTCAGGCCCAACACTGCCTAGCTGCCTGCCTGCCTCTCCATCCAGGTACCATCCCATCACCAGCCAGCCAGACCTCAACCTTTTGTTCAACAGTCCATAATTCTTCCCACCGGTGCTGTCAACCACATGATCATACGTGCATAAAGAAGAGAGCCCCCTGATGGCATCTCATCCCCCTCTCCTCTCTTCTTCTCCTCTCTTCCCATCATAATATAGGCAGATTTCCCTTCCTCTCCTGTTCCTGTCTCTGTGTATTCAGATGAGGCTGACTGGGGGCAGCAGGTCAGATCCACTTGCCTGGGTAAGGACCTGAAGTCAGGGTTGTCTCCTGTGAGATGGAGAGAGAGGGAGGTGGAGGGAGAGAGGTTGTGTCAGTGCTGTTTTGGGCTGTGTGTGTGTGGGGGGTAAATGTGTGTGTGTGTGTGTTTATCAAGGCAGCTAGGGGTGTGTTGTGTGTGTTCAGTTGTCAGCCCTAGTGTCATGCGTGCCCTGGCCCTGTAATGTCAAGGGCAGCCAATGTCATTTGTCTCAGGACCGCTGATGTGGAGGAGTCACACAGACGTCCAGCCTAAACACTGAGGCTCAGCAGTGGCTGAGATCCCATCTATTAGCCTTGTGTTCTGCCACAATAGTCTTATCATTTTATTTCTGGTTTGATCAGTTATGTTGCTGTTTGTTTTTGATAATCTGTGGAGTTTTTGGTTAGATTAGTCCTTCTGTAGCTCATCAGTTTAGTCTAGCTGTTCTCTTTGTATTCTGCCCACATGCTCTCAAAGCAAGCTGTAGCAAAAAAAACTATATTCCTATCTCAATAAACAACGCTTTCTACACGTGTGTGTGTGTGTGTGTGGCCTACTTGTGTGAGTGACAGTGGTACCCATTCCATATGTAAACATTGTGATACAAAGCTTTGCAAAGTTGTTGTTTCCAGGATCACCAGTGAAACACATCATATGACTGGGAGTGTTATCCACCAACACACAGAGAGAGAGGGAGGCTCTTTGTGATGTGAGTGGACCTTCTTAAACACATTGTCATATAGAACGGTAGGGATGGACTGGGATGTAAATGCAGTGACAGTCTAGTGTCATGCCTGACTGACGCTGCGTATGGATTGTATTAATCTAAGTGACTGATTCTCCAGCATGCGACGGCTACCCTGTCCCTAACTCCTCAGGAACAGACAGCCTCTGTCGAGTTATCGCTATTTGTAAGTCCTTCCACTGCACTGGGATGACAATAGGGATTAGTGCCAAGGTTCTTTAAACTGTTTTTTGGGGGGGAGAGGGGGAAAGCTTTCTTATCAGCGGCTACAGGATGCTGCTGCAACCACTTTTCCTTGACTGTCAATTAAAGAAGGGATCATTCACTTCAAGGGTATAAATGTTCTAACACTGGTATTAGGATGGGAAGCTAAGTCTCTGACAGATGTTCTAACTTTAATTCTCTGCTTGTTTTTGTGTCCTTTAATTAATTTATGTATCGTTCTATTCAGAGGTTTTAGATTTTTTTTCTATTTGTGGTAATCTCCGTTGCCATGGTAGTTGCAAAGACGGATTCCGGCTTGTCACTCTGCAGTGTTCTTAGGAGGTTCAATCGGCTAATATATTCAATATCAACATAAATGAAAGGTAAACAGTATGTAATGGTGCGTGTGTTCCTATACCAACTCCACTGCCTGCTGTCTCCTCTCATTCTGCAGGGGAGCTGTCTGTCTCTGATTTGGAGCTTTTAAAGAAAGAGACCCACTATTGAAAGTGTTTGCAGAAAACAAAAAGGGGTGCAGCTTGTAGGCTTATCTCAGTTTTTTGGGTAAACAACAGAAACTAGTTTACTACTTGAGTGTTTAGCTGGAGTATGTGGTTGTTCTAGTGATCAGGTGTGTTAGTGTGTATAGTGCTGACGGTGGTGAAGAGAAGTGAAGTCCCTGTGTTGTATAGCAGAGACCTGGAGCTGTCTGTCACCAGGGGACTCCTCACTATGGGCAGCAGGAGAGAGAAGGAGAATGCTGCTAATGGGCAAACTCTCCTCCGTCTCCCCCTCTCTCTCCCTCTGACAGCTCCTTCCTTTTGTTCTCCCCGCTCCTTCCCTCTGTCCCCCCTCCTCCCTCCTCCTCCCCCCCCCCCTCCTCCTCTCTCTCTCTGCCGGGGATTTGTGACAAGTTTTAGCAGACTGATCAAACGTGGCGGTGACACCTGATTAGGATATAGAACATGTTTACAGTAGCGCGTGCCGAGCGAGGACCCCCAGACAACAAGGGAGACTGACTTCAACCCTAACTAATTAAATCTCCACCTGGGATGCCATCTGTGACAGCCAGCGACGTAGCCGTGCCTCCACTGACTGACTGGAGACTCATGGTTGTTGTATTTATTCATGTCATTCCATACTTCACTGTGACATTTATGGAGGCGGACTGCACTGAATTTGATGGTGTGTGTGTGTGTAGTGGGATGTTGTGGTGGTTTATTTCACCGTCATAGTGGTGTGGTGTTGGTGATGACTCTAGCA
This sequence comes from Salmo salar, assembly GCF_965601325.2. Classification (NCBI taxonomy): domain Eukaryota; kingdom Metazoa; phylum Chordata; class Actinopteri; order Salmoniformes; family Salmonidae; genus Salmo; species Salmo salar. Next base: position 30,263,342 of record NC_138301.1, read on the forward strand.
GTTTGTCCTACATCTCTAGGTGGCAGTGTTGAGCAGTGGTTAGAGAGGTGGACGTCTGTCCGACCTCACACTAGATAGAACAACACTCTGGTTGTGTCCCAAATGGCACCCTATAGTGCACTACTTCTGACCAGGTCCCATAGAGCTCTGATCAGAGGTAGTGCACTACTTAGGAAGTCAGGGGTTCCATTTGGTGTGTTGTTCTGGTGGGTTACAGTGAATATACTGGACTCCGTTCCCTGGCTGTTTCACTTTAGTGATTAGTGGTTGAATGGGTGTTGTCTTTTAGTAAGTTATTTTAGTCAGACCCTGTTTAGGGATTGCTGAGTATATTGTGACCACATTGCAAAAACATTAAATGTTGTGTGTGTGCCTTGGCTCACCAGAGCTGTGTGTGTGTGTGTGTGTGTGTAAATCAGTGTTAGTGTAAAGGCCATATCCAGCTGGTGAGTGGTACATCAGTCACCTAGTAGTAGCAGAGACGGGCCTGTAATTTGTGGCTTTCTCTCCCCCTTTCCCCTCTCTGCCCCAACCTCTCTCCCCCACCTCTCTCTCTCCCCCACCCAATTGGACCTGACTGGACTGCTGGTCATGCTGTATTACATAGGTTAGATGAAGTAATTATTTCTAGGCCAGTGACTACAAGCCAGATTAATAGTTTTTGAAGCGGCCATAATGGAGGTCTGACCCTGGGGGACATCAGCATTATTTCAGGCTCACCTCCACTCTCATCTCTCTCACCTCTGGGCACGGGGGGGGGGGGGGCTGTGATTTATACCTCCACTAATGATGGGAGGGGATGGCCCATAGCTACTAAACACAGCCATAGACACATATCTGTTTCTCCAACACAACAAACACAGCGTAGCAGCCAAGACCAACAGCAGGGCTAGAAACAATCACCATACTACTGGAGATGGATAGCTAGAGAGAGAGAGATGGATAGTTAGAGAGAGAGATGGATAGTTAGAGAGAGAGATGGATAGCTAGAGAGAGAGATGGAGAGAGCACACTCTGGACAAGTATTGGTTTTGGAGAAAGTACAGGTCAGTAACACCATATGATGTCAACTATGTACAGTAACTATGTCCCACATCATTGCTTTACACAATTATCGTCCACGTCAACATCCATGGCTCAGTGTCACCCTTGATGTTGATGTGATTGTAACCTTTGGATAACCTAAAATCATAGCAGTTGGATATAGTGATTTTTTTATTTGGCAAATTGACTTGCACGTTCTTGCAAAGTAGGTTAGTGATATTGGGTCCCTAGTCTAATTTTTGGCATTGGTGGCAGTAGATCTTTCTTAGCGTTGACCGTGTTGGACTGTGCCATAGGTAGCTAGGCCCGTGACAGAGCTGTCTCAGTCCAGATGGGTCCTCCTGTCTGGGCTGTTTTCTGGGGCAGACACCCTCTCCTCTGGAGCCTGGAGGACCGTCACTTGACTGGACGAGCCACATGGTTTTCACTAGGTGGCACTTGGACATCACCATATGGGATGCTGGCTCGCCGACACCCCTCCCTCCCTCCCTCCTTCCCTCCCCTCTCTGTTAAGTACACTTCAGATGTCAAGAGTGTTTTATTTGGATTGGAGGAGGCCAGTGTCTAATGTATTCACCTCCATCTCTGCCAGATGTTAAATGCCCCAGAACATGATCTCCTCAGGCTCCGCCCTGTTAACCTCTCTGATTGGCTCTAATAATTAGCAGGAGTGCGAACAGTAACCACGGTGATATCTCCCTCTTCCCTCAGACCAGTGTGGGTGGAGGTGGGGGGGAAGTTGGGAACAGCCAACATCTTCTAGTACGTGACCGAGTCCCATTTTACTTTCTGTCTCAGGCTAGGCTAAATGAGTTGGGTCTTACCCACACTGTCACGAGCTCATCAGCACCAACCATGCCCCCGGAGCTCATCAGTACCAACCATTCCGAAGGAGCTCATCAGTACCAACCATTCCCCTGGAGCTCATCAGCACCAACCATTCCCCTGGAGCTCATCAGCACCAACCATGCCCCCGGAGCTCATCAGCACCAACCATGCCCCCGGAGCTCATCAGCACCAACCATGCCCCCGGAGCTCATCAGCACCAACCATGCCCCCGGAGCTCATCAGCACCAACCATGCCCCCGAAGCTCATCAGCACCAACCATGCCCCCGAAGCTCATCAGCACCAACCATGCCCCCGGAGCTCATCAGCACCAACCATTCGCCTGGAGCTCATCAGAACCTACCATTCACCTGGAGCTCATCAGCACCAACCATGCCCCCGAAGCTCATCAGCACCAACCATGCCCCCGAAGCTCATCAGCACCAACCATTCGCCTGGAGCTCATCAGAACCAACCATTCACCTGGAGCTCATCAGAACCAACCACTCACCTGGAGCTCATCAGAACCAACCACTCACCTGGAGCTCATCAGAACCAACCACTCACCTGGAGCTCATCAGCACCAACCATTCACCTGGAGCTCATCAGTATCAACCACTCACCTGGAGCTCATCAGAACCAACCATTCACCTGGAGCTCATCAGTATCAACCACTCACCTGGAGCTCATCAGAACCAACCATTCACCTGGAGCTCATCAGTACCAACCATTCACCTGGAGCTCATCAGTACCAACCATTCACCTGGAGTTCATCAGAACCAACCATTCAGCTGGAGCTCATCAGTATCAACCGCTCACCTGGAGCTCATCAGTACCAACCGTTCACCTGGAGCTCATCAGTACCAACCACTCACCTGGAGCTCATCAGTATCAACCACTCACCTGGAGCTCATCAGAACCAACCACTCACCTGGAGCTCATCAGTACCAACCATTCACCTGGAGCTCATCAGTATCAACCATTCACCTGGAGCTGGAGCTCATCAGTACCAACCATTCACCTGGAGCTCATCAGTACCAACCACTCACCTGGAGCTCATCAGCACCAACCATTCACCTGGCAGCACCAACCATTCACCTGGAGCTCATCAGAACCAACCACTCACCTGGAGCTCATCAGTACCAACAATTCACCTGGAGCTCATCAGTATCAACCATTCACCTGGAGCTGGAGCTCATCCGCACCAACCATTCACCTGGAGCTCATCAGTACCAACCACTCACCTGGAGCTCATCAGCACCAACCATTCTCCTGGCAGCACCAACCATTCACCTGGAGCTCATCAGTACCAACCATTCACCTGGAGCTCATCAGTAATATTCAGTACCACCACTGCTTTCTTTTCTACTGGCTTCATATTAACCCTCCAGTCCACTTAAAGCCATGCATGCAGCAGGCTGTCCCCCCAGGGTTTGGAAACGTCCGGTCTGTTAATCTGTCACCATCCAGGCTACTAGGAAGAGTGTAAAGAGGATTAAGACGTTCAATTCCTGGTTGAATATTATCCTTGGTTCACAATGAGTGAAGGAAGGAAAATAAGTAAACAGTGAATAGGAATGGATGGGATGGCTTGAGAAGAAAACTAAAATGCCTTCTGCTGCCATATATTTTAGGATCTGTCTAATGCCATTATAGACTATTAATCTTGTGGTGGACTCCAGGAAGACAGTCAAAAACCATGTACATTTTCCGAAATAATATCTGTCCGGTAATTCAATAGCAATCTGAGTCTTAATCGTTAAGTTGAGACAAATAGGTTACATTTGTTCTGTTGTTGTAGGGATTCAGTAACAACACTGAATCACTTACTAAGAAGTGTTCTTGTCTGTCCCTTTAGTCTCAGATATTAGTAACATACTGTTCCAGTACATAGTGGTTAGTAAAGGAAATAGAAAGGAAACATGCTTGTTTTTCACTAAATGGATTCTAGCTAATACGATGCCATTTCAGATGTCACAATCAGCCCTGTTTTACCCTGATTTAGCCCTAGTCTCCATCTGGATTGTAAATCATCTTAATCCCCAGTGAAGCTGCAGACAGGCAGCAGATCATCTAGACTAGATCCTTAAGGACAGGGAAGGGGACTAGCTGCCATCTGAAGGGGTTGATCAGCTTGTGCTGTTAACACTGTGGATGGAACACAGAGCTGGCTCTTTACTCTGTCGTACACTGGTTTCTGGATTAGCAACACAAGCCACTTCCACTGTGATCAGTCACTCACACACACAGACACTCGGAATGACTGAAATCCTCTCAACATCACCCATCTGTTTCTCTCACTCTATCAGAATTAGGACAATTATTGACAGTGAGCTAGAACAAGTAGTCTATTGATATTTGCTCTATTATGGTTTAGATATTGTCCATAATAAAGATATGAACACATTGTATTGTCTTAACTGGAGGAGACAGTGTTTAGGTATCTTACTGACCAATTCCCTGAGCAGGCCCAGGCCCCGTGGCTGACTTCTGTTGACCTGTGTCCTGTTAAGGAGCTACATTGTGTGACCAGTGGGCCATGCTGCTACCTTCCACAGCAGAGATGTTTCTCTAACTGTTATTGAACTGTTTATTGTCAGAGATCTTCAGTCTCTGTCTCTCAGTCTGAGAACAAAACATCCAGTTCAGGTGTGACCAGACAGACAGACCGTCCTCCAGGAGGAGGGAGCAGGAGGCTGAGTACTGGCCGGCTGGGCCCCAGCAGCGGGACACCCTCTGGGGCAGAGTATTTAACGCTCCACCTGCTTATCGATCCTGTCCTCCAGGCCGAGTGATGGGCGCGTCAGCGGACACAGGGGAGGGGGCAGAGGGGGGCATGCAGCCTCAGCCATCCCAGCCCGGCTTGGGTCTGTCCTTGACACTGCCCGTGGGACAGGCCTGGAGGACGCCTTGGCCCCGCTTCTAGCCCTCAGTCTCCCCCGGGCCGCCTGCACTTTGCAGAGCCATATTGATTTTGTGGCGGGGCAGAGAAGTGTGGCGAGAGAGAGAGAGAGAGAGAGAGAGAGAGAGAGAGAGAGAGAGAGAGAGAGAGAGAGAGAGAGAGAGAGAGAGAGAGAGAGAGAGAGAGAGAGAGAGAGAGAGAGAGAGAGAGAGAGAGAGAGAGAGAGAGAGAGAGAGAGAGAGAGAGAGAGAGAGAGAGAGAGAGAGAGAGAGAGAGAGATGAGAGAGAGAGAGAGAGAGAGAGAGAGAGAGAGAGAGAGAGAGAGAGAGAGAGAGAGAGAGAGAGAGAGAGAGAGAGAGAGAGAGAGAGAGAGAGAGAGAGAGAGAGAGAGAGAGAGAGAGAGAGAGAGAGAGAGAGAGAACTGACTTCTCCTTGACTCCACATCAGGACGCGACAAGGCTGTCAGAACAACTTGATGGCCCCAGCGCACCCTGCTGAAAACTGCTAATCACAGTCTTTCAATCAATGCTCTCCTTCCCCTCCCTCCGTCCCTCGTTCCATCACCTCTCTCCCAACAAACTGGCCTGTGTCTGAATACCTAGGGAATGTGTGTCAGTGTTAAAATGGTCCATTCTGCCTGGAAAACAGCTGACCTCATGAAACCATGTTGTCATTTGTAGGTGAAAACTAAAAAGCTTTCTCTATCGACATAATCCTAATGGAAGTGTTATGGCCTGCCCACAAAATAACAATTAAAGTCAAAGTGGCTAACACCCTTTACTTTTCTGCTTATGTAAGGTAGGGCAGACCTCTTAAATATCTGCTCTGGTCTCCTCTCTCTCTCTCTCCCTCTCTCACTCTCTCTCCTCTCCAGATTGACACGTTGGGTAAAGGTCATGGAAACATCTTTTTCTTCTTCTAGGTGTAGATGAGTGTGAAATAGATGTTGACACGTGGACATTGAAAAGCACTTGAATGGACAGGCCTTGTATGTGCCAAGATGTCAGTGTCTAGGCTTACCCCAGTGTATGTGTAAATACTTTGGGGTGATTCATCTTTCTCTCTTTCTTTCTCTCTTTTGCTTTCTCCTAACGCCTGACAGGGTTACACCTGCCCATGGCTGCGTCACGGATTGGGTTTAACACTGTGAGAGAGAACAGAGGGCTAATTGAATGGCTGTTTAAACTACTTTGACTGTCTTCCATAAAGTACTTGTCATTGTGTGTGGGTGTGTATACTTTTCTGAACATCAACCAGTATGATTGTCTATAGTTGTGTGTGTGTGTGTGTGTGTGTGTGTGTGTGTGTGTGTGTGTGAGATGGAGACTACGGAGTTGAGCTGCTGAGGGAGGACACAGATGAAGATACATGTTGGTGATCAGCTTTTCTTCTTGGGCAGGAGGAGCATCGAGGCTCATCATATTCTAGCTGTGCACTATTGCAATACTTTTTGACATATTCAATAGAAAAACTATATTTGACACCTATTTACTACATGAGCAGTGACCACCTGATCAGAATGTAACCAGCTAGTTCTCCAACCAGACAGATGAATATGCATCCCCACCTCCTGGTCCAGTGTGTGGGTGTGGGGTTACACATTATTACTGCCCTGTGTGGCCTGGTTCTCAGGTCACTCTACAGATGTTCCAATCAGTTAACCATTCATTACACTGTTCAGTCACTTATCACTTACCTCCCATCCACCTCCATAACCATTACAGTGACCGCTGACCAGTGTGTGGGATTCTGAGAATGCATTATGCCTCGATTTGTCGGAAACAAAATGTCAAAAGGCAGTTAAAGTTTTGCTTTTCTTTGAATGGATAGTGCTTATTATGTCCCGGGGCCTAAATGTCAGTTAAAATAACCATGTAGCCTGGGGGGGGGGGGGGAGGGACAGTGTCAGTGTGCAAGGAAGTGTGTGTGATGGCACCTAGGTGATGTGTGATCTCACTGTGGTTCGAAGCAGTCAGAGACATGCCCTGTGTATGAGGTAGCTACGTGCTGTTTGTCACCGAGGTGGAGGGAGTGAAGGTGCCTGGGGGATGGAGGTCCATGGGGCTGGGGCGTGGAGGACCTGGGGTGTGGAGGTCCGTGGGGCTGGGGCGTGGAGGTCCAGGGGGCTGGGGCGTGGAGGTCCAGGGGGCTGGGGCGTGGAGGTCCAGGGGGCTGGGGCGTGGAGGTCCAGGGGGCTGGGGCGTGGAGGTCCAGGGGGCTGGGGCGTGGAGGATCTGGGGGGAGGAGGTCCAGGGGGCTGGGGCGTGGAGGTCCAGGGGGCTGGGGCGTGGAGGTCCAGGGGGCTGGGGCGTGGAGGATCTGGGGGGAGGAGGTCCAGGGGGCAGGGGCGTGGAGGATCTGGGGCGTGGAGGTCCAGGGGGCTGGGGCGTGGAGGATCTGGGGGGGTGGAGGTCCAGGGGGCTGGGGCGTGGAGGGCCTGGGGGGGGTGGAGGTCCAGGGGGCGGGGGGGGTGGCGGTCCGATGGGGCTGGGGGGAGGAGGTCCAGGGGGCTGAGGCGTGGAGGGCCTGGGGGAGTGGAGGTCCAGGGGGCTGGGGCGTGGAGGGCCTGGGGGGGGTGGAGGTCCATGGGGCTGGGGGGAGGAGGTCCAGGGGGCTGAGGCGTGGAGGGCCTGGGGGGGTGGAGGTCCAGGGGGCTGGGGCGTGGAGGGCCTGGGGGGGTGGAGGTCCAGGGGGCGGGGGGGGTGGCGGTCCGATGGGGCTGGGGGGAGGAGGTCCAGGGGGCTGAGGCGTGGAGGGCCTGGGGGGGTGGAGGTCCAGGGGGCTGGGGCGTGGAGGGCCTGGGGGGGGTGGAGGTCCATGGGGCTGGGGGGAGGAGGTCCAGGGGGCTGAGGCGTGGAGGGCCTGGGGGGGTGGAGGTCCAGGGGGCTGGAGCGTGGAGGGCCTGGGGGGGTGGAGGTCCAGGGGGCGGGGGGGGTGGCGGTCCGACGGCTACCCGCTCCTTACTGCTCACAGCAGGCTTGTTGACTCAGGTGTGAACCTTGTCCGTTTGGTCTCTCTCTTCAACCCTCGCCTCCCCCGGTCCGAAGTGGGCACTCCCTGGCCTTCCTGCCATCCTCCTTGCCACTGGCCGCCCCACACCCACTCCTCACATTCTGCGAACGGGTGCCAAATGAAAACGGGGCGGAAGCGCATTTGATGTCTTCGCCTGTCTCCCTGTTTGAGGCTGATGTTCTTCAGGAAACTGATTCACCGTCACTTTTGCAGGAGGAGACCATTTTCTGAAATCGGTGTCACACAAGTACCAATTGTTTGCTTCCTAAACAAAGCGCTCTATTAGGCAGCTAACTCTCAATGCGTCATCGTGGGGATGAGAGGGGGCTGGGGTTGGTTGAGGGATTTTTGTCTGTTAAAGTTTAAACTCCCCAGGGCTCTCAGTAGAACGCCGTCTCCTGGCTGGAGGTCTGGTTCCACCTCCACCCTAACTTTGGTTCTGATTGTTACAGCATAGCAACCCGAGTCAAAACCAGTCCTTTGGGACCCAGGGTTCCTCAGGGTTATGCTGGACCCATGGGGGTAGTCCTCAGACAAACCACCCTCTCAGAGGAAACACGCTCTACTCCACCACCACCAGCAATTCTGATGTCGACACGTTATTTTCTTAGTTATTTTGAGCCATAATGATCTAAGCACTGGACATTAATCTACTCATTTTAAGTGTAAAAAATAAAAAATACCAGCTGTTTGATTTCCTTCTCATGTCCAGATCTGAGAGAACAGACCCCCTATTTATGTGATAAACAGTCTGGCCAAGGGGATTTTAATCCCGTCAACAGAGAGAGATTAAGAGCAGCATCAGATATATCACTCAGAACAGACGACTGGCATGGTTACAGCAAATCATCCATGTCATTGTTTTTATGGGATTGGTAATCTGGTTTCTTATGCTGGGTGGAAAAGCAGCATCTCTAACTGACAGAGAGACTGCTCTGATATACAGGGAGATGGGAGGAGATGAGAGCAGAGGAGAGACAAGAGAAGAGAGGAGGAAATGAGAGCCCATCTGCTACAGAGGGCTGGGGTTGTCTTTTTTTCCTGTGGAATTTCTGAGTGGCTTGATGTATTCGACATGTGCGTGACAGCCCGGTTGTGTGCGATTGGAGCTGAGGCAGTGTGCTATCCAGCCTAGTTGTGTGTGTGTGTGTGTGTGTGTGTGTGTGTGTGTGTGTGTGTGTGTGTGTGTGTGTGTGCCTGCATGCACAGGGCAATGTGCTCTAAGGTCAAGTTGGCAACGGCCTACCAACCAGCCTTGTACACACATACATACAGCAACAACACACACTGGTTACACACACAGGAAACACCCTACACTGCCCCCTTACTCATGCTCACACATCACACAGAAACACCCCCACACTGGACACACACACAGGTTTAATATCCTGAAGGTTCTGCAGGAATTTGACACCAATGAATGTGTGTCAGTTTGTCAGTTTTCCTCCTCTGCTCTTCTTCCTGGCCCTTTGAACACAGACTGGCCATGAATAGTGTATGTTGTTTTGTGTTGTAGATTCACTCTGTCTGTGGACCAGTTTTCCTCTCCTTTTGTTTGTTCCACTCTAAATAGAATAACTTAGAGTGCCGGGCTGTCTGGAAGCCCATGTGCATCCTGTTTGTGTTGTTGTTTGTGTTAGTGTTATTGTTGTTAGTGTTGTTGATGGTGGTGTTGTTGGTGTTGTTGGTGTTTGGTGGTTTTGGTGTAGTTGGTGGTGGTGGTGGTGTAGGTGGTGGTGTTGTTGGTGTTTGGTGTTGTAGTTGATGGTGGGGGTGTTGGTGGTGTTGTAGTTGGTGTTGCTGCTGGTGGTGGTGTTATTGGTGTTTGGTGGTGGTGGGGCGTTTGGTGGTGGTGGTGTTGTAGTTGGTGGTGGTGGTGGTGTTGTTGGTGTAGTTGTTGGTGTTTGGTGGTGTTGTAGTTAATGTTGGTGGTGTTGTTGGTGGTGGTGTTGTTGGTGTAGTTGGTGGTGGTGTTGTTGGTGTTTGGTGGTGTTGTAGTTGGTGGTGGTGGTGGTGTTGTTGGTGTAGTTGTTGGTGTTTGGTGGTGTTGTAGTTAATGTTGGTGGTGTTGTTGGTGGTGGTGGTGTTGTTGATGGTGGTGTTGGTGGTGTAGTTGGTGGTGTTTGGTGGTGTTGTAGTTAATGTTGGTGGTGTTGTTGGTGGTGGTGATGTTGATGGTGGTGTTGGTGGTGTAGTTGGTGGTGGTGTTGTTGGTGTGTGGTGGTGTTGTTGGTCTTTGGTGGTGTTGTAGTTGGTGGTGGTGTTGTTGGTGTTTGGTGTTGTAGTTGTTGGTGTTTGGTGGTGTTGTAGTTGATGGTGGGGTGTTTGGTGGTATTGTAGTTGATGGTGTTGTTGTTGGTGTTTGGTGGTGTTGTAGTTGTTGGTGTTTGGTGTTGTTGGTGGTGGTGTTGTTGGTGTTTGGTGGTGTTGTTGGTGGTGGTGGTGGTGTTGGTGTAGTTGTTGGTGTTGTTAGTGTTTGATGGTGTTGTAGTTGATCTACACCGTTGATGGTGTTGTTGTTGGTGTTTGGTGGTGTTGTAATTGTTGGTGTTTGGTGGTGTTGTAGTTGATGGTGGTGTTGTTGGTGTTTGGTGGTGTTGTAATTGTTGGTGTTTGGTGGTGTTGTAATTGTTGGTGTTTGGTGGTATTGTAGTTGATGGTGTTGTTGTTGGTGTTTGGTGGTGTTGTAGTTGTTGGTGTTTGGTGTTGTTGGTGGTGGTGTTGTTGGTGTTTGGTGGGGTTGTTGGTGGTGGTGGTGTTGTTGGTGTAGTTGTTGGTGTTGTTAGTGTTTGATGGTGTTGTAGTTGATCTACACCGTTGATGGTGTTGTTGTTGGTGTTTGGTGGTGTTGTAATTGTTGGTGTTTGGTGGTGTTGTAGTTGATGGTGGTGTTGTTGGTGTTTGGTGGTGTTGTAATTGTTGGTGTTTGGTGGTGTTGTAGTTGGTGGTGGGAGTGTTGTTGGTGTTTGGTGTTGTAGTTGATGGTGGGGGTGTCGTTGGTGGTGTTGTAGTTGGTGGGGGTGGTGTTGTTGGTGTTTGGTGGTGTTGTAGTTGATGGTGGGGGTGTCGTTGGTGGTGTTGTTGGTGTTTGGTGGTGTTGTAGTTGATGGTGGTGTAGTTGTTGGTGGTGATGATGGTGTTGGTGTTGGTGTTTGGTGGGGATGATTTGGTGGTGGTGTTGTTGTTGATGGTGGTGTTGTTGGTGTTTGGTGGTGTTGTAGTTGGTGGTGGGAGTGTTGTTGGTGTTTGGTGTTGTAGTTGATGGTGGGGGTGTCGTTGGTGGTGTTGTAGTTGGTGGGGGTGGTGTTGTTGGTGTTTGGTGGTGTTGTAGTTGATGGTGGGGGTGTCGTTGGTGGTGTTGTTGGTGTTTGGTGGTGTTGTAGTTGATGGTGGTGTAGTTGTTGGTGGTGATGATGGTGTTGGTGTTGGTGTTTGGTGGGGATGATTTGGTGGTGGTGTTGTTGTTGATGGTGGTGTTGTTGGTGTTTGGTGGTGTTGTAGTTGATGGTGGTGGTGTTGGTGTTTGGTGGTGTTGGTGTTGATGTTGGTGTTCTTTAGCCTGCAGATAAGCTGTAGCCCCCTGAAGGGAAATCTACTCACACCATAGAGCTAATAGGTTCTCCGTCTCCCATACTGAGATTTCACCTTTTCCTCTCTCTATTCATGCACATACTTTTTCTGTTTGTCCTCTTTTTGATCCAGCCCTCTTTTGAGTCATTCAGGACACAACCTTTTTAAGCATACACTTTAATGTTCTTAACAGGACATTTTATTTCACTCTAAAAGTCAGGACATATTTTGGCGGTCGGGACTCTCGCATTCCCCCGCGTCCCGCATGAGGTCTCTGGCATTATTAGGCCGGCAGAAATGTGAAACCCATGTAGTAAATGTCTGGGAATATATACGAGGCCTGCTGTCCTTAAACCTCACAGCCTTCACTCAGCTTGCTCACTGCTGATGCGGGGAAGCTGTGCGGCAAGGGGCGAGGCGAAGCGTTCACACCGGTGTCCACAGCACATTTAAAGGTTTAAAGGCAGGAGCGGGTCACTGACATGGCACTCTCGCCCGCCGGCTCTCAGCCAGCCCGTGGCTGACGGGTGTGGGGTGTGGGGTGTGTGCACCTGTGGGGCTGTGGGGAGAGAATAAAGGACGGAGGGACGCAGACGGCAGAGATGGATGGAGGGAGGTGAGGGGAGGAGGTGAGGGGAGGGTTCGGCACTTGTGAAATTTATTTGGGTATCGCAGTTTTACGCTGGTTGCCATTGGATTTACAGGTCGGAATGGAATGTGAGCCAATGAAAGGGCTTTGATCCTTCCACCAGGTTGGGTCTTTATAGGAGGGAGCCAGTACGCAGAACGCAGCAGGGCATTCTTTATAAGGTTGTGAGGAACCCCACTGCAGAACCCAGAAATCATAAAAATGTGAGACGACAATGAAGCTAGGGGACTATGGGATGGTCATTGGATATCATCTGGGGAGGTTGAATTAAATGGGACGCTGATGCTTCACAGTCTCAGTTTAAATGTAGGCTAATTACATTTACATTACATTTAAGTCATTTAGCAGAGGCTAATTAGGCTAATTCATTCGTCAACTCCCAAAACCCTGATTTAATCTGTTCTCTTCTATCGTACATGTCATTACCTGTAAATTCATCATGACGTGTGCATCTTTGCTGACCTTTGTGTACTGACCTGTGTCTGGTCTCCTCTTCTCCAGAGGCGCAGGCTGCTGCACGAGCTTGGAGACCAGCGCATCCCCTACCTCGGGCCCTCAGACCATGGCTTCCAACAGCTGGTGAGTCAGTCAGTCAGGCTGGTCCAGAGTCCAGACCACTGTTGACCTTCTGTCATCCCACTGCCTTTGGTACTAGTCCAGACCTTCTGTCATCCCACTGCCATTGGTACTAGTCCAGACCTTCTGTCATCCCACTGCCATTGGTACTAGTCCAGACCTTCTGTCATCCCATTGCCATTGGTACTAGTCCAGACCTTCTTTCATCCCATTGCCATTGGTACTAGTCCAGACCTTCTGTCATCCCACTGCCTTTGGTACTAGTCCAGACCTTCTGTCATCCCACTGCCATTGGTACTAGTCCAGACCTTCTGTCATCCCACTGCCGTTGGTACTAGTCCAGACCTTCTGTCATCCCACTGCCATTGCTACTAGTCCAGACCTTCTGTCAACCCACTGCCTTTGGTACTAGTCCAGACCTTCTGTCATCCCACTGCCATTGGTACTAGTCCAGACCTTCTGTCATCCCACTGCCATTGCTACTAGTCCAGACCTTCTGTCAACCCACTGCCTTTGGTACTAGTCCAGACTTTCTGTCATCCCACTGCCATTGATACTAGTCCAGACCTTCTGTCATCCCACTGCCATTGCTACTAGTCCAGACCTTCTGTCAACCCACTGCCTTTGGTACTAGTCCAGACCTTCTGTCATCCCACTGCCATTGGTACTAGTCCAGACCTTCTGTCATCCCACTGCCATTGGTACTAGTCCAGACCTTCTGTCATCCCACTGCCGTTGGTACTAGTCCAGACCTTCTGTCATCCCACTGCCGTTGGTACTAGTCCAGACCTTCTGTCATCCCACTGCCATTGGTACTAGTCCAGACCTTCTGTCATCCCACTGCCGTTGGTACTAGTCCAGACCTTCTGTCATCCCACTGCCGTTGGTACTAGTCCAGACCTTCTGTCATCCCATTGCCATTGGTACTAGTCCAGACCTTCTGTCATCCCACTGCCATTGGTACTAGTCCAGACCTTCTGTCATCCCACTGCCGTTGGTACTAGTCCAGACCTTCTGTCATCCCACTGCCATTGGTACTAGTCCAGACCTTCTGTCATCCCACTGCCATTGGTACTAGTCCAGACCTTCTGTCATCCCACTGCCATTGGTACTAGTCCAGACCTTCTGTCATCCCACTGCCATTGGTACTAGTCCAGACCTGTCATCCCACTGCCATTGGTACTAGTCCATACCAAATCCTTATGTCTATCCCACTGCACACAGAGGACTCATCACTTGGAAAGATACTTAGCTCATAGGCAGAACCATAGAATTAGAAGGAACAATGGCTAGTTATACAATATTTATGTTGGCTGTTTGGTCTGTGTACTTGTTCACCATCAATTGTTTCTGGAGACAGAGATAACTTAACTCATAGCAGGCAGAACAACAGCTAATTGATCTGTGTTTGTTTGTGTTCCAGTGGGAGACTAGCTATTCTGGCCTGGCTCTGCGGCGGTCCTGCTCCCTGCCTGAGGAGCTCCATGGTCGGGTGGAGGCTGCTCTGCTCACCCTGCGGCAGAGGGGCTGTTTCCTGAGGGACCTGGTGAAGGTGAGGGACCGAGACGTCTTCACCGCCGTGTCCCGGGTGCTGCTGGGTCAGCCAGGAACCACCTACCGCTACCTGGACACGCGGCTCTTCACCATCCCCTGGCACACAGACGAGCAGAGAGGGACCTGCTGCGACCCAGACCTCAGTGCCGCCTGCAAAGCACTCTGGGAGCTCAACTGCTTCTTCTGCTCTGATGTCGGAGACAGGAAGGAGGGGGATGTTTTCAAGCAGTGCAGGAAAGAGTTCGTTGGTGCTATAGAGTCTAAACCCAGTGTAGAAGGAGACACGGAGTCTAAAGATAGCGAGGAGTCCAAACCCAGTGACGATGGAGGAGACTCGGAGTCCAAGCAGAGTGAGGAGGGAGAGACTGAGTCAAAGCACAGTGACGATTGGGACATAGAGTCAAAACACAGTGAAGAAGAAGAAGGCCCATCGTCCAAACAGGATGCAGCGTGGGAGTCAAGACACGGCGACGAGATGGGAGACATGAAGACTAAACAAACTGAACTGGGTAGTCCAACGGGGTCAAAACAACACAGTGAGGAAAAACACACAGACTGGAAGCATAGGCCAGCTGGCAGCACAGAGACAGAGACCACAGGTCTAGGCCCTCAGGAGAAGCCTGTGGCTGAGCTAAAACACAGTCTCTCTGGGTACCACATTGAAGATGAGGAGGATGAAGACCAGCAGAGTGGCCAGGGATGCTCTAACCTCAACCCTGCTAAGACATCCTGTCCTGGCCCGGCCCAGTTCAACGTCACCCTGCTCAACTACATGGACCCAGCAGCAATGAGCCAGCTGAAAGAAGAGCCGTATTATGGGATGGGCAAGATGGCTGTGGGCTGGCACCATGATGAGAACCTGGTCAGCCTATCACCTGTGGCTGTCTACAGCTACAGCTGTCATGACGACGACAAAGGTGAGGGTCAAAGGTCATAAAGTATAGTTGTTGTATATCACTGTCAGTAGTGGTGGATCCCTGTCAAACTAGACCCAAACTTCCTCAAAAACACCCTTCAGTCTCACTTGTTATCCCATTTTTATCACTCCACCTACAACCCCTTAGAAGTAGCTATTTTCTTCTCCACTGTGATGTCATTTTGAGCTACTATCTCTATCAGATGCAGCTAACAGCTAACGTTGTGTATGTGGCCCTACAGCAGCTCACTTCCAACAGCTATACAGCATTTATCTCAGACACGGCCTCCAGTGAGCCAGCCATCAGATCTATCAGCCTGATAGTGTCAGGGCATCACGGGCTGCCTCTGTTCTGTTCTGACAGGCTGGGATGCCTTATCGCTAGCAGGGCCAGGGAGTGAGGGAGGATCATCAACACACTCTCTGGGACACATTCAGGGGCTAAACACATGCTGAACGGCACACTACAAAACTCCAACAACTCGCCCAGCCTTATCGCTCAACGATCTGATCTAAGTCATTTCCTCCAGAAATGATCAATGTGTAATTATCTGATATGGAATAATGAGTGTCTGCTTTGATTGCTGGTTCTAGACTGTACAGCAGTATTGAGGCAGTGTTTAGCCTAGATGTTCTATCATAGTGGGTCTCGGCCTGATTTTATAGGGCTGATATGAGTGTATCATTTTTGATTGAGTTCATTGCTATTGAATCAGTGATCGTCTAACAAAACTCTGATTGATCGAACATGATCATAATTTAAAATCAAATATTTATTCTGTTTTACTACCAAGGTGCACATTCCCCTTTTCACATGACAATACAGTGCACAACCCATATCTCAGCCGCCTTTGCAGCGGGCCGACATCATTTCAGAGGGATTGGCTAAACAGAACCACCTGCTGTAGAGTAAAAGTCTGTGGAGATGATTTGTTCTGACCCATCTGACCCTTGACCCCTGGGAACGCTGGCTTCAAACAGCACAGGACCGACCGGCCGGGGCTGTAGTCTAGGTAGACTGTTCTATCTGCAGCTGTGCCTTTCCTTTGTAGGCCAAACTGACCCCATAGCACCAGACTTCACAGGCAAACCTGACAAAAGCTTAGCAGCACTGCTCGCTAACCCCGCTGTGCATTACTCAAGAAATGCTATGTTCACTTTGGGCCAGATCGTTCTGAATTCTCCCAGAACCACAGAGATGGAATTGTTACCATGCGGAATGTTGTTTTTTTACGAGGGGGCCCATGTTTTTTACATTGTTCTCGGCTGCGCCGCAGACAAGCCACTCTCTCTTTCTCAACTCAATAATTGAGCTGTTTTGCATCCCACAGTCTGGTACGTACAGTAACCAGTAACCATCTAAGCATGTTTATTTGCACGACACCTGTCTTTCTTTGACACGCTTACTTTTCATGTCAGGTCTGGGAGAAGTCTAGTATTTGTCTCTTTTTCCCAAGGCTCTGTCTCTGGTGTTTCAGAATGGTTTTATTTAGGGTCACCCAGCTGCTCTGATCCGGAGGTATCTGGCTTGGCGGCGGAGTGTTTTCCGGCTGGAAAGACCACAATGCTCTTTACTCCAGCTCCAACACCATTCCCATCCTGGGTCCTTTAGGAGCAGTGTCATTAACAGCTCTCTCAGAAAGCATTGGCTGGAAATTAAGTTACTATTTATCCTCTGCTGAGCAAAGGAAAAGGCCTGATTTGCCGTGGGGCTGAGAGAGGTCCAGGAAGACGTTAGTATTGATTTATGCTGAAGGGTGTGGACCTAACAGGGGCTGGGTAGATCTCGTTTTCTCACCGTGCCTCGGATGGAGGACAGACAGGGAGAGGCTGGGGGAGAGGCTCAGAGACTGGCTATGGGAGGAGAATAGTCCCCACTACCCTGTCTGTCTGCTGTCCCTACACACACTAGCTACCTAACATCAAATACTTTCATTAAAAAGGCTGTCCTCTTGTACAGAAACTGTGATAAAGACACAAGTTGTACTGAGATATAATGTAACAATATGCCCTGTCTCCTATTGTATATTTGGTTCTGATCTGACTGACCTAAGTGGTGGGATTGTTTGTGTTTAGCAGGTGTGAGCTCGGAGGAGGGTCCTGCGGAGAAGGGCTGCTGGAGGATTGGTCTAAAGGTGGCCTGGGACATCCACACCCCTGGACTGACCCTCCCACTGCAGTCCGGAGACTCCTACTACCTGAGAGGTACTAGAGCATGCACACCACTCCTTCTACATGACATCTCTAGTCTGTGTGAGATTTACACTTGATGTTCTAGTGTGTTTGGTTTACTGTGTCCCTACTGACCCATAGAAGCAGGATGCTCTCTAGACTCTCTCTTTCTCTCTCTTTTCTCCCTTTTTTTCTCTCTCTCTTTTTTATCTCTCTCTATTTCTCGCTCTCTCATCATTGTGTTAGTCTGAACCCAACCCGACCAGACGCCCTGTTCTGTTCCGCATGTAGCTCGGACTCTGGCCTGCTTGTGTATCTGTAACCCTAAAGTTCCATGTAATTGCATGCATTAGAGAGGTTAAGAAAACCAAATGTTATTTTGTGAAGTCCTGTGACCCGGTGCTGTGGCAGCGATGCTGGTGGTGTCTCTATGGAGTGGAGAGGACAGGCAGCGGGCCATGAGGGTGTAAATCAGACCTTAATGCTGATGGCTACAGCAGATGCCTTCCCCTTTCATCTCCGCCTGCTGGGTCGGGCTGCTCTTAGCTTCTACAATACAGGACAAGGCTACACGGCTATTATTGCCTACCACTAGCTTCCCCATCACAGCAGGACGCCATGTCCCACACTGTGTATGGGTTAGGACCTCCAAGACATCATTGTGTATATTTGTCTGGGATCGTTGGTGAAATATGGCTGCATAGTTTTTTTGGACACATACGAACAGACACAAAGACACAGGCGAGAACATGTTCTACCTCATATTCTACCTCCAACCAGGTTGATTTGGGTAGAAACAATGAGTTGGAGTAACCTCACGGGACATAACCCAGACAGGATGAGATTTGTCACTTTCAGTCCAGGCATGATAACAGAGTGATGGGTTGCTCTAGAAACACCATTGTAATTGGACCTGACTGAACTGGATCAATGGGGATTTATGTTCCAGTTTGGAAGATCCCTACAGGATCACTATGATACTGTAGCAGCTCACACAGTCAGTCTGTCTCACTCCTACACACCTGGATCAGGTGCACAGTACAGTCGCTAACTACTGTAATCAACCAAGACTACATTCAAGAAACTAGTCCACTCAGTGTTTCATTGGAGGTTATAGCATGCCTCAACAAGGGACAGAAATAAAAGCTAGCTTTGTGATGCCTGTTGACTAGTGGCTTTCTGGTGTTTTTTTTAGGTTTTATTATTTTTTAAATGTTGTCGTAGAAAATTAAGAAAAATATGCAGGATTGTTATTTTAAAACGAGGACATTAAAGACCTAGATAGACTACATGCAAATGTTTAAAATATAATATGCTATAGGCAGACCCTATTTGGGCCGCGCTCTTTTGGCAGTTGCTCTTCTGTTGACGCCTTGTGTGATCAGCTGATTTGAGGTTAGCCCCTTTTTCTCCCCAATTTCGTGATATCCAATTGGTAGTTACAGTCTTGTCCCCTCCCACCATCGCTGCAACTCCCGTACGGACTCGGAGAGGCGAAGGTTGAGAGCCATGCGTCCTCCGAAACAGGACCCCGCCAAGCCGCACTGCTTCTTGACACACTGCTCGCTTAACCCAGAAACCAGCCGGACCAATGTGTTGGAGGAAAGCTGGCGACCGAAGTCAGCATGCGTGCGCCCGGCCCGACACAAGGAGTCGCTAGAGAGCAATGGGACATCCCAGACGGCCAAACCATCCCCTAGGCTGGGCCAATTGTGCACCGCCTCATGGGTCTCCCGGTCGCTGCCGGCTGCGACGCAGCCCGGGATGGAACCTGGGTCTGTAGTGACGCCTCTAGACCGTTGCGCCTGGCTTTGTGGTGTTTTGATAAGGAACGGGCCCGTGTACCATCACGGACACCATCATTCCTTTTTAGCACCGTTAGTCAGTGACTCAACCTCTGAACTGTTAATGTTGTGTGTGTCTGTGTGTGTAATATGTGTGTGCAAATTTAATCAGCCATTATTTCCACCCAAATGGAATTTTAGTGGTTAAAAAAGAACAATGCAAGTCTGACACCGAGCCTGTTGGGTAATAAGATTTCCAGCTCCCAACTCACGAGGGACCTGAGAAAGAGTTGACCCAATATATTTAAAAGCCTGCTGCTTCCTGGAAAAAAGAAGGGGACAAGTGGCAACAGATGAGGGGGTAGAGAAAGAAAGATAAATATTTATTACAGAAATCGAGTTTGTCCCCCCAGTGCCATCAGACTGTGGAGGACCAGATTGATGGAGATCATTTATTATTGGATATAAACTGTTTTAAAGACGGGAGTCATTCCCCCCAGAGACCTTCACAATCTCATCAGAGGATAACACAGAACAGTGGGGGAACTTGTTTTGTTTGTCATGCTCTTTTTCAGTTTTTTTCCCTCACTACCTCATAATAATATCTATCTTCCTAAAGCACTTCACTGTTTGACTTTCAAATCAAAGGCATTAGCCAGCCACACTGCTCAAGGCGGGGTGTAAATATGCACATGTGCTGTGAGTGACAGCTCTGTAATGGCTAAATTAAGGATTTGTTGTGGAGCAAATAATAACAGAGCTGGGCGACATCTAAACACACAAACAAGCTCGTGGACTGACGGGACTGATACACTAGAAACAGCAGTTGGGATCGGATCAGGATCTTTGTTTATTGGATAAATGTTTGTTGATATGAGACCTCCATCATGACGGATTGAATGAGATCTGACAGCGTTTGTTGATATGAGACCTCCATCATGACGGATTGAATGAGATCTGACAGTGTTTGTTCAATGAAGTAGAATAATGCTCACATTTCACTGATCCTGCTGCTGGACAGAGATTGGTAGATAGAGGACCTGGCAGTCTATTTAGTTGGTGTGGAGCAGCGAATGTTTCTTTATGGTGCATCAATAAATGAATGCTAGAACATTGGTGTCCAGGATTAGCTATTTGTATCTAGCCTCTTAATAACTGCATAAGGCTGCAAGATAGACACATGTTCATTATAGTCATACTGAGTTGGTGATGCAATTGTTCACCATCTTGCTATATCCTCCAGAGACGCA
This sequence comes from Salmo salar, assembly GCF_965601325.2. NCBI lineage: Eukaryota > Metazoa > Chordata > Actinopteri > Salmoniformes > Salmonidae > Salmo > Salmo salar. The sequence continues at coordinate 30,283,597 of NC_138301.1, forward strand.
CAGGGCCTGTTGCATTTATTCACATAATAATGGAGTCAGATTGATAAATGTAGTTTATTATTATTCAACATAGTTTCCACCGACATAATGGTGTTCCCTAATGAATACACCCATGCTCTAACCTGTCCTGAACCACTGACACCTTTAAACAGGTCACTTTTCAGTGAACGGTGGTACGCTTGAGAGGATGTACTGTTGCACTGTTAACAATCTAATGGCCAACACTTAACATGTTTGTGAAAATAAGTAGATCATTAGCAGGAATATTAGCATTTCTGGAGAGAAAAAAATGAAAACACCCCCGAAACGGGATAAACCAGTTAATGAGAGGTGTTGCAACTTGTGGCTAAAGCTGGAACTGGGCCATCACACACATACCTAAGAAGCCAGTTTAACAACAGTGGTGGTGAGCGACTTACAGGCACAATTAGGATTGTGGAGGATTTTTCGACAGATTTTTCACGTAGACTCTGGTGATAACCAGACTCTGGCATCTGTGCTCTTATATAATAGAAGGTGTTGACGTTTGATAGGATTAGCGATAACATTGTTAGGTTAGCAGGAAACGTTCTGTTTGAGTGGGGAGAAATGGTCCGACAAGGTGATAACTCAGGCACATCATAACAAAGAGACAAACGTTATTAAACAGACATTTCAATTGTATTTTCCATCTTCATTCCACTAGTGGACAAGTGTGGTGTGGTTTCTCGTGTCCTAACAAAGGTTAAAACACAATGAAAACATTTGGCATTTGTGTAGGCCTATATTCATAGTAAATTGTTGTGAACATTATTGATGTGTAGGCCTATATTCATAGTAAATTGTTGTGAACATTATTGATGTGTAGGCCTATATTCATAGTAAATTGTTGTAACATTATTGATGTGTAGACCTATATTCATAGTAAATTGTTGTAACATTATTGATGTGTAGGCCTATATTCATAGTAAATTGTTGTAACATTATTGATGTGTAGGCCTATATTCATAGTAAATTGATGTGAACATTATTGATGTGTAGACCTATATTCATAGTAAATTGATGTGAACATTATTGATGTGTAGGCCTATATTCATAGTAAATTGATGTGAACATTATTGATGTGTAGGCCTATATTCATAGTAAATTGTTGTAACATTATTGATGTGTAGGCCTATATTCATAGTAAATTGTTGTGAACATTATTGATGTGTAGGCCTATATTCATAGTAAATTGATGTGAACATTATTGATGTGTAGGCCTATATTCATAGTAAATTGATGTGAACATTATTGATGTGTAGGCCTATATTCATAGTAAATTGTTGTAACATTATTGATGTGTAGGCCTATATTCATAGTAAATTGTTGTGAACATTATTGATATGTAGGCCTATATTCATAGTAAATTGATGTGAACATTATTGATGTGTAGGCCTATATTCATAGTAAATTGATGTGAACATTATTGATGTGTAGGCCTATATTCATAGTAAATTGTTGTGAACATTATTGATGTGTAGGCCTACATTCATAGTAAATTGTTGTGAACATCATTGATGTGTAGGCCTATATTCATAGTAAATTGTTGTGAACATCATTGCCTCTTAATATTTGGGATAGTTGACTGGTGTTGGTTGTGTGGTGACTGCGGATTGTCCTCCTCTGTCCCCAGATGACCTGAACAGGACCCATCAGCACTGTGTTCTGGCTGGAGACTCAGCCCGCTTCAGCTCTACACACAGAGTGGCGGAGGTGAGGGGGGCCTGGGGTACACTGGGGGCTTGGAGGCCCTGGCCTGATTCTAATAATGATTGGTTTATTTTATAGGATACCATATATTCCATGACCTTTCTTTAACAGATTCTACCTTCTATTCTAGAATTCCAAGAGGCCTTTATGCTCCCAGAATACATGCATTATCTCCCAACCTTTTTTGACTGCCTGTCCTCACAGTGTTCCACCGGGACCCTGGACTACATCCAGTCTCGCTGCCGGGAGGCCCTGTCTAACCTGAGCACAGACCCAGAAACAGGGACCCACAGCCTGCTCTCCCTGCTGCCAGCTACCCTGCAAGGCTACGAGGAGATACACAACGAGGTGGGTGTGTGTGACTGTGTGTGACTAACTTTTGGGGTTCTACGATAGGCCTAACTTTGTCCTACCTACACTCTTAGAAAACAATGTGCTATCTAGAACCTAAAAGGGTTATTTGGCTGTCCCCATAGGAGAACCCTTGAAGAACCCTTTTTAGTTCCAGGTAGAACCCTTTTGGTTCCAGGAAGAACCCTTTTGAGTTCTGTTTACACAGAGGGTTCTACATGGAACCCAAAAGAGTTCTACCTGGAACCAAAAAGGGTTATCCTATGGAGACAGCCAAAGAACCCTTTTGGAACCCTCATTCAAGGAAAGGGTAGTTGTGTATAATCTTTCCCTTTCTACTTTCAGTCACATCTTGTTAACCAGGGTTAAGGCCCTTCCATAGGAAAATAAAGAGGTTGTCAACATTTAAGTTGACATCATTCATAGCTACCGTGGGTATTTATGTTATGGGAGAAATATTTCATAAGTCCCGGTTGCTCTTGTTTGTCTAAGGATCGAGATCATGGCCTCTTTCACACAGAACAATCAGTGAATCTGGCTCCGGGGCCCTAAGACCCTATGGGGGCCGTTCACGCTCTACAGTGGCAGCTTGCTCAATACAGCCTTCTGCAGCCCAGCCTGCCCTTGACTGCCAGGGGCTAATGGTTAAAATAGCACTTCACCTCTCCCCTCCGCTCCCCTCTGTATGTGTTATCCTCACTACTCCCAGGTAACCACAGCAGCGGGCCGAGTCAGGAACCACACGGGACGCCATGACAGATGAGCTTGGCGTGAGGTTGTTTAAAGGTTGTAGCCAGTATTAATTATTCAGACAATATGAGAGAGCGAGAGAGAGAGAGAGAGAGAGAGGTATAGAGAGGGGTATAGAAAGAGAGAGAGGGAGAGGCCTAGCCAACACCTGGTCTCCATCGCAGAGAGAGCAAACACCTGCTCACAGCGCAGCACCACAGGATTACCCAGTGTAGGCCTGGCTGGGGGGCGCACACCGTTTATTTAGGAAAACAGGAGGCTATTTATAAAAGGCTGGGAGAGGAGGGGAGAGAGCTCTCTCTCGGGGGCCTGGCCCCGCTCTACTCTACCTGGCGTCCCCAGGACCACGATGATGGATTGGGCCATTTGTTCTGAGTTGCCCATGAGGGCAGAACACCCACTTAAATGATGTATTGTTGGCAGAGTTATTTATTATGACGGCTAGTTTTGGCGGTTAGCGGGCGCATATTGCATGGGTCGTGTTGACATGGACGACCGTAGAGCGAACAAGCAGAGGCTCGTCAGACAGGCTGACCTGACCAACACCTTATGGGCATTTCCTTAAAAAGTGATAAACAGGAGATCGACCGGCCGGCCGGCTGGCTGCCTGGCTGATGCTGATGTACTGTGTGTCGTGTATGCTTAGAGGGGGTTTGACAGTCGTTTTGGTAGGGATAGAGGGGGGAAGGGGGGTGTTTAGGGTTGTGATGGTTATGAAGCTGAACGTTGGCCATCTGAGGAACGTGTGTTCAGGGAGATGGGGAGAATGTTAGTAGCCAGAGGAGGGAGTTGAAGCAAGGGTTGATGGGTAGAGAACAGCACCAGGCATAGCAGAGAGAGAGACCATTTTCTAGCTGATTCTAGGCCCTCCTGGCCTCTACTCTAATCTTCCTGTCTGTGTGTTGTAACGGTGGAACGAACAGGGGGCTAGCATCGCATCACATCCCATCGCCACGCGGCCCTGTCTGTGTGTGTGTGTGTGTGTGTGTGTTTGGCTTTGAAATGCTAATCCCAGACACAAACGTCTTGTCTCATTTAAAGCCATCGTGTCACTTCCCAGGTGGGTGTGTGACAGTGTGCCCTCTGGGACCCCACTAATGAAGCCTGTCCCTGCTCAGTAAATATTGGAGGGTGGGACACACTAAGTAAGTCCCACATGTCTGGTTCTGCTAGAGATGGGGGAAGGTAAAGTACAAGGGTAATCAGCCAGGTAGTCCCTCTGACCTTCCTCTGTCCTGTACAGTATGTTTTCCAGGCCAGGCCTTTCTCTCCCTAGTGAGTAACAGTGTTTGTCAAGTAGCTAAAAGCCCACACCACTCTTCCTTGTGGAGTCAGAGAGTTTGTGACTTAGCTGTAGGGAACCGTTTTTTCTTATCCTATTTTCAGTTGAGAAAGAATGTAATTGAAATCTGTAATTTGGAGCATATTATTGTCTATAGGCCTATAGGTGAGCAAGGACAGGTTGTGTCTGTGAGTACAGTTTGTATCTCCTCAAGGTATGTGTGTGTGTGTCCTTTTCTGTAAGTGTGTGTCCACGGTAGCCAAGGTGTGATGAGTGTGAAGTGTGTCCTGTACCTCTGGAGACAGGGGACAGTGCTCAGTGCTCCTGGTTGATGTGATGTGGGAGCAGGAGCAGGTCCAGGAAAGTAAACAGAAAGAGGCAGGTTGATATCGATTCGTCTCTCATCAGCTCCTACCTCGGGGGCCGCGCGGCATGGAACAGCTGGAAATTGATTGGTCAAGTCCGCTGGGGGACCACCGAGAGGTGTGGAAAAACCCTGCTTCATTAAATACTGAAAGGGACTACTTGGCTTTGACTCCTGGGTCGCCATGGTGAGTGGGAGGCTGAGCGGAGTGCTAATGTGCAGTTAGCACGTCCGTCACCTGGAGAGATGACAGGAGACACCACAGGGGAGGGGCCCCTCTCAGTCTCCCTGCTCCCAGATCCCAGAGCGGGCTAGGCAGAGGAGAAAATCTAGCCTAACGATAGCGATGACTCTCTCCATCTCTCTCTCCATCTCTCTCTTCCACTCTCTCTTTCGATCTCTCTACCTGGGCAGGTGGCATTTAGTCAGTGTTCCCCTCTCAGTAACTCACAGCCAGGCGGCTCAGGCTCCAAATGCCAGGCATCCCACAGATGCCACAGTTGCCTGGCTTTGAGGCTGCCATCGCCATGCTCGGCGGGGGCTAGGAGTCCATGTTGGCTCAAAGCGGAGCCACAGGCTGTGTTCCCTCAGTAAAGGACAGACGGACAATCAGAGAGAGAGGGGGAGCGGAGGGTGGAGGTAGAGAAAGGACAGTCTATGTTTGTCCCCTCTCTTGCTTTGTTGTGTGTGTGTGAGCTGTACTGTTCAAGGGGGGAGTGGAGTAGTGGAGGGTTGAAGAGGCATAAAGCCTGACATTTGTTTGAAGGGTATGTTGTATGGAGTGGTTGTGAAGGTGCTGAACCGTGCTATGGCCCATCTACCCCCCCGTACGTGACCCAGCCCCTGCATGTCAAACCACTGTGATCAGCCCCCTTTGGATCCAAAATGGCAGACAGTTTCTCTGTATCCTGTGCCACTGCATAGCCTAGAAGGCCAGCCACTGAACAAAGGGTGAAGTGGAAATGGCTTTGTATTCTTGTCATCTTCTTCCTCTGTATTGTGCTTATGTGTTATAGAGCTAATGTTACACTGTACCATACATCCTAATGCCTCCTACAAGAACAATACACGGACTAGTAGTTGGAGATGAACAGTAGGTCTTGTAGTCACTTTCACATTTGATATGCAACTCTTTTGTACTCCTCACCTTGTGTTCTACAGTTGTCTATGTCAAATGAAATGGTGCATGTATTGTTGGGAGGATGATACTGGAACAGTGCTTTGTAGGATGTTTTGGGGGAGGGCAACTCAGAGCGCCTTGCATTTGCATCACCGGCATTTGGGGCAATCTCTGACACACACACTTTCTCAGACAAACACACGCACACACACATCCATACACCTGGCTACGTGACGTGTCCTTGTGAGGATTAAATCAGCACTTCAAAAGAGCTGAAACACTCCCAGTGGAGGAGAGGTGAGCCGCTCTGCAGAGTAAACTGTCATTCCCCTGCAGAGCGAAGGAGTAGGGGATGAGGAGGAGGAGGAGGAGAGAGGAGAGGTGAGCCGCTCTGCAGAGTAAATTGTCATTCCCCTGCAGAGCGAGGGAGTAGGGGATGAGGAGGAGGAGGAGGAGAGAGGAGAGGTGAGCCGCTCTGCAGAGTAAACTGTCATTCCCCTGCAGAGCGAGGGAGTAGGGGATGAGGAGGAGGAGGAGGAGTGAGGAGAGAGGAGAGGTGAGCCGCTCTGCAGAGTAAACTGTCATTCCCCTGCAGAGCGAGAGAGTAGGGGAGGAGGAGGAGGAAGAGGAGTGAGGAGGAGTGAGGAGAGGTGAGCCGCTCTGCAGAGTAAACTGTCATTCCCCTGCAGAGCGAGGGAGTAGGGGAGGAGGAGGAGTGAGGAGGAGTGAGGAGAGGTGAGCCGCTCTGCAGAGTAAACTGTCATTCCCCTGCGGAGCGAGGGAGTAGGGGAGGAGGAGGAGGAGTGAGGAGAGAGGAGAGGTGAGCCACTCTGCAGAGTAAACTGACATTCCCCTGCGGAGCGAGGGAGTAGGGGATGAGGAGGAGGAGGAGGAGGAGGAAGAGGAGTGAGGAGGAGTGAGGAGAGGTGAGCCGCTCTGCAGAGTAAACTGTCATTCCCCTGCAGAGCGAGAGAGTAGGGGAGGAGGAGGAGGAGGAGGAGGAAGAGGAGTGAGGAGGAGTGAGGAGAGGTGAGCCGCTCTGCAGAGTAAACTGTCATTCCCCTGCGGAGCGAGGGAGTAGGGGAGGAGGAGGAGGAGAAGGAGAGAGGAGAGGTGAGCCACTCTGCAGAGTAAACTGACATTCCCCTGCGGAGCGAGGGAGTAGGGGATGAGGAGGAGGAGGAGGAAGAGGAGTGAGGAGGAGTGAGGAGAGGTGAGCCGCTCTGCAGAGTAAACTGTCATTCCCCTGCAGAGCGAGAGAGTAGGGGAGGAGGAGGAGGAGGAGGAGGAAGAGGAGTGAGGAGGAGTGAGGAGAGGTGAGCCGCTCTGCAGAGTAAACTGTCATTCCCCTGCAGAGCGAGGGAGTAGGGGAGGAGGAGGAGTGAGGAGGAGTGAGGAGAGGTGAGCCGCTCTGCAGAGTAAACTGTCATTCCCCTGCAGAGCGAGAGAGTAGGGGAGGAGGAGGAGGAGGAAGAGGAGTGAGGAGGAGTGAGGAGAGGTGAGCCGCTCTGCAGAGTAAACTGTCATTCCCCCCGCAGAGCGAGGGTGTAGGGGAGGAGGAGGAGGAGGAGGAGGAGGAGTGAGGAGAGGGTTGAGCAATGTGGGGTATAGGCGTCTAGGGTCGGGTTAGTTTGGGAAATGGGGGTTGAGGGGTGTATTGTGAGAGGGGTGTATTGTCTACTCTCATAGGGATGACCATCTGTGTAAACAGACATTCTAGGAAGTCTAGACTCCAGTACACTTCATTCTCTATATATATATATCTGATTAGGGGAAATCCCCAACAGACAGATTTAACCTGTTATCTCCTGTCTCTCACTCCTGCTCTAAAGCACAGTAGAGGCCTTGGCGTTGATAGACGGATATACCTCCATGTCTTTGTACTTCTATGTTTTTGTACCTCCATGTTTTTGCAAGTTTGAGCTTTCCAATATTTCCATCTGGACTTCATACGGCTTGACTGATCTACCACTGCCTGTCTAGGATCTGAAGTATTCCTATAATCCTATATGGTTCCTCTACCTGACTGTACTGTACTGTGTTGTGTTGTGTTGTGTTGTGTGCAGGTGGAGTTTGAGTGGCTGAGGCAGTACTGGTTCCAGGGCCAGCGTTACACCCGGTTCTGCAGCTGGTGGGCCAGACCCATGGAGCAGCTGGAGAATGACTGGAGAGAGATGGAGCTCATGGTAAGACTGCACACTGGGACCTAGAAATAACACATACTAGTGTGTAGTAGTAAGGTTGACTGTCTACGATTGCCATTTAAGAGCCATACAAAGTCTAATGACAAAGAACTTTACTGTAACACTTCAGTTCATTCACACGCTTCTGCAGTCAGTGATTGTTAGTGTACACACTCTCCTGTTTCAACGTGATCAGCATTCTCACAGTCAGGATCTGATGCTGATTGGCTGTATACATCTGTGTAACCTCAAATATGCCTGTGCTTGAGTTCATTGCACAAACTACACCGTTAATAATCAGAGAGTGCAGGTGTGATTGTGAAATGTCTTTGTGTCACACCCCGGGTGTGATATATTAAGAATGTTTGGTTCAACATGGTCTTACTCAGCTCTTCACCAAATCACAAGGGACTAGTAATTGTTCTGACACATCTTTCCATTTTCTCAGTCATTTCATTCTCATAAATGAGAGAGGATGGGTTGTTCACATTGAAGTCTGCTTAGTCACATCTGTTTATCGTACGTGTGTGTGTGTGTTAGTCCAATCTCAGCTCTGCTGTTGTATCAAAGTGTGTGTTGTAACTCTGCAGAGTGGAGCAGTAGGGGGCACTCTTGTATCACTGAAACAGCCAAGACCAGAGCTGTGCTCCCTCTCTCTCTCTTTCCCTCCCTCCATCTCTCCCTCTCGCTCTCTCCTTCACTCTCTCGCTCTCCCTCTCTCCCTCCCTCCCTCCCTCCCTCCCTCCCTCCCTCCCTCCCTCCATCTCTCTCCCTCTCTCTGTACTCTCTGTCTTTGTCAGTGTGGAGCGCTGAGCAGTAATCACATCTAATACTCAGGCGGGGATAAAGAGAGGAGCCTGGAGAAGCACGGTGCTGCTCTGCACTGAGACACAGGCAGGCAGGCTGGCAGGCAGGCAGGCAGGCAGGCAGGCAGGCTGGCAGGCAGGCAGGCAGGCTGGCAGGCAGGCAGGCAGGCAGGCAGGCAGGCTGGCAGGCTGGCAGGCAGGCAGGCAGGCAGGCTGGCAGGCAGGCAGGCTGGCAGGCACGCAGGCAGGCTGGCAGGCAGGCAGGCTGGCAGGCAGGCAGGCAGGCTGGCAGGCAGGCAGGCTGGCAGGCAGGCAGGCTGGCAGGCAGGCAGGCAGACAGACAGGCAGGCAGTCAGGCAGGCAGGCAGGCTGGCTGGCTCACTCGCGTCCACACAGCCAGGAGGAGGGGGAGACGGGTCTAAACTCATCTAGAGCTCAGATGAAGTGTGTGATTTGAAGGCTTGAGCTGTCTCTCTCTCTCTCTCTCCTCTCTCTCTCTCTCTCTCTCTCTCTCTCTCTCTCTCTACTCTCTCTACTCTCTCTACTCTTTGATGGTCAACAAGCTGTCTCTCTCTCTGATGGTCAACCAGCTGTCTCTCTCTCTGATGGTCAACCAGCTGTCTCTCTCTCTTTCGCGCTCTCTGGTCAACCAGCTGCTCTCTCTCTCTCTCTCTCTCTCTCTCTCTCTCTACTCTCTCTACTCTCTCTACTCTTTGATGGTCAACAAGCTGTCTCTCTCTCTGATGGTCAACCAGCTGTCTCTCTCTCTGATGGTCAACCAGCTGTCTCTCTCTCTCTCTCTCTCTCTCTCTCTCTCTCTCTCTCTCTCTCTCTCTCTCTCTCTCTCTCTCTCTCTCTCTCTCTGATGGTCAACCAGCTGTCTCTCTCTCTCTCTCTCTCTCTGATGGTCAACCAGCTCTCTCTCTCTCTCTCTCTCTCTCTCTCTCCTCTCTCTCTCTCTCTCTCTCTCTCTCTGATGGTCAACCAGCTGTCTCTCTCTCTCTCTCTCTCTCTCTCTCTCTGATGGTCAACCAGCTGCCTCTCTCTCTCTCTCTCTGATGGTCAACCAGACCCCACTCATCATTTTAGTTTTCCCTGGCTCTGGTCAGACATGCAGACGTGTGTCTGCTACACATTGCCTTGAGTAGTCTACAGCATCATTTTTTTATTAAAATAAATTCTCATTCCCTTTAGAGCAATGTTTGTTTTACTATTTTGTCTTTTATATTAGAGACATGCTGTTAATTTATACTTTCCCATTTGGCTTCTGTAAACTCTAGTTACTCGTTTTCTTCTTTATCATTTAGTATTTTACTGAAGGTGCGTTGTGTTGTTTTCTAAATGAAACAACATGAAGTAGTTTATCAGGGAGGTATTTGTCTTTGACCCAGTAAGTAAATCAAAGCAATGCTCGTTGTGTTTGTGGAAAATGAACAAATAAAATGGGCCACTATTGTTGATGAAGGCTCTTTGTGCTTTCATAAGCAATATTGTACCACATACTGATTAAATAGGCCTTTCTCAGTATTATAGAAATCAGTTATATATGCATTTTTATTTTCCTTTTTTTGATTGCTTATGTTTGTTTATTACACTTCTATTTTGAATTGTCAAATGATTTTTATAACTTACTTACATTGTTTATATTTTCATATACTTATACATAAACTATTTTTATTAGCATTTTTAGCAAAACTATTTTAAATATCAGAATATCAGTGTGTCAGTTGGTGTTTTTTTGTGGTCACATTTACTATTTACCATTTAAAAAATCCGCAGTGTCCTAAATGTATGATATTTTAATATTTATTCATATTTTGTGATAATTTCATGCTGTATGCTTGAAAATGTTAACCACATTAGACACATAAAAAAAGGAAAAGCACAGTAGTGTGCTGTTTTTAACTGACAACAAAGACAGTATAATATTGGAATGGATTTGTGTGTGTGTGCGTGTGCGTGTGCGTGTGTGTGTGTGTGTGTGTGTGCGTGCGTGCATGCGGGTGTATGCCAGCGACATACATAGCCTTGCATTGTGTTCAGTATATTTCAGAAGCTGCTGTTTATAGATGCTAGTTTCCTCCCTAGGGCTCAGTCCCGGTTCTCCATCCTGTTGTCATGCAAATACTCACCCTGCCATCTGAATGACATTCTGATAAAACTCATCCAGAGGTTCTCTCTCTTCCTTTTATCTCCAAACTGTTACCTCATGAATTGAAGTCGCTTCCTAATAGAAACAACAAGAGGTAGATGGAAGTCAGTGGTAGAAAGAGGCTAAATAAAAAGTATTCAGATCAGCTGTGGGTGTGTGTGTGTGGGTGGGTGCACGAGTGCTCCATGCATAGATAAAGGAATTGAAGTGCTTATCAGATATGAGAATAGGTACCTGTATGAAGAAGGTCCAGTATTCCACCTCTCTCAGAAGACGAGGGGTACAGGCTGCGCCCCGTGGTTAAAGGACAGGGGTGTAAAGGCTCTGTTCCCCTGTGATCCAGATAGGAATGAAGCGAGGGGCGATGGAACCCTGTTATGGTTTGGATGGGCCCGGTCCGCAGCCCAGCCCCCCTAGGACCTACTATCATAGATCTCATACAATCCTGACATTTACTTAAACCAGCAACAATGAATAGCTTCCACCTGGCGGACAAAAGGAGAGAGACAGTCTGGCTCTGTGATGATGATGCTAATGTATGCACTCTGTTTGACTTTAATTGATTTACCAGCTCTGCCTGCACACTACAGCTTCTCCCCTAATTTATCACTTTCCCTGACTTCTGTGGCTGCTCAAATCACAACTTCAAAAGCTGCTGGCATGCGAAGAGATTTCAGACAGTATCTCTCTCTCTCTCTCTGTTCTTCTCCCTCTCTCCCTCCCCCAGTCCCTCTCCTTCTCTCTATTCCTCATTTGACAGTTGAACGAGCCTTGTAGATGAAAATCTTTCAGTGTGTATCAAGAAAATGTATCTACTTTCACAATAAATATAATTCACACACTTGAATATATTTGTATACTTCAAGATCTACAAAACAGGAAGGGGTACCCGGGCCATGTCTTCTAGCGTCTCCCTGTAACCATTTTGTCAGTCTCTCTCTCTTCCTCTGGGTTTGGTCACAACCGTCATGTAGTCGTGGAGGAACGTGATGTGTAGGGACGCGGCCTGTGACCGTTTCATCATTTCTCTTCTCCTTTCCCTCGCTCCCTCCGTCTTTAATGTTGGTCCTCAGTAACAATCTGTGGCGGGCTGCTGAGGGGGAGCGACTCGGGGGGAGCACAGAGCAATCACTCGCAGGCTGGCCAGGTCGCCATCGATAGCTGATTAGGTTATTGACCTAGCAAGGGGAGGGGATGGAGCTTCAGGGAGAGAGTGAGAGAGAGAGAGAAAGCGAGAGAGAGGGGGGTCAATGTAAATGTTATTGCAGTGTGAGCTCATTTGATCAAAGCACTGGAAAGGTTAAGCGAATCCAATCTGGTTTTGTATGGCAGAGTGCAGACAGACACCGGCGGGAGAGGAGAAACCTCAGGACGGAGAATGGATTATCGTATTGGTGCTGGGCTGAACTAGTGCAGGAGGGCCTCCCTCCCTCCTATAGACAGACAGTTTACTCTGCCTCTAATGCGTTTAGACAGCAATTGGCCTTAATAACCTTTATTGACTTCAGCGGGTCAGAGCCAAGAATCTAATTATCAAAGTGTATCAATTTCATTGGGAGTTTAGAGTTGCACTGTTCATATAATTATTTTAAGGTCGGCAGGGCCAATTAATCCCTATGCACTTATTTGATGGGTTTGTAAAACATTATAAATGTTATGGTTCTGTAGTGTGCAGTTTCAGCGTTAATCATTTTGGGGGAATGTTTTTTTTGGGGGTTGTGCTAGTTGTTGTTTTTCTGTGCCTCGGTAGGTAAGAAAGAGCAGGACATTTAGAGGCTTGAGGCTTAGCTACAGTAGAATCATACTACTCTGTTTCACTCTCTAGTTTATTGAGCCTTAGCTACAGTAGAATCACACTACTCTGTTTCACTCTCTAGTTTATTGAGGCTTAGCTACAGTAGAATCACACTACTCTGTTTCACTCTCTAGTTTATTGAGGCTTAGCTACAGTAGAATCACCTACTCTGTTTCACTCTCTAGTTTATTGAGCTTAGCTACAGTAGAATCACACTACTCTGTTTCACTCTCTGTTTATTGAGCTTAGCTACAGTAGAATCACACTACTCTGTTTCACTCTCTAGTTTATTGAGGCTTAGTTACAGTAGAATCACACTACTCTGTTTCACTCTCTAGTTTATTGAGCCTTAGCTACAGTAGAATCACACTACTCTGTTTCACTCTCTAGTTTATTGAGGCTTAGTTACAGTAGAATCACACTACTCTGTTTCACTCTCTAGTTTATTGAGCCTTAGCTACAGTAGAATCACACTACTCTGTTTCACTCTCTAGTTTATTGAGGCTTAGCTACAGTAGAATCACACTACTCTGTTTCACTCTAGTTTATTGAGCCTTAGCTACAGTAGAATCACACTACTCTGTTTCACTCTCTAGTTTATTGAGGCTTAGTTACAGTAGAATCACACTACTCTGTTTCACTCTCTAGTTTATTGAGGCTTAGTTACAGTAGAATCACACTACTCTGTTTCACTCTCTAGTTTATTGAGGCTTAGCTACAGTAGAATCACACTACTCTGTTTCACTCTCTAGTTTATTGAGCCTTAGCTACAGTAGAATCACACTACTCTGTTTCACTCTCTAGTTTATTGAGCCTTAGTTACAGTAGAATCACACTACTCTGTTTCACTCTCTAGTTTATTGAGCCTTAGCTACAGTAGAATCACACTACTCTGTTTCACTCTCTAGTTTATTGAGCCTTAGTTACAGTAGAATCACACTACTCTGTTTCACTCTCTAGTTTATTGAGCCTTAGCTACAGTAGAATCACACTACTCTGTTTCACTCTCTAGTTTATTGAGGCTTAGTTACAGTAGAATCACACTACTCTGTTTCACTCTCTAGTTTATTGAGGCTTAGCTACAGTAGAATCACACTACTCTGTTTCACTCTCTAGTTTATTGAGCCTTAGCTACAGTAGAATCACACTACTCTGTTTCACTCTCTAGTTTATTGAGCCTTAGTTACAGTAGAATCACACTACTCTGTTTCACTCTCTAGTTTATTGAGGCTTAGCTACAGTAGAATCACACTACTCTGTTTCACTCTCTAGTTTATTGAGCCTTAGCTACAGTAGAATCACACTACTCTGTTTCACTCTCTAGCTTGACATTCTAGGGCAACATTTTCTAACAGTTTCATATACAGGCCACACACATGCAAGCCAGATTAATTCTAAGTGTGAACTAAACAGTAAATTGTTTAAAGAGCATTTTTATTACTTATATATTTCTATCATTAAACCATTCATTATCTTCTGGTAAATCTCAGCAGTTTTTCAGTTTAGCATTTTAGTAGAATGCACTGTAGCTGTCTGTTATCGATATTGAGTATGTTTGTAATTTTAAGAGTCTGTGATTATTTGTACGTGTTTGTGATTTTGTGTGTGTATGTAACAGTATATGAAATGTGGAGTAGTGTGTGTGTGTGTGTGTGTGTGTGTGGCTACCTGGATAGTAGTGTGTGTTGTCCTTATCACAGACTAGTGTATAATCCTGGTGTTCATTCTAGCTCGGCCTTGTTTACCTCCAGCTCTATATTAACACACCTGCTGCAACCTATTTACAACGCTCCACACTGAAAAGAAATTACTCCAAGATTATTGTTATTATTCATTTAAAAAGGAAATATATGGCTGATAATACATTTTACATTACGGAGCCGGCTTGTGTTGAGGGGAAATATAAAATGAGAAGAAAAGTAAGAGAGAGAGGGGTAGAAAAGGGAGCATAAATCGCAGGCAAAAGGTATTTGCGATTCTCTTTGAAGTACTTATTCAACAGGGTAAGCTGCATTTTCGGCAGAGCCTGATAGTGTTCTGGGTAAATACTTAAACCCCTTTAGAGAATTTCATGCAGCACAGATACGGTGCGCTGCGGAGTGGGGCTGCGGAGGCAAGGCAGCAGTGTTTATGTTACCTGCAGCCACTGCAGCCCGCAGGCTTTGTACCTAAAGACATAGGTACTGACTGGAATCTCAGTAGGGGATTGGCTGTGTGACAGAATCTACAGTAAAAACACTGTGTGTGAGAGAGTGAATAGAAAGGGATTTTTTAACCCTTTCACTGCACAGAAGGCCTCCATCACAGGCCACCCAACCTTGTGTGCACGCACACACCACACACATGCCACACACTACACACACGCTACACATACAGCCTCCCAAGGTCTAAATCCAATTCAGCTGTTGACGTGATGTTGAAGGCACTCTCCTAGGCTCTGGGGATTTATTCTGTGTCATTTTTAAACAATACCTAACAATGATTGACCACATCCTGCTTTTTCTGTTTAATTTGCTATCATTATTAGTCATAGATGTAATAGTGTGTGTGATTTTTCTCTCTGATAATTTAACAGTAAACATAATACAAGTCATTGTCTTCTGGAGAAAGGGGGGGGTGATTTAGGGTGTTTTGGTTCACACAATGGGAAGAGACCGGAGCCAAGTTGCTCAGTGCTGTAGGTCTTTACTGTATATGGAATGTATGGGGCAGTCTGAGACATCATTACCCTACTTTTCATCTTAGATGAACTCCTAATATGGACACATTAAATAAGGAAGTGCTTTACTTATAGAATATCTCTCCCTTTCTTTGTGCGTTCATAAAATACAAAGATATTTGTTATTGACACCAGTTTGGGTAATTCATTTTGTATGTCTGGTGGATTGTGATGTTGACAGTGTTTCTAATGTATTGACAGACTTTGAAGTCACTTGTCTATTTTTCTTAGAAAACAAATGAGCACTTTACAGGGAGTGATCTGTCTTCTCCTCTTAGCAGCTCCTCCAATCCCCTTCCTCCGTTATTTATTTATTTAGCAGGTTGTTTTTCCTCCTAGCCGGGCCCTGATCAGCAAGATAAGTCTTCAGAGGGGGGAGATAACATCCATTAAAGTGGTAAAGAGGAATTACAGGGCAGAGCAGATTAATCACTGCTCAGCTTAATCACATTCACTGTGGCTGTGGACGGGAGGACGGGCGGGCTAGCTGCAGGGCCTAGCCTCTCCCTGCCTGCTTCTGTCACAGAAACCGAGAGGGAGAGAGAGAGCGGGGAAAGGATATATGGAGTGAGAAAGAAAGAGATTGAAGGGAGAGAGAGGAGAGAAAGAAAGAGTGAGAACGAGCAAGAAAGAGAGGGAGAGAGAGAGAGAGAGAGACAGAGCTAGAGAATGACAGACAGTGAGAGAGTTAAACAGAGATGAAAGAAAGATGTCTCCATACTCCCATACCAAAGCACACCCTCTTTCTGCTGACAATAGACATTAACGTTAACCAACACTTGACATGCAATTATTGCATCACTTTGATCCTGGTGTAATTATTTATTCTCCAACTGATCTGATGCTCGTCTCTGTGTGGGATCCAGTCCATTAACACAGACACAGAGGGGCGGTTCTGTTTTTCTTTTGTGGGAATGAAAAGCATACTGTTGGAGGAAGTGCTGCTTCACTGTAGGCTCTGGCTCTAGACAGTGTAGCAGCAGACAGGAACATTCAGTCCCACCTTTTCCCCCAGACACAGAAGGGTGGTTGTTTTGTTTTCTGCGAGTAAAAAACATATTGTAAAATTGATTAATGTTTTCCTGTAGCAAACGTGTATGTTCATCCCCAGAGATAGATTCCACTCTGATTCTTCCAGGCTCATCCCCTTGATATTTAATTTTATTATCTGTGAATAAACACCTTATTGTTGGTTGGTACACTCTTTCTGTGTCGCAGGCAGAGTAGAGGCAAGACACAGTAGTAGCAAAGTTCAAAACTGAAGTACCCCACCTACCTATTCCCCCAGTCTCACCCCTCTGCACATGTTGTGCAATTCCCCATTTTAATTCTCCAAAGTCATCAGTGGAGCTATCGTGTTCAGGCTCTTAAGTGCGTTAAGCTGCGTTGAGAACAAAGAGCAGGAGAACGGGGGAATCCTGACGGGAAGAGGAGTGTAAAATTGTCTGATTCGCTTGAAGAATCGCAAAGAAAGAGAGGAATTCTGGAGAAGATGCCGCAGATTATTTGGGACGTTTCAGGTGAGGGGGAGGAGGGAGGAGGGTGGAGACACGCGGGGGAAAGTAGAGGAAGAGATAATGGGAGGATTTAAATGGCAGTCA
Organism: Salmo salar; assembly: GCF_965601325.2. Lineage (NCBI taxonomy): Eukaryota > Metazoa > Chordata > Actinopteri > Salmoniformes > Salmonidae > Salmo > Salmo salar. Next base: position 30,300,451 of record NC_138301.1, read on the forward strand.
GAGAGAGGGAGACAGAGGAGGTAGAGATGATGGATGAATGGATGTGGGGAGAGGGAGATGGATGATGTGATGCAGGATGGGTGCTAGAGGAGGTAGAGATGATGGATGAATGGATGTGGGGAGAGGGAGATGGATGATGTGATGCAGGATGGGTGCTAGAGGAGGTAGAGATAGTGGATGGATGGATGTGGGGAGAGAGAGAGAGGGAGATGGATGATGTGATGCAGGATGGGTGCTAGAGGAGGTAGAGATAGTGGATGAATGGATGTGGGGAGAGAGAGAGAGGGAGATGGATGATGTGATGCAGGATGGGTGCTAGAGGAGGTAGAGATAGTGGATGAATGGAGGTGGGGAGAGAGAGATGGATGATGTGATGCAGGATGGGTACTAGAGGAGGTAGAGATAGTGGATGGATGGATGTGGGGAGAGAGAGAGAGAGGGAGATGGATGATGTGATGCAGAATGGGTGCTAGAGGAGGTAGAGATAGTGGATGAATGGATATGGGGAGAGAGAGAGGGAGATGGATGATGTGATGCAGGATGGGTACTAGAGGAGGTAGAGATATTGGATGGATGGATGGATGAATGGATGTGGGGAGGGAGATGGATGATGTGATGCAGGATGGGTGCTAGTGGAGGTAGAGATAGTGGATGAATGGATGTGGGGAGGGAGATGGATGATGTGATGCAGGATGGGTACTAGAGGAGGTAGAGATGATGGATGGATGGATGAATGGATGTGGGGAGAGAGAGAGAGGGAGATGGATGATGTGATGCAGGATGGGTGCTAGAGGAGGTAGAGATAGTGGATGGATGGATGAATGGATGTGGGGAGGGAGATGGATGATGTGATGCAGGATGGGTACTAGAGGAGGTAGAGATAGTGGATGGATGGATGAATGGATGTGGGGAGAGAGAGAGAGGGAGATGGATGATGTGATGCAGGATGGGTGCTAGAGGAGGTAGAGATAGTGGATGGATGGATGAATGGATGTGGGGAGGGAGATGGATGATGTGATGCAGGATGGGTACTAGAGGAGGTAGAGATAGTGGATGGATGGATGAATGGATGTGGGGAGGGAGATGGATGATGTGATGCAGGATGGGTGCTAGAGGAGGTAGAGATAGTGGATGGATGGATGAATGGATGTGGGGAGGGAGATGGATGATGTGATGCAGGATGGGTGCTAGAGGAGGTAGAGATAGTGGATGGATGGATGAATGGATGTGGGGAGGGAGATGGATGATGTGATGCAGGATGGGTGCTAGAGGAGGTAGAGATAGTGGATGGATGGATGAATGGATGTGGGGAGGGAGATGGATGATGTGATGCAGGATGGGTGCTAGAGGAGGAGAAGTGAGAGGATTAGGGGAGCTCAGTAACATGCTGGGAAGTTCCTTATTTTGTTTCTTAGTTTGTTTTCTCTTTCAGGAGGTCCTGTATGCGGTGGACAAGCCAACTGAGATAAAACATCAAGTGTGTTTGTTGGTCGATATATACCTCCACACTATACTCTCAAGATGATTATTTTGCTCTAAAAAACACAATGATACAGTACAGTCTCCCCTCCACCCCTCCAGATAGCTCACTCTAGTAGGCGGTGCTAAGTGGATGAGATGTAGGACAGTGTAATTACCGTCCTTTAGAGGGGCCCGCCTCCCTCCGTGGGGAGCGCCAGATATAGCTCTCATTAATTCCTATTTATGTGTAATGAGAGGGTCATGTACGGTGTAATAAATGTCTGTTTTATTTGGGTAAGAGCTGCCTGGAGGGCTGCATCCTCTCTCTGCTGGCTAACTACCTTATAAACACTGTTTACCCACTCAGCTCCCATCACCCTGCCTGGCTCCCTGGGTGGGGAGCAGGAGCACACACAATGAAATGAGCAGGAGTGTGTTTGTAGAGCAGGGTTGTGTGTGTAGTGGGATAAAGTCTAAAAACAGATAGTATCCTTTCCATGTTCTAACTCATATTACTCATGAATGTAAATGGTGGTTGTCTTGTTCTAGGCCACCCAGTACAGGAGACAGGGGTTCATACGGGTCAGTTAGCCTCATGTCTGTCAGAGCCTGGGGACCTTATAGAGGAGCTGTCTGTATTAGCCCTGACAGTACTCTACTACAGCCTTTACAATGGGACTGCACCCCTAGGGAACTCATACTAGTCCACTATGTATTCCTCTCTCTCTAACAGACTTAGCAGACCTGCCAGCTTCACTCCCAGGATAAAGACATGAGTGGGATCTGACAGGTCTTTCACACAGTAATGTAGCCCTACCTCAGGCCTTTCTGTTCATACAGTCACATACCTCTCTAGCCAGAGCAGTGATGGACCTCAGGCCTTTCTGTTCATACAGTCACATACCTCTCTAGCCAGAGCTGTGATGGACCTCAGGCCTTTCTGTTCATACAGTCACATACCTCTCTAGCCAGAGCAGTGATGGACCTCAGGCCTTTCTGTTCATACAGTCACATACCTCTCTAGCCAGAGCAGTGATGGACCTCAGGCCTTTCTGTTCATACAGTCACATACCTCTCTAGCCAGAGCTGTGATGGACCTCAGGCCTTTCTGTTCATACAGTCACATACCTCTCTAGCCAGAGCAGTGATGGACCTCAGGCCTTTCTGTTCATACAGTCACATACCTCTCTAGCCAGAGCAGTGATGGACCTCAGGCCTTTCTGTTCATACAGTCACATACCTCTCTAGCCAGAGCAGTGATGGACCTCAGGCCTTTCTGTTCATACAGTCACATACCTCTCTAGCCAGAGCAGTGATGGACCTCAGGCCTTTCTGTTCATACAGTCACATACCTCTCTAGCCAGAGCTGTGATGGACCTCAGGTCTTTCTGTTCATACAGTCACATACCTCTCTAGCCAGAGCTGTGATGGACCTCAGGCCTTTCTGTTCATACAGTCACATACCTCTCTAGCCAGAGCTGTGATGGACCTCAGGTCTTTCTGTTCATACAGTCACATACCTCTCTAGCCAGAGCTGTGATGGACCTCAGGCCTTTCTGTTCATACAGTCACATACCTCTCTAGCCAGAGCTGTGATGGACCTCAGGTCTTTCTGTTCATACAGTCACATACCTCTCTAGCCAGAGCTGTGATGGACCTCAGGCCTTTCTGTTCATACAGTCACATACCTCTCTAGCCAGAGCAGTGATGGACCTCAGGCCTTTCTGTTCATACAGTCACATACCTCTCTAGCCAGAGCTGTGATGGACCTCAGGTCTTTCTGTTCATACAGTCACATACCTCTCTAGCCAGAGCAGTGATGGACCTCAGGCCTTTCTGTTCATACAGTCACATACCTCTCTAGCCAGAGCAGTGATGGACCTCAGGCCTTTCTGTTCATACAGTCACATACCTCTCTAGCCAGAGCAGTGATGGACCTCAGGCCTTTCTGTTCATACAGTCACATACCTCTCTAGCCAGAGCAGTGATGGACCTCAGGCCTTTCTGTTCATACAGTCACATACCTCTCTAGCCAGAGCAGTGATGGACCTCAGGCCTTTCTGTTCATTCAGTCACATACCTCTCTAGCCAGAGCTGTGATGGACCTCAGGCCTTTCTGTTCATACAGTCACATACCTTTCTAGCCAGAGCTGTGATGGACCTCAGGCCTTTCTGTTCATACAGTCACATACCTCTCTAGCCAGAGCTGTGATGGACCTCAGGCCTTTCTGTTCATACAGTCACATGCCTCTCTAGCCAGAGCAGTGATGGACCTCAGGCCTTTCTGTTCATACAGTCACATACCTCTCTAGCCAGAGCTGTGATGGACCTCAGGCCTTTCTGTTCATATAGTCACATACCTCTCTAGCCAGAGCTGGGGTTGACTGATGGGTCTGAGGTCTGTGTTCTTTCAATGGAACAGTTAAATCACAGCATTTTCAGCCCTACTCTAATGTTAACTCTAGTCAATCAGAGCTTACCTCCTATAAATGGCCCAGTTCTGTCCCTATAGACATGCTAAACCACCTTCTCCTGTGCTAGCGATGCTGCAGGAGATTTATGGAAATCCCCATTATTGGTTTAGCATTTTTTAGGAAATGAAGTGTGGAGCATTGTAACTTTCTGGGAGAGATCCTGGCTTTCCCCCAGTCAGCAAAAATATTTTATTGGCAAGAGAGAGGTGCTCATCCGAATCTGCTATCTACAACAATCTGTGATCAACTTTTAGGTGGAGGGAGGGAGCAGTCTAGTAGCATGCTCATGTGAGCAAGTGCCATGTGTCTTCCATCTCTGTCAAGCTCCATCTTTTCTGTCCTAAATTAGTCCTTACACCTCAGATGCTTTGTTATGGTGGACAGTGATTCATTTTGTCTAGGTCAGGAAGGCTGGGGTAGTAGTCTGTGTAGAATGTGTGTGTCCTTACCAGTCCCCTGATGTGGAGGCAAATCTGTGTGTGTGTGGTAGCCATCTGCAGAGCTCATTTAGATGGGGGTATGTGGTTTAACCATTAAATTCAACTGGATCCGCTCTCATGCTGACCTGTGCGACGGTTAGAGACGTGCGAGTAGGGTTTTTGTGTGATGTTTGTGGGGCTGAATTGGACTGTTGGATTGCGACCCTCAAACAGATTTGCTTTTTCTTTGCCAACAAAAGAGACGACCACAAAAGCCAATCGGGTTCTGCCTCATTTGGCCCTGTGCAAAGCATATGTCCATCCGTCCGTCCTCCCTGCATTCTGCCCTTAAAGATGGACTGTAGCTCTGCCTTACATAGACGCCCTGCCCTTGCTAGTGCATGACAATGCCTTCAAACACACTCACTTGTTGAGGGCTACTCCTTCTATGGTGTCTCTTTACAACCCCCCCTTGTCTGCTCAAATGTGCTTCTCTGATGTTTCAGACACATTTTTCTAATGTTTTACACTTCATATAATCCGGTGTGTATAGGGAAGCCCAGTTTGGGGGTGACAATTGATGGCATCCACGACCCTTAGGGGGTCAATCTGGGGGAAAGGGCAACCTTTCAATCACCACGGAGATCACAAGTACCACACACACACACACACACACACACACACACACACACACACACACACACACACACACACACACACACACACACCAACTCATCTCTAGGGGCCTGAATAGACATAAGACCTCCTCCTACCCCTTCTCTGTAAGAGGCCTAGTGTTTTTCCAGCCCCCCACCCCTCAGCCTGTTCACTCCAATGCCTGCTCAGCTTTAGTGATGTCAACAGTCAGGGGCCTTCAAAGTGGAAAGGAGCCTGACAGTGATGAGACCAAGTCAACCCATGACACTAATTCACCCCAACCATCCCACTCAGTCCCCATGCAGAAGGTTTAGCTATCTTCCCACCAGTCCTCGTGGAAATTTGGCAAATCAAATTTCAGCCAGGTCTCTATATGGTGCATCTCTAATGTCATGATATGCAGGAATAGGTAAGAACAGCACTTTTATTACTGGAAGTTGTGTGATGTCACAGGAAAGTGAAAGTGGCTCGAGCTTATTTCCTAGACTAATATAATGTTTCCAGCCGTGTGACTGTTACCCCCAGAGCAACGTAACCTGGGAAGCCAGAGCGAGACACACACACACACACACACACACACACACACACACACACACACACACACACACACACACACACACACACACACACACACACACACACACACACACACACACACACACACAGCATGATCACAGTTCCCTGGTTGTCCGTATCACCCAGCAGAAGCTATCAATTACCTGAAGCAAGGTGCCTGATGCCTTTTTCCTCCGACCAGTTGTGGAAGTCATATTGGTTTCATGTATTAGCAAACTCCCACTCCCTGGGCCTATGAAATAAGATGTCGGGGCAGGAGCAACTGGAGCAGCCACTAAGTGTCAGAAGAGTTGGAGAATAGGCCTGAAATCTACCCTGAGCTAGAGTGATAGCGTCAGACCAAAAGGGGAGATGGAGTGATTGAGAGTAGAGCTGGATGAAGAGAGAGATGGGGAGAGAGAGAGAGACAGAGTGAGAGAGAGCAGGGTTAAGACTGGCTGGTTCAGATATCTGTGTGGATGTTTGAGGTTGGCCATCTTGGTCAGCGTGACATGAGCTCCTCCATGTAGCTGGTTGTGTAAGAGAGGCCCCAGCAGTCGTAAACAGAAGGATGGATTACTGGGCTGGGCTAGGCCTCCATTATGGGCAGCCTGTAGTTGGCACAGAGAGTCTGACGAGGAGGCCTGTACATGGCTGGGACTGGTAAATGTGACTGTGCCAGGGAGTTGGGGGAAAACTGGAAGAGGTAGAGGTGTAGCTGCCAGTCAGACAGACAGAGGTGGGCAGAGCAGTAAGGTATATGCTGTCCCTATCTCTAACCACTGATACAGGGTCAGATATGTCTTTACTCCGTAATGGATAAGGATAGAATTGAGGGTAGGGTAATCTGATCTTAGATCTGTGTGTAACTTTTAACTACAGTGTGGGGAGAAGAGTGTGAGTCATAGCCTGGTCCAAAAGAGGGAGTAGAGCCAGATATAATCCAACATGCCTGCAACTGCTGATCTGAAGTCAGGCAGTAAGACTTTTCATGGGGTGTTAACAATTTGAAAGATACTCTAGGGTCAGTCTGAATGCACTACAGTATTTATGGTATGTGAACCACTCTGGAGCTTATTTTCCTATCACTTCCTACTTCCTCTCCAGTAATATACTTTCTGTAAGTTACACTGTGACCAAACCAGTCACTTTTGGACTGGTAGTGAAGCATAGCACCATAATAATACAGTCCCGTCTACCCTCGCTTTTATTTTGTTCCCAGTCGTTCTATATGGAAACACAAATGGGGGTATTTGAGATCAGATGTTAGATAGTTGTTTGTTAGTTGTGCGTGTCACCAGGTGACATGGAGAGGATCTGTGTCTGTACTACGTACTCTCACTACTGGTGTCCCCCAGGGCTCGGTTCTAGGCCCTCTTCTGTCCATACACCATGTCACTCGGCGCCGTCATATCCTCACATGGTCTCTCCTATCATTGCTATGCGGATAACACTCAACTACTTTTCACTTTCCCCCCCTTCTGACACCCAGGTGGCGACACTCATCTCTGCGTGCCTAGCAGATATCTCAACTTGGATGACTGCCCACCACCTCAAGCTCAACCTCGACAAGACTGAGCTGCTCTTCCTCCCGGGGAAGGCCTGCCCGCTCAAAGACCTCTCCATCCCGGTTGACAACTCCACAGTGTCACCCTCCCAGAGTGGAAAGAATCTTGGCGTTACCCTAGACAACACCCAGTCGTTCTCTGCAAACATCAAAGCAGTGACTTGCTCCTGCAGGTTCATGCTCTACAACATCCGTAGAGTTCGACCCTACCTCACACAGGTCCTAATCCAGGGTCTTGTCCTGTCCCGTCTGGACTACTGCAACTCGCTGTTGGCTGGGCTCACTGCTTGTACCATCAAACCCCTGCAACTTATCCAGAACGCTGCAGCCTGCCTGGTTTTCAACCTTCCCAAGTTCTCTCATGTCACCACGCTCCTTTGCACACTCCACTGGCTTCCAGTTGAAGCTCACATCCAATACAAGACCATGGTACATGCCTACAGAACAGCAAGAGGAACTGCCCATCCCTACCTTCAGGCTATGCTCAAACCTTACATCCCAACCCGAACACTCCGTTCAGCTACCTCTGGTCTCTTGGCACTCCCGCTCAGCCCAGTCCAATCTCTCCTCTGTCCTGGCACCAATGGTGGAACCCCCCCCCCCCCCCCCCCCCCTCTCTGGATAAGCGTCTGCTAAATTACTAAAATGTAAAATGTGTCAGTGAGAAGCCGCGGACTGCCCTGGGGTTTGGTCTTTAGAAGTTGTTCTCAGTCTATGTTTGTGTTTCGTTTACCTAAACTAGGAAATCTGGAGGCCTTTCTTTAGATTAAATGCACAATGTTGGAACTGGTGGACAAGAGTATAGCTGGATCTGGGTGTGGCAGCTATAGGTTCCCCTCTGCCCTTTCTCTCCCCCTTGGTCCCAACCCCGGGTCACGGGGACATCTCTGGGCAGCATCAGGAAGCTGAGGACGGGTGCTGTCATCTGGATGTAAACAGAGGGGGAGGAGAGGGCCACCCGGTGCTAACAGATGAGGCTGAGATGATAAAGGTGTGGGATGTGGGTGTAGAGCAGGCTGGGTAGGTGGGGCTGTGGATGTAGGGCAGGCTGGGCTGGGTAGGTGTGGCATGTGGGTGTAGGGCAGGCTGGGCTGGGTAGGTGAGGCTGTGGGTGTAGGGCAGGCTGGGCTGGGTAGGTGGGGCTGTGGTTGTAGAGCAGGCTGGGCTGGGTAGGTGGGGCTGTGGGTGTAGGGCAGGCTGGGCTGGTTAGGTGGGGCTGTGGGTGTAGGGCAGGCTGGGCTGGGTAGGTGTGGGATGTGGGTGTAGGGCAGGCTGGGCTGGGCTGGGTAGGTGGGGCTGTGGGTGTAGGGCAGGCTGGGCTGGGTAGGTGTGGGATGTGGGTGTAGGGCAGGCTGGGCTGGGCTGGGTAGGTGGGGCTGTGGATGTAGGGCAGGCTGGGCTGGGTAGGTGTGGGATGTGGGTGTAGGGCATGCTGGGCTGGGTAGGTGGGGCTGTGGGTGTAGGGCAGGCTGGGCTGGGTAGGTGGGGCTGTGGGTGTAAGGCAGGCTGGGCTGGGTAGGTGGGGCTGTGGATGTGGGGCAGGCTGGGCTGGGTAGGTGTGAGCTGTGGGTGTAGGGCAGGCTGGGCTGGGTAGGTGGGGCTGTGGGTGGAGGGCAGGCTGGGCTGGGTAGGTGGGGCTGTGGGTGTAGGGCAGGCTGGGCTGGGTAGGTGGGGTTGTAGGGCAGGCTGGGCTGGGTAGGTGTGGGTGTAGGGCAGGTGGGGCTGTGGGAGTAGGGCAGGCTGGGCTGGGTAGGTGTGGGGCTGTGGGTGTAGTGCAGGCTGGGCTGGGTAGGTGTGGGTGTAGGGCAGGTGGGGCTGTGGGAGTAGGCCAGGCTGGGCTGGGTAGGTGTGGGTGTAGGGCAGGTGGGGCTGTGGGTGTAGAGCAGGCTGGGCTGGGTAGGTGTTGGGCTGTGGGTGTAGTGCAGGCTGGGCTGGGTAGGTGTGGGTGTAGGGCAGGTGGGGCTGTGGGAGTAGGCCAGGCTGGGCTGGGTAGGTGTGGGTGTAGGGCAGGTGGGGCTGTGGGTGTAGAGCAGGCTGGGCTGGGTAGGTGTTGGGCTGTGGGTGTAGTGCAGGCTGGGCTGGGTAGGTGTGGGTGTAGGGCAGGTGGGGCTGTGGGAGTAGGCCAGGCTGGGCTGGGTAGGTGTGGGGCTGTGGGAGTAGGCCAGGCTGGGCTGGGTAGGTGTGGGGCTGTGGGTGTAGTGCAGGCTGGGCTGGGTCGGTCTGGGTAGGTGTGGGTCTGGGGGGTGGTAAGGAGCTTGCTCTGGCCCAGTGCAGTAAACAAGCAGTAGAGTCTCTAAAGGGCCTGGGGATCAGCCTGGGGCTAAACCTGAAGGCGTCACTCATCACCGGTCAGTCAGACCCTCCTGAACACAGCACAACAAACACACGTAGAGAGACACACACACACACACACACACACACACACACACACACACACACACACACACACACACACACACACACACACACACACACACACACACACACACACACACACACACACACACCTCTCTCGGGAGCCTGTTGCCATTGTGTTTACTAAGAATTAACAGGAGAGGTGAGCATGAGTTCAGGCCTGCCATCAGTGTGAGGGTCCTGTTGTGGGTCTTCTCCTGCTCCTTTGGTGGCTTCTGTCATCATCCATGCTGGGGCAGAGGGGGGACAGAGGGGCTCTTCCCCTCTCCTCTGAACCCCTGACCCTTCACACCTCCAGGGTGAAGAGACACACATATAGAGTCAGCATTTAGTGGGGTTAAAGCAGGTTAAATAGGTTTCAGTTCAGTTATGGTTCAGTTTTACTCAGCAGTGCTGAATCACACAGCAGACAAACATGATTTAGGAGTACTGTAAAGGAAAGCAATCCATAGAGATGGTGAGAACTCATTTCAGAGACGTTGATACACACGGAATGCACTTTCTCATAGTTTCTCAAGCTGTCAATCATATGAAGAATAGTGCTTGATGCAAGTTGACGGCTACAGTACAGTTTCCATAGGGACCAGACCTATAGCCAGCCACCATTCTCTCCTCTGGTCAGGTGATTTACCTGACGTCTCATTCTCCTCAGGTGCAATCGGTCGCATGTCGTTGGCTCGCCGCCCGTGTCATCAAATGTTTTGACACCTGTCCCGTCAGTGTAGGGGGAAGTGAGGGTGATTTGAACATCTCTGAATCCTGCTCTGCTCCCTTCTCAAGAACCCACAATCAAACCTGTCCTCACACCAATGATGACAGACAGGTGGATTGTCAGAAACTGATTAAAAAGGCTGGGAAAAATGAGTCTCCCTTGCATTGTGGGTTTTGAAAGAGAGGAGGGGGAGAATGGAGAGGAGATAGAGAGAGCTGTGTAATAGGAGGAAATGAAAGTGTGTGACTGGTGGATGTGACAGGAAGAGACTGCTCTTAACAAGCAGTCAGAGTCAGTCAGAGTAACAGATCCATCACACCTCCCTCTGAGGGGATAGACGGAGGGAAAGAAACAGAGGGAGAGAGAGATGGAGGGGAGAGAGAGAGCAAGGGTGGGATAGAGAGCGAGAGACGACGGGAGAGAGAGAGATGGAAAGAGAGACGGAGCTGGAGGGAGAGAGAAAAAGGCAGGAGGAGAGAAAAAGACTGAAGGGAAAGAGGGATTTGAGCGGCACTGACAGAACTGCATTTAATTTGGGCGGCCAGATCCCTTTTCATTTCACTTCCTCTGAAGCAGCTTAGAGAAGAGGAGGAGAGGAGAAGACAGCAGAGGAGGAGAGAAAACAGAGGAGAGGAACAGAGAGAGGAATGCGAGAGGAGAGGTTACCAGTATGTTCCAGATTAACGTTGATGCACCACGTCACACTCTAAGCCGCCCTGTAATTCATGTTCAACAGGGGATACTCACACATTACACACCAGTGGTATATGTGATTAATTGACTCACTCTCTAATATTTGGGGTAATTTGCCATCCTCTGATGTGAAACTGCCAACCAGAATAAAAAACCGTTTGATACCAAAAATATTATTTACTAATGTCACTACACAAGTGAGGTCTGCCAAACAAAAACCTGATCAAAAGGCGTTTAAATGTAATGTATGTACAGGAAATGAATATTCAAATAGTCTGTGGCAACTGTGTTCAATTTGGAGTTTGTGACATCAACTATGAGTCTATTGCTGCATTATAGACACTATTCCCTGCATTATAGACGCTATTCCATGCATTATAGACGCTATTACCTGCATTATAGACGCTATTCCATGCATTATAGACTAGAGGTCAACCGATTAATCGGAATGGTTGATTAATTACGGCCGATTACAAGTTTTCATAACAATTGGAAATCGGTATTTTTGGACACCGATTTGGCCGATTTCCTTTTTTAATAAAAAAAATATTTTAAAAAATAATGTTTTTACACCTTTATTTAACTAGGCAAGTCAGTTAAGAACACATTCTTATTTTCAATGATGGCCTGGGAACGGTGGGTTAACTGCCTTGTTCAGGGGCAGAACGACAGATTTTTACCTTTTCAGCTCGGGGATTCAATCTTACGGTTAACTAGTCCAACGCTCTAACCACCTGCTTTACATTGCACTCCACGAGGAGCCTGCCTGTTACGCGAATGCAGTAAGAAGCTAGGGTAAGTTGCTAGGTAGCATTAAACTTATCTTATAAAAAACAATCAATCAATCATAATCACTAGTTAACTACACATGGTTGATGATATTACTAGTTTATCTTGCCTGTCCTGCGTTGCATATAATCGCTTAGGTACACATTGCTCCAACGTGTACCTAACCATAAACATCAATGCCTTTCTTAAAATCAATACACAAGTATATATTTTTAAACCTGCATATTTAGTTAATATTGCCTGCTAACATGAATTTCTTTTAACTAGGGAAAATGTGTCACTTCTCTTGCAACAAAGTCAGGGTATATGCAGCAGCTCGTTGCGAACTGTGAAGACAAAAGCGCCTTTGCGAAAAAAGCACAATCATTGCACGACTGTACCTAACCATAAACATCAATGCCTTTCTTAAAATCAATACACAGAAGTATATATTTTTGAACCTGCATATTTAGCTAAAAGAAATCCAGGTTAGCAGGCAATATTAACCAGGTGAAATTGTGTCACTTCTCTTGCATTCATTGCATGCAGAGTCAGGGTATATGCAACAGTTTGGGCCGCCTGGCTCGTTGCGAACTAATTTGCCAGAATTATACGTAATTATGACATGACATTGAAGGTTGTGCAATGTAACAGGAATATTTAGACTTAGGGATGCCACCCGTTAGATAAAATACAGAACGGTTCCGTATTTCACTGAAAGGAAAAACGTTTTGTTTTCGAGATGATAGTTTCTGGATTCGACCATATAAATGACCTAAGGCTCGTATTTCTGTGTGTTTATTATATTATAATTAAGTCTATGATTTGATAGAGCAGTGTGACTGAGCGGTGGTAGGCAGCAGCAGGCTCGTAAGCATTCATTCAAACAGCACTTTTGTGCGTTTTGCCAGCAGCTCTTCGCTGTGCTTCAAGCATTGTGCTGTTTATGACTTCAAGCCTATCAACTCCCAAGATTAGGCTGGTGTAACCGATGTGAAATGGCTAGCTAGTTAGCGGGTGTGCGCTAATAGCGTTTCAAACGTCACTCGCTCTGAGACTTGGAGTAGTTGTTCCCCTTGCTCTGCATGGGTAACGCTGCTTCGAGGTTGGCTGTTGTCGATGTGTTCCTGGTTCGAGCCCAGGTAGGAGCGAGGAGAGGGACGGAAACTATACTGTTACACTGGAAATACTAAAGTGCCTATAAGAACATCCAATAGTCAAAGGTATATGAAATACAAATCGTATAGAGAGAAATAGTCCTATAATTTCTATAATAACTACAACCTAATACTTCTTACCTGGGAATATTGAAGACTCATGTTAAAAGGAACCACCAGCGTTCATATGTTCTCATGTTCTGAGCAAGGAACTTAAACGTTAGCTTTCTTACATGGCACATATTGCACTTTTACTTTCTTCTCCAACACTTTGTTTTTGCATTATTTAAACCAAATTGAACATGTTTCATTATGTATTTGAGGTTAAATTGATTTTATTGATGTATTATATTAAGTTAAAATAAGTGTTCATTCAGTATTGTTGTAATTGTCATTATTACAAATACATTTTAAAAATCAGGCAGATTAATTGGTATCGGCTTTTTTGGGTCCTCCAATAATCGGTATCGGCATCGGCGTTGAAAAATCATAATCGGTCGACTTCTATTATAGACTCTATTCCCTGCATTATAGACGCTATTACCTGCATTATAGACGCTATTCCATGCATTATAGACACTATTTCCTGCATTATAGACACTATTTCCTGCATTATAGACTCTATTTCCTGCATTATAGACTCTATTCCATGCATTATAGACTCTATTCCATGCATTATAGACTCTATTCCATGCATTATAGACTCTATTCCATGCATTATAGACTATTCCTTGCAATGTTATACTCTATTCCATGCATTATAGACTCTATTCCATGCATTATAGACTCTATTCCATGCATTATAGACTATTCCATGCATTATAGATGCTATTCCATGCATTATAGATGCTATTCCCTGCATTATAGATGCTATTCCCTGCATTATAGACGCTATTCCCTGCATTATAGACTCTATTCCCTGCATTATAGACGCTATTCCCTGCATTATAGACTCTATTCCATGCATTATAGACTCTATTCTCGCATTATAGACTCTCTTCCCTGCATTATAGACACTATTCCCTGCATTATTGACGCTATTCCATGCAATATAGATGCTATTCCCTGCATTATAGACGCTATTACCTGCATTATAGACTATTCCATGCATTTTAGACTCTATTCCATGCATTATAGACTATTCCATGCATTATAGACGCTATTCTCTGCATTATAGACACTATTCCCTGCATTATAGACACTATTCCCTGCATTATAGATGCAATTCCCTGCAATATAGATGCTATTCCCTGCATTATAGACTCTATTACCTGCATTATAGACTATTCCATGCATTTTATACTCTATTCCATGCATTATAGACTCTATTCCATGCATTATATACTCTATTCCATGCATTATAGACTATTCCATGCATTATAGACGCTATTCCCTGCATTATAGACGCTATTCCTTGCATTATAGACGCTATTCCCTGCATTAGACGCTATTACCTGCATTATAGACGCTATTACCTGCATTATAGACGCTATTACCTGCATTATAGACGCTATTACCTGCATTATAGACTATTCCATGCATTTTAGACTCTATTCCATGCATTATAGACACTATTCCCTGCATTATATACGCTATTCCCTGCATTATATATGCTATTCCCTGTATTATAGATGCTATTCCCTGCATTATAGACTCTATTCCATACATTATAGACTATTCCTTGCATTATAGACTCTATTCCATACATTATAGACTATTCCATACATTATAGACTATTCCATGCATTTTAGACTCTATTCCCTGCATTATAGATTCTATTCCATACATTATAGACTATTCCATGCATTTTAGACTCTATTCCCTGCATAATATACTCTATTCCCTGCATTATAGACTCTCTTCCCTGCATTATAGACTCTATTCCCTGCATTATAGGCACTATTCCCTGCATTATAGGCACTATTCCCTGCATTATAGGCACTATTCCCTGCATTATAGGCACTATTCCCTGCATTATAGGCACTATTCCCTGCATTATAGACACTATTCCTGCATTATAGGCACTATTCCCTGCATTATAGCCCTGGGCAGAAATTGCAAAAATGTACTGTTATATCCACAAAACATGTCTGTGTCTGTCTGTAAGTATTTCATGTTTGTCTGGGATCTCTAAGAAAGATCAGCAAAACATCAGGAATTATCACAAGGCAATACTTATTTATGAGTTTCTATGTAAAAAGAAACGTTCTAATGAGTGTGGCTTGTGATCGTTGTAGAGCAAAACAGACAGCACGTCCGTCTTCGTGAGAGTCTAAGCTTTGATGCCATGATGAGGTCATAATAGTCTGTAGCTCAAACTGTTCGGACTTTAGAGACGTTTTCGTGAGAACAACCGGTTTCTGAATGTTTTCTCGCCGACGCAAGAGGCTGCTATGGGTGTATCCAGGACAAATAGACGCATCAAATGACATGTCCAGGAAATGTGTAGCTCGAACAGGCGCGTCAGGAAGTGTTCAGAACCACACAAATTCCGCCTGCGCCAAATTAGGCCTGATTAGTCTGAGATATGGTTTTCTTTGGATTCATAGACAAAATCGAGATATGGAACCATGTCATTTTAATACATCATTTCCTGTTTACTTCCTATCTTTCAGACGCAACTCTTACTGGCAGCGGTAGAGGAAGAGGGACAACCGGAGGAGGGCAGGAGAGAGATGGCAGAGACCCTGCTAACTGCCCTGACAGACAGACAGCAGCACAGACAGACATGGAGAGACAGGTAAGCAAATAACCAACAACAACAGTAAACAACAACAACAGTAAACAACAACAACAGTAAACAGAAACTCACACACAACAATGTTGAAATGTGAAAACAAGCACACGTGTCTGGATGGCACATGTTCCAGAATCACACCCTGTTACACTTTGAATTGTGTGAAAAGAAACCTAAAGGAATCAGTATTGTTGAAATTTCAGTAGGAATGGAGGTGATGTGAAGTGAATTCCTCAGATAGTCTGCAGGTCTGACGTGGGGGTTGGAGGTTTGTAGTGAGGGAGCCTTGGACCTAGCAGCTATCAGGGTGACATGTGTGTCTTGGATTGGATCGCCCAGTAACTTCCTTCCCCTAGATGAGGCCCGGTCAATGGATTAGAACAGAGACAGAGCCCATTCATTCAGATTAAGCAAGGCCTCACACTCACAACCATGTTGTTTTAGCTGTTCCATCTCTCCCTCCACTCTGGTAGCTGTTCTATCTCTGTCCTCCCCCCCCCCCCCCACCCCCACACACACACAATACATATTATACATACATATTATTACATATACACCCATAACACCCTCCCACACAAAACATAATATGTTTGTTTTATCTGTTCCATCTCTCTCCACTCTGGTAGTGGTAACCCCCCCCATTGCTTTGGTGCCCTTGTCTCAGAAAGACACACACTTAGCCACACACGCAGGCATGCATACACAGGAATGCACACACACATCTGTGCTCTCGCACACACACACACACACATTTTTTTACATTTACATTTTAGTCATTTAGCAGACGCTCTTATCCAGAGCGACTTACAGTAGTGAATGCATACATTTCATACATATTTTTTTTCTGTGCTGGCCCCCCGTGGGAATCGAACCCACAACCCTGGCGTTGCAAACACCATGCTCTACCAACTGAGCTACAGGGAAGGCCACACACACACGCACACGCACGCGCACGCACACGCACACACACGCACGCAAAAACGCATATTTTGCCCAGTGGGTTAAATAATGACGGAAAACCAATGGTCCAAACCTCATTTCTCTATCAGAACCTTGTAGGACGGACAGAATTAGTGTGACTAAATCAATGGTCCAAACCTCATCTCTCTGTCAGAACCTTGTAGGATGGACAGAATTAGTGTGACTAAATCAATGGTCCAAACCTCATCTCTCTATCAGAACCTTGTAGGACGGACGGAATTAGTGTGACTAAATCAATGGTCCAAACCTCATCTCTCTATCAGAACCTTGTAGGATGGACAGAATTAGTGTGACTAAATCAATGGTCCAAACCTCATCTCTCTATCAGAACCTTGTAGGACGGACGGAATTAGCGTGACTAAATCAATGGTCCAAACCTCATCTCTCTATCAGAACCTTGAAGGATGGACAGAATTAGCGTGACTAAATCAATGGTCCAAACCTCATCTCTCTGTCAGAACCTTGTAGGACGGACGGAATTAGTGTGACTAAATCAATGGAGGCCAGAGAAAAAAAGTGGTCAAAAATCTGGAAAATTGCATGGCGTCTGCCAGACTGAACTCTGTCCATGAATTAAGGCTACTGGCTACTTGACAGGTTCTCTTTCCCATTGAACTTTCTTCTTGAATCCACAGGACGTTAAACAGTATAGAGGTCAGATGGATATAGATTTTGAGACAGGACATGTAGTATTTTCTTATTTTAGTATATACTTTTCATATTCATTTGAAATTCCAGTACTCTTTAAGATTTCTCCCAAAAACAAGCGTATCTCTGTGAAATGTCAATGGAGCGCTGAGCGAATACCAGGTTTTTTTTCTCCAAAGCCTTTTACATTTAATCCGGCTCCTGTCATGCAAATGTAGCTTTTAGAGAAACACCCCACTGAACGATTCAGAACATGAATAATAATATGTCTTGTTAAGATGTATTTTATAACGTAAGGAAGTGAAATTTCATAACCAAAGCGCGTTTTCACCCACTCTGCCCAGAGTGGGTGAACACCCTACATATTATTACATATACACCCATAACACCCTCCCACACAAAACATAATATGTTTGTTTTAGCGGTTCCATCTCTCTCCACTCTGGTAGTGGTAACCCCCCCTATCTACTGTTTCAGTGCCTTTTTCTCACACACACACACACACACACACACACACACACACACACACACACACACACACACACACACACACACACACACACACACACACACACTCTCCGAGGGTGTCTCAGGGGGAGTTGTGATGTACATTTCCATTTCACACCTCACACTCGTACAGGTTACCCGCTTGTACCTGCAGTGAAACAGGACAAATATAAGCACCCCCTATTTGAACTTTGACACACACACACACTACATATTATCACATATACACCCATAACACCCTCCCACACAAAACATAATGTGTTTTGTGTGGGAGGATGTTATGTACGGGATAATCAACGAGGGGCTATGCGTTCTATTGAAAATAATGCACGATGTGGAAGGTGTATGCCACGACACGCCAGGGTGGATAGTAGCTAGAATATTTGACCAATAAAAGTCGCAGGAGGGGTCTGAAAAGTCACAAAGTTGGCAACGTTGGAAATAATGCATGCTCTAGAATGCCCTTCAAGCCAATCAGAAACAAGTATACAACAATGCCATGGTATTGTTAGGGTCTAATTTTCAGAGAAAATAACTCACGGACACTAGAGAAGCTTAACCAAGTTGAATTCTTCCCAAAGGGTCGACACAACTGTATTCAGACAAAAGACATGGCTTCCCCCGTGGTGGTATTCATACCCCACTTTAGTGGAGTCTCTTCCTTATCTCTAAACATTGCATCCTTCTCGCTAAGCAGGGAACTAAGTGATATGAGCCTTCAACGGTTCCTCCCCTTATCAGTACTGTCAGAAATGATCATGTTCCCTGCACTCAGCCCCTCCCTAGCTTCATTATGGCACTCCTCATGTCTCTTGTGTAACTAATGTTCCTGTACTCTGAGTATATCAATGTTCAAAGTTTACTCCAGAAACCATCTGTATAATTAAGCAATAAGGCCCGAGGGGGTGTGTTATATGGCCAATATACAACATTTAAGGGCTGTCCTAAAGCACGACTCAACGCGGAGTGCCTGGATACAACCCCTTAGCCGTGGTATATTGGCCATATACCATAAACCACCGAGGTGGTTTTGTCGTACACATAGTGTACGGTCTGACATACCATGACTGTCAGCCAATCAGCTTTCAAAAACCACCCAGTTTATAAGGATGTATATGTAATAATATGTGTGTATGTTCCTGTGCGTGTGTGCGTGGGCAAAGATATGTGTGTGTGGTGTGTGTGTGTGTGTGTGTGTGTGTGTGTGTGTGTGTGTGCATTCCTGTGTGTTGTATGCCTGTGTGTGTAGCTTAGTGTGTGTCTGAGACAACGGCACCAAAGCAGTAGGGGGGGGGGGGTCATTATCAGCCACTAGGCCCCAGCTGTAAGGGCCTCTCTCTCCCTGTGTGTCCCAGCCTGGACACCCTGTGTTCAGGGGCAGACGAGACCCAGGCCCTGGCTCTGGTAAGAGCCTAAAGAGCATGGAGGTGAATGAACACACACAGACCACACACTACAGATTAATACCAACCAGGGACAAACACACACAGACCACACACTACAGATTAATACCAATCAGGGACAAACACACACAGACCACACACTACAGATTAATACCAACCAGGGACAAACACACACAGACCACACACTACAGATTAATACCAACCAGGGACAAACACACACAGACCACACACTACAGATTAATACCAACCAGGGACAAACACACACAGACCACACACTACAGATGAATATCTGGACAGACAGCCCCCACTGTCTCCCCTCCATACCCTCTATCACCCCCATAACCCTGTGGCCCGCCTCTGTTTTGATGTGTCCCTCTTGTTAACCCGAGCTACGCCCTGACCAGATGATTCTGTAAACAGACAGTTTCCACACACCTCGTCGGCCTGCGTTGATGCCTAGCTCAGCCTCTCAGCCTCTGGAGGAGGGAAGGAGGGAGGGCTGGCCTTCTGAACTGCATTCCCAACGCAGGTGCTGAAAGCTAGAAACCATCCCACTAGTCACTACACCCACCCCCCAACACTACTACAACACCCGCACTACCAACCCACAAATGTCTGTACCACCCTCCTTGTCCAGCCCAGTCGCGCACACGCACACGCACACGTACACGTACACGCACACACAGCCCAGCCCTCACACATCACAGGGAAACCAATAACAAGGCTCAGGACAGGAAATGCAGGGTCCCTGTCTTCGGTTCAGACAGGAGTTTATTTAATCAGCAGGATAGAGTGATTAGATTGGGGGGACAGCACCACACACACACATAGACATACACACAGACACATACACACAGACATATAAACACACACATACACAGCCGTAATGTGTTTGAACTCCGACTGCTCCCTATCTCTCTGCACACAGATAATGCCTCTCCCCAAAAAGCAGGCTGGGGGTCATCTGTGAAGTGGCTGTCAACAGACGACATTTAGACAAAACCAAACACATGGCCTCGCGCAATGTTAAGAGACGATTCTGATAATGATTTGAGATATGGAGGGATAAGGGAAAAGAAACACTTTGTGATGAAAGATAGCTACACTTTGGGGTCTCTGCAGGAGTTTGTTCAGAAGTCGTTTCATTGTTCCTAATCAAAGATAAACTATATGAATGTTGATATATTAGAGAGAGAAAGAGAGAGAGACCAAAGTTCAGCTCAGTTTAGTCTGACAGATTCAAACATTCATTTATTTCCATAAAACCACCAAAATTGTACTTTTTAAAATGAACCAGTAGATTCTTTTGACTGTTTTTATTTTTTCTATTTATATTAATGTTTTATTAGGTTTCAGTAGACTCAGTGTTCAACAGGCTCCACTGTCTGCATTCTGCTGTTCTTTTGTTTCCATGGAAACCATTCAGAGAATAATGCTCGCTAAAGGTTTCAAAACACAAAACAACATGATGGATTACTCTAGCTAAAGGCACAGAAACATAAACACAGCAAGCTGATTGATGAAGTTTTTCCCTGACTTTTGTTTCTTAAACACGACCAGTTAAGGCACTAGAGCGCTCAGCTAACCTGTGCCTGCTAGCTCTCAGCCCAGTATTCCCTCAGGCGTTTTTACCATTTTATAGAGAGAGAGAGAGAGAGAGAGAGAGGAAAAGAGAGATGTTCCCCGTGACCACCAGGTCTTCACCAGTGACTTATGGGTACTCAGGGTGAGGAATGTCTTCGCTCCCCCAGCACTGTGAGGGCGGTCCATCCATTCAATCATCCCCACTGCAACAATGAAGTTATGAGGCCTTTCTTATTCTTTTGAGCTTTTTGTCCTGTAACTTGGTTTCTGGTGGGTACATATTGAGAAAGCTTTGATATACAGTACCAGTCAAAGGTTTTGGACACACTGACTCATTCAAGGGTTTTTCTTTATTTTTACTATTGTCTACATTGTAAAATAATAGTGAAGACATCAAAACTATGAAATAACACATATGGAATCATGTAGTAACCAAAAATATGTTATTTGAGATTCTTCAAAGCAGCCACCCTTTGCCTTGATGACAACTTTGCACACTCTTGGCATTCTCTCAACCAGCTTCACGAGGAATGCTTTTCCAACAGTCTTGAAGGAGTTCCCACATATGCTGAGCACTTGTTGGCTGCTTTTCCTTCATCGGTCCAACTCATCCCAAACCATCTCAATTGAGTTGAGGTCGGGTGATTGTGGAGTCCAGGTCATCCGATGCAGCACCATCACTCTCCTTCTTGGTCAAATAGCCCTTACACAGCCTGGAGGTGTGTTTTGGGTCATTGTCCTGTTTGAAAAACAAATTATAGTCCCACTAAGCGCAAACCAGATGGGATGGTGAATCGCTGCAGAATGCTGTGGTAGCCATGCTAGTTAAGTGTGCTTGAATTCTAAATAAATCACTGACAGTGTCACCAGCAAAGCACTATCACACCTCCTCCATGCTTCACGGTGGGAACCACACATGCAGAGATCATCCGTTCACCTACTCTGCGTCTCACAAAGACACGGCGGTTAGAACCAAAAATCGCAAATTTGGATTTATCAGACCAAAGGACAGATTTCCACCGGTCTTGTTTTTTGGCCCAAGCAAGTCTCTTCTTATTATTGGTGTCCTTTAGTAGTGGTTTCTTTGCAGCAATTCGACCATGAAGGCCTGATTCATGCAGTCTCCTCTGAACAGTTGATGTTGAGATTTGTCTGTTACTTGAACTCTGTGAAGCATTTATTTGGGCTGCAATCTGAGATACATTTAATTGCCGATTTCTGAGGCTGGTAACTCTAATGAACATATCCTCTGCAGCAGAGGTAACTCTGGGTCTTCCTTTCCTGTGGTGGTCCTCATGAGAGCCAGTTTCATCACAGCACTTGGTTTTTGCGACTACACTTGAAGAAACTTTAAAAGTTCTTGAAATTTTCCAGATTGACTGACCTTCATGTCTTAAAGTAATGATGGACTTTTCTTTGCTTATTTGAGCTGTTCTTGCCATAATATGGACTTGGTCTTTTACCAAATAGGGCGATCTTCTGTATACCACCCTTACCTTGTCACAACACAACTGATGCATTAAGAAGGAAAGAAATTCCACAAATTAAATTTTAACAAGGCACACCTGTTAATTGAAATGCATTCCAGGTGACTACCTCATGAAGCTGGTTGAGAGAATGCCAAGAGTGTGCAAAGCTGTCATCAAGGCAAAGGGTGGCTACTTTTAAGTATCTAAAATATAAAATAGATTTTGATTTGTTTAACACTTTTTTTGGTTACTACATTATTCCATATGTGTTATTTCATCGTTTTGATGTCTTCACTATTATTCTACAATGTAGAAAATAGTAAAAATAAAGAAAAACCCTTGAATCAGTCAGTGTGTCCAAACTTTTGACTGGTACTGTATATATTCTGTCTACCATGTCCTTAGATAAATATCCTGTGAGTGGCCCTCCAAACAGCTATTATTGGGTCTGTGAGTGGCCCTCCAAACAGCCATTATTGGGTCTGTGAGTGAGTGAGGGGGCTGTTCCATAGCATGGCAGTTAAAGAATACATCATGAGGGTAAGGTAAACACTAGGTACTTATCCTTTGCCATCCAGAACGTATTACCCCTGGAAGCTTTGCTATACAGGAGCCCTTTAGGTTGACATTGACTAGATCTGGAGAGCCTCGAGCCAGAGACCTGGAAGGTTGTTGTTAGTTGTCGTGTGGACATGAATCATGACTTTATATTTCTTGCCGTATGTTCTAACTTATTGACAGGCGTTGTGACCTGTGCTGTGCCTGCGGCCACCTCAAACCTTCCTGAGTGAGGTGACCCCGTGCCGACCTATCAGAGCCAAAGGTCACGCCTCTGGACCAATAAAAAGGCTGCACTGTCACATCCAGCGAGCAAACACTGAAGGGAACAGCTGTGAATTTTGTACTGACCGTGCAAACTGCTGTAGGCTTTGTAAGGTCATTATATGATAATGAAAATGATTACAGAATTACATGGGGGTTTAGGACATGAGAGCGGCGGGGAGGGGAAGGGAGGAGGAGGTGGAGGAGAGGAGAGGGGGAGGCACATTGGGCTTGATAAATGGACTGTGAAGGTACCCATCTGGCCCTTGTCTGTGGCTTTTCTCTTCTTTTCTTTCATTCTGTTCATTCTGCATCTCGCTCTCTTTACTATCTCCCTTTCATTCCTCTCCTCTGTTCTCTTACCAGGCTCTGTGTAAAAGGAGTGTGGGGCGGGTGTGGAGTGTAATATCAAC
Organism: Salmo salar; assembly: GCF_965601325.2. Classification (NCBI taxonomy): domain Eukaryota; kingdom Metazoa; phylum Chordata; class Actinopteri; order Salmoniformes; family Salmonidae; genus Salmo; species Salmo salar. The sequence continues at coordinate 30,323,893 of NC_138301.1, forward strand.
AGAGTGCAGACCCAGCTTTCCTCTGGAGGGGAGGAGAGGAGTAGAGGGGGAGGAGGAGGGGAGGAGAGAGGGTAAGAGTAGGTGTTTATGACTCAGTAGGAGCGTTTCTGGCTTCCCCTGTCCTCTCGGTCGGTATGCACAGAGCGCTGTGTGTGTGTGTGGACAGAACGGTAGGAGAGTGGGCAGAAGCCGATGACCTTTGACCTGGGAAGCAGTTGGACAGCTTCGACTGCGTAAATCAAGGGTCTGCTGTATTCCAGGGGCTCGGAAGTTCATCTTCCAATGGAAACTGCATGACCTCAAACCATTACACTTCCTGACTACACAATGCTTTTCTCCACACGTCTTATTTCAGTTCAACATGACCATCGTTGTCATTTCTAATTAGTTTACCATGAATAAATACACTACTATATTTTTCCTCACAGTATTTAGTTATGTAATTATTGCATATATTTGTAAGTCCTTTTGCTTTGAAAAAGAATCTATTGTAGGTCTGTACTTGGCACAGTCTTTAGTACGGCAGTACATCTGTTATGTTCATTTTCATGTAGCTGCTTAATGTATCTAGCTATTCTCACCAGCATTGTTGAGGTCTTTATTCTCTCTCACACAATACTCATCAGATCAGTGGGAGATAGAGATTTAGGTCCCGTTGATAGAGAGATTTAGGTCCCGTTGATAGAGAGATTTAGGTCCCGTTGATAGAGAGATGGATAGATTTAGGTCCCGTTGATAGAGAGATGAAGGGAGAGATGTAGGTCTCGTTGATAGAGAGATGGAGAGAAGAGAGAGATGTACGTCTCCAGGTCCACAGCTGCACTCATCACTCAGCTGTCCATCACTGTCCTCTGACCTGGGGGTCATCATCTCTTCTCCCAGCCTCCACACAAACCTTTGTTTACTGCCCCTGTCTACCCCTGCCCTCACATAGGTACAGCGCTCCCGGACAATGGGCCCAGCCTGTCTTCAAACCCAGGGGTCAGCAGAGACCACAGTAGGGCCACAGGGGCCAGGCTGGAGTTATGTTCAGGCTGTGGTGCGTTCTCCACTGTGTCAGCCACCAGTTGCACCCCTGTAGAGCCACTCAGAGAGAGAGAGAGACCCTCCTCTCATGTTACTCCTAACCCCCCTCCTGTGTCCTCCACCATGATGACATGTCCTTTGTGTCCTCAGTGACAGAGTCCCCCCTCGCTGGGGTGGGACCCAGAGAGAGGAACAATGGGGATCCCCTGTCCCAGATGGGAATTTGAAAGATGGTACTCTTCTTGTTCCACAATGAAGAGGGACAGAGTGGACAGAGCTCAGGCTGCTGCAGTCCAGGCTCTGACACAGTGACAGGCCTGGTGACAGGAGCTATAGGACCCAGAGGGAGAGGCCCCATACTGTGGGAGGGTCCACTAACTACCAGAAAACAACCTCCTTTTAACACATAGACCCATAGCAGCAACAAGGGGAGTTCCCATAGACCAGTGGTGTCAAGCTCATTCCATGCAGGGCCTAGTGTCTGCAGGCTTTTCCTTTCAATGAAGCGCTAGACAACCAGGTGAGGGCAGTTCCTTACTAATTAGTGACCTTAATTCCTCAATCAAGTACAAGGGAGGAGTGAAAACCCTCAGACACTCGTCCTTCCATGGAATGAGTTGACACTAACCCTAACCACGGGGAGTCTCCGTAGACCTCCATAGAGACCTGTAGCCAAGCAGTCATCTGTCTACAGCAGTCTGCCAGTCAACATGGGTCATCTGTCTACAGCAGTCTGCCAGTCAACATGGGTCATCTGTCTACAGCAGTCTGCCAGTCAACATGGGTCATCTGTCTACAGCAGTCTGCCAGTCAACATGGGTCATCTGTCTACAGCAGTCTGCCAGTCAACATGGGTCATCTGTCAACAGCAGTCTGCCAGTCTACAGCAGTCTGCCAGTCTACAGCAGTCTGCCAGTCAACAGCAGTCTGCCAGTCTACAGCAGTCTGCCAGTGAACAGCAGTCATCTGTCTACAGCAGTCTGCCAGTCAACATGGGTCATCTGTCAACAGCAGTCTGCCAGTGAACAGCAGTCATCTGTCTACAACAAGTCTGCCAGTCAACAGCAAAGTGATGTGGACGGCCTTCTGTTATGTAATGATTTGAATCCTCAACAACGTGTGCCTGTCATCACCTCTGTCTAGTCCAGACCTTCATGACCAGAGCCACATATCATCACAGGGTGATGTACATAGTCAGGGCGAGAGGTGGAGGTCATGAACCAACAGTCCACGTGATAGGCTGATTCGTTGGCCGTTAGGGGCGAGAGGAGATGTCATGTCATGTGACACCAAACTTCATCGGCGTTCGTTAGCTGTTCATTAATGACTTGTGTACAGCTTTGCTCTCATTTGTTTAATTAGTGTGGCCCCGGAAGAAGGGGGTGGTCGGGCTGGCTGCCGTGTTGGTGGGAGGGCGGTTGTTGAACAGAGCTCTGTGATGTAGTTGTCATCGGAGGGGACAGGTTAATCAGAGACATCTCTCAGACATCTTCCCCTTCGCTCTGTTGCTCCTTATCCCCTTAACAGGAGAATATACATTTAAGTCATTTAGCAGACGCTCTTATCCAGAGCGACTTACAAATTGGTGCATTCACCTTATAATATCCAGTGGAACAACCGGATAGCTACTGTACCACTGTCTGTCTGTCTGTCTGTCTGTCTGTCTGTCTGTCTGTCTGTCTGTCTGTCTGTCTGTCTGTCTGTCTGTCTGTCTGTCTGTCTGTCTGTCTGTCTGTCTGTCTGTCTGTCTGTCTGTCTGTCTGTCTGTCTGTCTGTCTGTCTGTCTGTCTGTCTGTCTGTCTGTCTGTCTGTCTGTCTGTCTGTCTGTCTGTCTGTCTGTCTGTCTGTCTGTCTGTCTGTCTGTCTGTGTTTTCCTTGGTGTACGTGCTGCTCGCCAAAATTTGTTGGCTGCACCTTTGTGAGTCTCTCTACCTCAGGGTGCTACGCTGTTATGTGCTGGCGGGCAAACACCTGTGACTGGATCAACCATCATCTACCTCTCTCTCTACCTCTCTCTCTACCTCTCTCTCTACCTCTCTCTCTCTCTACCTCTCTCTCTCTCTCTCTACCTCTCTCTCTCTACCTCTCTCTCTCTCTCTACCCCACACTCTACCTCTCCCTCTCTACCTCTCTCTCTCTCTCTACCGCTCTCTACCTCTCTCTCTACCTCTCTCTACTGCTCTCTCTCTACCTCTCTCTCTCTACCGCTCTCTACCTCTCTCTACCGCTCTCTACCGCTCTCTACCTCTCTCTTTCTCTCTACCTCTCTCTCTACCGCTCTCTACCTCTCTCTTTCTCTCTACCTCTCTCTCTACCGCTCTCTACCTCTCTCTACCTCTCTCTACCTCTCTCTTTCTCTCTCCCTCTCTCCCTCTCCACCTCTCACACTCAGTACCGTTGGTATGTTTACCCTCTACCCCTCTGAGGGAGAAAACAAATAAGAACACATCATCTGTGTCTTTCATCATCATCATCATCATCCAGGGACTTGAATTAATGTGAAAGCGATGGTTATCTCAAAAAGCTGTGTAATTTGTCTGTCTTTATCTAAACCTCGTCTGTGTGGTCTGTCTGACAGTTTGCATGCAATGCTATCAGAGCGCCTGTGGCCTGGGTGGTTGAGGTGTGATTTGTGATTGTAAATTTCTCCCATGTATTCACCCGCCCGTTGAGCAATAATACAGCTATGCATGACACGACCTCTGTGTTGTCAGACTCCACCCCACAGCACGTTTAGCTCTCTCCTCCTGTTGGCTGCGTGGTTGGAAAGTACATGAGAACACGTCTGTCTCAGTCAGGTTGGAATGTTCCTTTGAAGAGGAACTGTTTATTCATCTATACAGATAAGACAAGCCCCAAACCTGTTTACACCTACTATGCCTGCACATACATATCTGGTCTGGCACTGAATACTACAGCCTAATCACACCATCAGATACATGGTCAGCCTCATTTTGTAGGGTAGATGTGGAAGTCGTACTAATGGGCCTGATTCAGTGGGTAGATCTTCATGTGCCATTGCCACCCCTTCTGCTAAATGCACTATTTGCCCTTGAATTGAATGGTGAAGAAAATCACAGCTGTGTAAAATTGCTCCCAGCTCTTAATGGAAACAGTCGTTTCGTAATTACGTTTTTCACAGTAATATCTTGGCGATGCAACACAGCGTTGAGAGAGAGAGAGAAGAATGTCATTAAAGCACCACAGACATTTAGGGCCACTTGTTGCAGAGACAGTCAAGCCATTAAGTGTTGCTTTTAATATGGAAACAGCATTTAGGGATTGGAGAAAGAAAGACAAAGTGAACACATGTAGGGAGGGCTGGGGCCTGTTTTACTGGTCCTCAGGAAAACCATGGGCATTATTTCTGGTCAGACACCAAACCAGAGAGCATGATGGGAGGAGGATGTGTGGCAGGAGTGTGAACTGACAAACAAGAGCACGGCATTATGGGCAAGTGGAGGAATTGACTGGAGGAGAGTGTGTATTTTACCTCACCACAGAACCAGCAACACCTGTCTACATTGAAGTATGTCTTTCCAGTAGAGTGACTGTCCAGTACATGAAGGTTAGCCAATGAAGCATTTGGAATCAGCCTCTTATAGCAGGTTATTATCCTGTCTGTAAATGAAATAGGTCTCTGAACTAAGGCTTTCCTGTTTCAAAGGGGCAGGATCTGTAATTGGCTACTTTCTGGGATGTTTTTATTAGTAATAGGAGGGTTAATAACAGTGATTTCTGATGGCTCACAGCGTGGTTAAGAGTAGCCTCTGTCTCTCTGACAGGGGAACCCCCCCTCTCTCTCTTTCTCTCGCTCTCTGTGTGTCTCTCTGTTTCTCTCTCTCTGTCTGTCTGTGTGTCTCTCTCTCTCTCTGTCTCTTTCTCTGTCTCTCTCGCTCTTTAACTCTAACCCTGTCTGTCTGTCTGTCTGTGTGTGTCTCTCTCTCTCTGTACAGTGTTCTGTTTAAGGTGACAGGATGGTAGGGGGGTAAGGGTAGTATGTCGTTTGTCTTACCGTATCGTTGAATAGCCTGATGTGACATGTGAGGTACCCCCCCCATACACACGCCAACACTTACACCTACCATGTACTCCCCCTCCACCCACCCCCCTCCACCCTGTAGTGTTAATTATAACCTCCATACACCGCTGGAACACTTCATTCCATGGCAAAAATATTGTCTCTCCAAGGCAGGCAGGTGGGTCGTAAATGATCCTGAAGGTGAAGATGTAAGTTGGAGGAGATAGTTCTGAACATTTTATCTGTCTGCTGTAGCGGCTGCAGCTGCTCCTGTCAGCACATGGGTGCTGGAGGAATTACACAGGGTCAGGATGGGGGAGAGAGGATGTGTGTGTGTGTGGGGGGGGGGGGGGGTATGAAGGCGGGGGTTACATGGGTAGACAGGTAGGACCTGCCTGTCACTGTATGGGACATCTCTGCCGCCCCATCACCCAGCCCCCCCGGCAGCAGCTTGGCCCTACATAGGGTGGGTGTGTGTGTAATGTAGACAAGCAGGCGGGCGGTCCCCAAGCTGTCTCTGTTCATTACTGCTAGCGACATTGGGACACAGCAGGCAGGTGGCCAGATCTTTACCCCTCACCTACTGTCATTGTGTGTGTTGGGGGAGTGTGTGGGAGGGGGGTGGTACTGTAACACATCAACGTATGTAAATGCAGACACATTCACTTTAGTATGTTCATATGTGTACGATAGGGCTTATCCTTATGTGGATGTTAGTGGGAATTACCTTTGTTGAAATGTGGTACTGCTGCAGTCCTTGACAGGGTGTAGAAACAGGCCTATCCACATCCAAGAATTCCACCTTCCCATCCTTGCAATTAACAGAAAAAGGACATATTTTTCTCCTCCAAGAAGTCAATCTGCAGATCCCAGAATTCACCCAGTGAATTAATTCTATTAGGTCAAAATCATGACTGTTAATTAGAGTTGTAACGACGGTGCCTCCAGACAGAGGAATGGATGGCTTCAGTACAGATGTAGGATAGAGAGATATCGCTTCACTTTCACTTTTTTTTTACAAAGGCTGCCTGCGTAATGGGTCATCAATCCCACAGTGATAAATGTCTCTTGGAGTAATGACTGTCTTATCGCCCCAGGATTAGTGCAGATATTTGTAATTAGTGTACCCACACAACTCCCCGACAGATGTTGGAATATCAGCAGCACAATGTTGGGGCCTGCTTACAGCTGAATGGGAACTTGTGGAGATGAATAGGCAACGCTGGAGCTTATTGTACTCTACATTTTTGCTTGGCTTAGGTGGACTTGCACTGACTGTGACTGCAGCGTTTTGTCACTCAGTAGCAGATTTATGCTGTTTTTGTTGGTAAACACTCATATTATATGATCACACACACACACACACACACACACACACAACAGGGAGGCCGAGGCCTCTATAGCCCCTATTTATTGAGGTCCATCCTCCAGTTAGTAAACTCTAGGGCCTCTCCTCCCATCCAATCCTCTCCTCATGCCTATACAGTTGAAGTCGAAAGTTTACATACACTTAGGTTGGAGTCATTAAAACTAATTTTTCAACCACACCATACATTTCTTGTTAACAAACTATAGTTTTGGCAAGTTGTTAAGGACATCTACTTTGTGCATGACACAAGTAATTTTTCCAACAATTGTTTACAGACAGATTATTTCACAGATTGTATCACAATTCCAGTGGGTCAGAAGTTTACAAACACTAAGTTAACTGTGCCTTTAGACAGCTTGGAAAATTCCAGAAAATGATGTCATGGCTTTAGAAGCTTCTGAAGCTTCTGCTAATTGACATCATTTGAGTCAATTGGAGGTGTACCTGTGGATGTATTTCAAGGCCTACCTTCAATCTCAGTGCCTCTTTGCTTGACATCATGGGAAAATCAAAAGAAACCAGCCAAGACCTCAGAAAAAATTGTAGACCTGGTTTATCCTTGAGAACAATTTCCAAACGCCTGAAGGTACCATGTTCATCTGTACAAACAATAGTGCGCAAGTATAAACAACATGGGACCACGCAGCCGTCATACCGTGAAATGTAATACCGCTCAGGAAGGAGACGCGTTCTGTCTCCTAGAGATGAACGTACTTTGGTGTGAAAAGTGCAAGTCAATCCCAGAACAACAGCAAAGGACCTTGTGAAGATGCTGGAGGAAACGGGTACAAAAGTATCTATATCCACAGTAAAACAAGTCCTATATCAACGTAACCTGAAAGGCCGCTCAGCAAGGAAGAAGCCACTGCTCCAAAACCGCCATTAAAAAAAGCCAGAAAACGGTTTGCAACTGCACATGGGGACAAAGATTGCACTTTTTGGAGAAATGTCTTCTGGTCTGATGAAACAAAAATAGAACTGTTTGGCCATTTTGACCATTGTTATGTTTGGAGGAAAAAGGGGGAGGCTTGCAAGCCGAAGAACACCATCCCAACCGTGAAGCACGGGGGTGGCAGCATCATGTTGTAGGGGTGCTTTGCTGCAGGAGGGATTGGTGCACTTCACAAAGTAGATGGCATCATGAGGTAGGAAAATTGTGGATATATTGAAGCAACATCTCAAGACATCAGTCAGGAAGTTAAAGCTTGGTCGCAAATGGGTCTTCCAAATGGACAATGACCTCAAGCATACTTCCAAAGTTGTGGCAAAATGGCTTAAGGACAACAAAGTCAATGTATTGGAGTGGCCATCACAAAGCCCTGACCTCAATCCTATAGAACATTTCTGGGCAGAACTGAAAAAGTGTGTGCGAGCAAGGAGGCCTACAAACCTGACTCAGTTACACCAGCTCTGTCAGGAGGAATGGGCCAAGAGAAAGGCTACCCTAAACGTTTGACCCAAGTTAAACAATTTAAAGGGAATGCTACCAAATACTAATTGAGTGTATGTAAACTTCTGACCCACTGGGAATGTGATGAAAGAAATAAAAGCTGAAATAAATCATTCTCTCTCCTATTATCCTAACATTTTACAGTCTTAAAATTAAGTGGTGATCCTAACTGAGCTAAGACAGGGCATTTTTACTAGGATTAAATGTCAGGAATTGTGAAAAACTGAGTTTAAATGTATTTGGCTAAGGTGTATGTAAACTTCCGACTTCCACTGTAGGTAGCTACAGATATGCCAGGGGGATGAGGTGAATTCACTTTTAACTTTTCAAAGCAGTTTCTGGGGCTGAGATGTGCCTGTCCTCATCTCCCCCTCCTCCGCTACGGGCTGGAAGGACTTTCTCCTCCTGATGTCATGAAATCACATTGTGATGTATTCTGCCTCAGTTGTAGTCCCTATTCACAAAGCAGTTTGACACAGCCCAGGCCTGTTCCCCCTAAATTCTGCCAGTACTGGGACTTCAGATAGGCCTACCCAGTACTGGGACTTCAGATAGGCCTACCCTGTACTGGGACTTCAGATAGGCCTACCCTGTACTGGGACTTCAGATAGGCCTACCCAGTACTGGGACTTCAGATAGGCCTAGCTAATACTTGGCAGAACTTAGCTAATACTGGGACTTTAGATTGGCCTAGCTAATACTGGGACTTCAGATAGACCTACCCAGTACTGGGACTTCAGATAGTTCTGCCAAGTATTAGCTAGGTCTTAGCTAATACTGGGACTTCAGATAGGCCTAGCTAATACTGGGACTTCAGATAGGCCTAGCTGATACTGGGACTTCAGATAGGCCTAGCTGATACTGGAAAGGCCTAGCTAAGTACATGCAATATATCAACTGACTCCTAATTTCAATTTCAATTCAATTTAGCCAACACTGCTTCTGTGATTGAATTGGTAAGGTGACTTGATTAAAAAGTAAACAAACAAACTGAGAAGATAGTGTGGATAACCAATACGTCATCATCTCTTGGAATCAGTCTTGACTCTCTCCATAACGCTAATGTTGATTGCGTTGTGTGAAATATTATTTCTGTGTGTGTTGAAAGTTGGTCCCTTTGTGTGTGGATGCCAAGCTGGGTGACACACACACACACACACACACACGTACACACCCTCTGCGTCCTATCCGCCACTGACAGACGCTGTAAGCAGATGCGGGCCGGGGCAGTAATGGCTGGTGATTATAAGTGTCACGCATGCCAAGCTAATTAAACCCCTGGGCTGACAGACAGCAGCATTTGGGGGGGTAGGGGGGGGGCATCCTGGCATCCTGGCTGCACAATAATTGTATCTCACCTGCCTGGGAGAAAAACTGCAGCTAACGGCGTCATTTATTTTACAGTAGGCTGCGTAGCCTGGCCAGCCAGGCACTACAAAGGCCCAGGCTCGTTCGAGTTAGTTTTGACATCCTTAAATGCCTCTGTCACAGATGGGACCACTCAGGTCTCTGGCCCAGTATATGGATAACAGTAGCCAGCTCTACACTACCATGCAGGTATGTGAGGTGATTGTATTTCTGTGTGTAGGAGTGGAGAATAATGTTTGCGCTCATCATTACCTGTTTAAGAGTAGCTGTTTAGAAAAGTAGGATAATATAATATACTGCTAAAAAAAATAAAGGGAACATTTAAACAACACATCCTAGATCTGAATGAAAGAAATAATCTTATTAAATACTTTTTTCTTTACATAGTTGAATGTGCTGACAACAAAATCACACAAAAATAATCAATGGAAATCCAATTTATCAACCCATGGAGGTCTGGATTTGGAGTCACACTCAAAATTAAAGTGGAAAACCACACTACAGGCTGATCCAACTTTGATGTAATATCCTTAAAACAAGTCAAAATGAGGCTCAGTAGTGTGTGTGGCCTCCACATGCCTGTATGACCTCCCTACAACACCTGGGCATGCTCCTGATGAGGTGGCGGATGGTCTCCTGAGGGATCTCCTCCCAGACCTGGACTAAAGCATCCGCCAACTCCTGGACAGTCTGTGGTGCAACGTGACGTTGGTGGATGGAGTGTGACATGATGTCCCAGATGTGCTCAATTGGATTCAGGTCTGGGGAACGGGCGGGCAAGTCCATAACATCAATGCCTTCCTCTTGCAGGAACTGCTGACACACTCCAGCCACATGAGGTCTAGCATTGTCTTGCATTAGGAGGAACCCAGGGCCAACCACACCAGCATATGGTCTCACAAGGGGTCTGAGGATCTCATCTCGGTACCTAATGGCAGTCAGGCTACCTCTGGCGAGCACATGGAGGGCTGTGCGGCCCCCCAAAGAAATGCCACCCTACACCATGACTGACCCACCGCCAAACCGGTCATGCTGGAGGATGTTGCAGGCAGCAGAACGTTTTCCACGGCGTCTCCAGACTCTGTCACATCTGTCACATGCTCAGTGTGAACCTGCTTTCATCTGTGAAGAGCACAGGGCGCCAGTGGCGAATTTGCCAATCTTGGTGTTCTCTGGCAAATGCCAAACGTCCTGCACGGTGTTGGGCTGTAAGCACAACCCCCACCTGTGGACGTCGGGCCCTCATACCACCCTCATGGAGTCTGTTTCTGACCGTTTGAGCAGACACATGCACATTCGTGGCCTGCTGGAGGTCATTTTGCAGGGCTCTGGCAGTGCTTCTCCTGCTCCTCCTTGCACAAAGGCGGAGGTAGCGGTCCTGCTGCTGTGTTGTTGCCATCCTACGGCCTCCTCCACATCTCCTGATGTACTGGCCTGTCTCCTGGTAGCGCCTCCATGCACTGAACACTACGCTGACAGACACAGCAAACCTTCTTGCCACAGCTCGCATTGATGTGCCATCCTGGATGAGCTGCACTACCTGAGCCACTTGTGTGGGTTGTAGACTCCGTCTCATGCTACCACTAGAGTGAAAGCACCGCCAGCATTCAAAAATGACCAAAACATCAGCCAGGAAGCATAGGAACTGAGAAGTGGTCTGTGGTCCCCACCTGCAGAACCACTCCTTTATTGGGGGTGTCTTGCTAATTGCCTATAATTTCTACCTGTTGTCTATTCCATTTGCACAACAGCATGTGAAATTTATTGTCAATCAGTGTTGCTTCCTAAGTGGACCGTTTGATTTCACAGAAGTGTGATTGACTTGGAGTTACATTGTGTTGTTTAAGTGTTCCCTTTATTTTTTTGAGCAGTGTACATTCAGATTGGTATGTTTTCTACAGTAACAAGTAGAAACTGCCTCATTCTGCAGTGCTCTTCCCTCCCAATACCGGCAGGGGTGGCAGGTAGCCTAGTGGTTAGAGTGTTGGACTAGTAACCAAAAGGTTGCAAGATCAAATCCCTGAGCTGACATCTGTCATTCTGCCCCTGAACAAGGCTGTTAACCCACTGTTCCTAGGCTGTCATTGAAAATAAGAATTTGTTCTTAACTGACTTGCCTACTTAAATGAAGGTAAAATAAAAAATAACGTACTGCCACATACTGTAACCACCACACTCTCAGGACACTGCAGAAAGGGACAAGGACAGGCCTCCATAGCCAAGGAGTGAGGTCACAGCCCCTCCAGCTGGTGAGTGACTCGGAGCTGGTCACAGCTGTGCTGGTCAGAGCTGCACAAGGAGGCCTTCCTGCACCAGGAGGCCCACCTGTACACAGTACTCTCTATGTAGCCTCACACGTACACACTGAGGCACACACCTGGCAGAGAGGCTGCACAGACAGACAGACAGACAGACAGACAGACAGACAGACAGACAGACAGACAGACAGACAGACAGACAGACAGACAGACAGACAGACAGACAGACAGACAGACAGACAGACAGACAAGCAGCTCTTTCTGTGAGAACTAGTCAGACTGATCTGATTCATGTGAATGACATGTGCTAAAGAGCATGCAGGTGTGGCTGAGCCAGGTGCACATTGCATCGCATCGCATTGCCATATCAGATCCGATCAGTGACAGGTTTGTGTGCTTGTATGCCTGGGGTGGAGTGGGTTAAATGAGGTATGTGAGCTGGTTTGTCTGTAATGCCAGATTTCTGGATTATCACTAGGCCTATCTTGTTATAGCAAAAACATGACTCCATACTCACATGTCAGAATACTACATTCTGAGTATTGTTTTTGTCCTTTCAAGCCTGACCTAGACACATATCTAAAAGACTGCCCTCTTTACCTAACTTGTCTCTTGTTGTCAACATTGTGCACCCTTCATCTCTCACACATCTCTAGATCCTGTGTCCTTTCTGTTCTGTACTGTGTGTTCTGATGGTTCAGGATGAAGCAGGTCTTGTGATGGTTTTAGGAGGAGCTGGTGGCATCAGATCCATCAGATACTGTGTCTGAGGCTTAGTGCTACCTCAAGTGCTGAAGAAACCTGATTAAAACATCCATTTATACTGTGTGTGTGTGTGTGTGTGTGTCAGAGTCTCTGCTAGGCCTCACGGCTGCTTGGATGTCTTATCTCTGTGTTCAACTCTGTCACGCTAATTAGGGGCCATATTTACTTACATAATGTTTTTGTTTCCTACTCTCGATAGTAATCTGTGACTGCTGCTGTGAAGGGTGTTCTCATTAACAAAGTGATTTACTGTGATAGCAATAACACACAGATGGGGAGACATCATTCCTTAAAAGAGGTCACGGTAACAATCATTTCTATGAATATGTCATTAGAAGTGAATGTACTGCTGGGTCTAGTGCTATGTTTTATTACTAGTGATGCAGATATCAGTGAAAACACATGAGGGGATGAGTGTACGCCAGAGACTTAGTATTTTAGAAGTGAATACTGGCCTATGTTTGTATTAGTGATGCAACTATCGCTCTATCTCTTAGGTAGAAAACATCATGCAAGGATACAAGTAAGTTAAAGCCATAGCATTTGTTAGGAGTATTGTTTTACTGGGCCATTGGCTATGTGACCATACTGTCACTGCTGACCCCAGTACTATAGATCCCCTTCAGACAACACCTGTCACCTCGGAAGAAGTCAGCCCCAGTTTCTGATTAACCAAACTTTTTACACTCGGCTAAACCGCTGACAAAAGAAAGAACACCTACGCACGCACGCGCACGCGCGCACGCACACACTTGTGTGTTTGACGTAAAACCCAAAAGGCCTTGTAAATGGTTAAAGGGAACAGGAAGGACGTGTGAGGATGCATGCTGGGTCGTGGTTAGTAAATGACCCACAGCTGATGGTTTAATGTTCATAGGAGAGGAGTGGGGTCTCTGTGTCTCAGTCTCTTTTATAAGAGCATTAGTGACTGTTAGTCTGTTAGTGAGGGATTCCCAGACACAGCACAGTGCATCCTTAATGGGTAGATGCCATGTATTCAGCCAGCTAGTCTGGGAAAACATATGGTGCCATTTGAAGGCCCAGGCTGGAGCGTGCTGTTCTGCTGTAATTACTATGGCCTCACCCGGCAGTGTGGCAGCAGCAAGGCAGCGTGGGTAGTGGGTACTCTCCTGCTCTATGTCCTCAGCCAGCTCAGGAAGAACACAGCCAGGCCCTCCTGCAGGAGCAGTTGTGTTTGGCCTTCACACACACCTACATTCACAGCTACTGTACAGGTGCCAGCTCTGGCAGGATGTGTTCTGAATGTGTGCAAAGTAGTCCAGTCATGTCCAGCACTCTCTCTATCTTTTTCTCTCTCCTGGTCCAAGAATCTTAGGAAGGCTTAGAAGGTGCTTTCCTTCTCTTCTGTCTCTCTCTCTCTCCATCCCTTTCTCTCTACTTCCCTCTCTCTCTTCATCCCTCTCACTCCCCATCCCTTTCTCTCTTCATCCCTCTCACTCTCCATCCCTTTCTCTCTTCATCCCTCTCACTCTCCATCCCTTTCTCTGTTTATCTCCACCCCTCTCTCTCTCCACCCCTCTCTCTCTCTCCACCCCTTCCTCTCTCTAACCCTCGCTCTCTCCACCCCTTCCTCTCTCCACCCCTCTCTCTCTCCACCCCTTCCTCTCTTCACCCCATCTCTCTTATCCCTCTCTCCCACCCTCTCTCTCTCTCTCCATCCATCCCTCTCTCTCTCCATCCATCCCTCTCTCTCATCCCTCTCTCTCTCTCTCTCCCTCTCTCTCATCCCTCTCTCTCTCATCCCTCTTCCTCCCTCTCTCTCGCCATTCCTCTCTCTCTCTTGCCATCCCTCTCTCTCTCTGTCTCCATCACTCTCTCTCGCCATCCCTCTCTCTCTCTGTCGCCATCCCTCTCTCTCTCCATCTCTCTCCCTCTCTCTCTCCATCTCTCTCTCTCTCTCTCGCCATCCCTCTCTCTCTGTCTCCATCCCACTCTCTCTCGCCATCCCTCCCTCTCTCTCTCGCCATCTCTCTCTCTCGCCATCCCTCTCTCTCTCTCTCTCTCCATCTCTCTCTCTCTCTCTCTTGCCATCCCTCCCTCTCTCTCTCGCCATCTCTCTCTCTCGCCATCCCTCTCTCTCTCTCTCTCTCCATCTCTCTCTCTCTCTCTCTCGCCATCCCTCTCTCTCTCGCCATCCCTCCCTCTCTCTCTCTCTCCATCTCTCTCTCTCTCTCTCTCGCCATCCCTCTCTCTCTCGCCATCCCTCTCTCTCTCGCCATCCCTCTCTCTCTCTCTCTCTCCATCTCTCTCTCTCTCTCTCTTGCCATCCCTCCCTCTCTCTCTCGCCATCTCTCTCTCTCGCCATCCCTCTCTCTCTCTCTCTCTCCATCCCTCTCTCTCTCTCTCTTGCCATCCCTCTCTCTCTCTCTCTTGCCATCCCTCTCTCTCTCTCTCTTGCCATCCCTTTCGCTCTCTGTCTCATCCCTCTTTTCTTTTCCTCAATCTCTGCCTCTCTCTGTCTGTAATAGTGTGTATGTGTGCTTGCATGGAGGGGGAGCAGATTGTGGGTTTAAAGTGTGTGTGTGGTGTCTGTTGGCAGGGCGATGAGGGTGTCAGCTGGGATGTTGTTAAGGCAGGGGGAACAGGCTGGCTGTGTGTGTGTGTGTGTGTGTCAGCTGGGAGGGATGTTGTTAAGGCAGGGGGAACAGGCTGGCAGCACGGCAGGAAGGCCCTGTTAAGAGCCACTGCTGGGAATTTGGTGGAGCCAGTTGCCGGCCAAAACAGGGAGGACTTCCAAACTTGGGATAAAGACATTTCCTCCCCCATTTATAAAGTCTGACACCCTCACGTCTGTTGTCTCCCCATCCCACCCCTACCACCTCCACTCCCCTTCTGCCTTGTACCCAGTCCACCACCACCACCCCCACCACCCACCATACCCCACCCTATGTTTGAGTACCTCTCTGTATTGCATGCCATTTGTGTTCTTTCTGCAACTACAGTGTGTTAGAGCACTCTGCCAAATTAACATATGCTGCATGTATATTTCAGCGCAGTTTAAAGCACGCATCTCTGTGTGTAAATAATGCATGGTGTACACTGAAGGTGCTTGTTCTGCTCACACTGGGGAAATCTAACTGTTCCTCTTCGACTGATGATGCAGATTTAGAGTTACACTACATACAGCACATAACCTCTAAATGGACCAGGGTACCTCTGATTCCCCTAACACACACACACACACACACACACACACACACACACACACACACACACACACACACACACACATGGAGAGAGAGTGTAGAAAGAAACAGCGCTAGACAGGTTCTGACAGTTTGATAATAGGATCTATTCTGAAGGGGCTGGTTTGGTACTGTTGTAGCATCTACACTGAGTGTACAAAACATTAAGAACACCTTCCTGATATTGAGTTGCACCCTTTTGCCCTCAGAACAGCCTCAATTTGTTGGGGCATGGACTCTACAAGGTGTTGAAAGCGTTCCACAGGGATGACGACCCTTGTTGACTCCAATGCTTCCCACAGTTGTGTTAAGTAGGCTGGATGTCCTTTGGGTGGTGGACCATTGTTGATACACACGGGAAACTGTTGAGCATGAAAAACACAGCAGCGTTGCAGTTCTTGACACAAACTTGTGCGCCTGGCACCTACTACCATACCTCTTTCAAAGGTACTTAAATATTTTGTCTTGCCCATTCAACCTCTCAATGGCACACATACACAGTCAATGTCTAAATTGTCTCAAGGCTTAGAAATCCTTGTTTATCCTGTCTCCTCCCCTTCATCTGTACTGACTGAAGTGGATTTAACAAGTGACATCAATAAGGGATCGTACTGTAGCTTTCACCTGGTCAGTCTATGTCATGGAGAGAGCAGGTGTTCCTAATGTTTTGTACACAGTGTATATACTGTATACTGTGTGTGCGTGTGTGTTTTCAAATGAGCTGCTCTGCCAGAGATGAGTGACTGAATTATTCAATGCTGCATGTCTCACAAAATGATGCAAAACCATGCTGGGATTGTCAGTGTGGGTGGAAACTGTAAACTAGTAAACAGTGTAAAAGGCTCTTCTGCATTATAGACAAGCCTTTTGAAAACGGTTCTCATATGCAAATGGCTTTAGATTACACTGACTACAGCAAGGACTTAATGTGAATCTACCCATCCATTCACCTACCGCAAATCCAGAATGATGAATGAGTCAAGACTGTTTATGCTGATATTGTCTGGCCCTGGTGGAATGAAATGGAGGGATGTTGGTCTGAGGGGATAAAGCTTCCAATTGTGCTTCTGTCGATGTTTACTTTGAGGGAATGAGAACTGAAGACGATAGCACTGCTACAACAAAACAGGAATGCCTTCCTAGGCCCATCTCTGGCTATGGAAAATGGCTTTAAAGGATGTGTGTGATTAGATCTGTCAGTGACGACTCAGACACTCTTTCAGCTCCTATATTTATCCTGCTGTGGGTGACTGCAGGTCTTCAGGTCAAAGTTCTCCTCTCTCTACCTGCCAACAGGGCTCTGGACAGTAGACAGGACATATGTGTGGGTGGATAGATTAAATATTTGTATTATTAACCCACATGTTAGCCGCTAGTAGCCCTCACATCTCTCGTCCTGTCACTAGCCTTTCTCATTACCACTCTGACCTTTGTAATGGGATGTAGGTAGCACCTGACACTTTTAATGCCACCTATTCACCTCCATTAGCCTAGCCTAGCGCTGGTCAGCCTTCTGTTTAAAGGACCTGTGTTAGCCTAGAGCGTAGCACTGCTGTTTACAGTGCCTGTGTTACTGTTAGCACCAAGAGACTATTAGCATAGCACTGGTCAGCCTGGCGTTTATATGACCTGCATTAGCAGGAGGCTCCAGCATTAACCTAGCGCTACTCAGGCTAATGTTTACAGGACATGTGCTACTGTTAGCACCAGGAGGCTCTGTACTGTGAGGCTCTTTGGTCCATAATGATAAGGCCCAGCCTGTAATAAACACTGTCTCGTAAACACACTGCTTCTCGGCCCCCATTGGCCTCAGGGGCTTGTAACTGCTTTATAACACATTTATTACCTGTTTAATGGAGTGTGAGCTGAGTTGAGTCATAACATAAACTAACTGTAATCTGATTTCTTTCTGACAAGCGTTGGCATTACTGTAGCTGTAAGTCATCATTATGTGCACACCTTGGTGTAAGGATTTGAAGAGACTGACATTATTCCTATACCTCAATTAGGCTGTTTCCATGCTTGGCATTGATATATAAGTGTGTGTGTGTGTGTGTGTGTGTGTGTGTGTGTGTGTGTGTGTGTGTGTGTGTGTGGGGATATGGGAGCCAGTTACTTTGTTATCCCAAAGCACCCCCACACAGAGAACAGACAAACGGGCAGTATATGGGAAAAAGAGTCATTTGAAGATGTATCTCCTATATTTACTGTAGGCTGCCTGAATACATTTAGAAGCTAGAAGGCAGCATAATGTCTCATAACCCGGAGGTTTTTGAAATGGAACAGCAGGGCTTTCTTTGAAAAAGGAATAGTTGATGTGTTTCGAGAGCTCACTGTTTACTTTATGTGATTTGGACTGAAATGCAAAAACAGAGTTATCTTTTTATTTTCATCTTTGGATAAAAAGTGCAAAGCCAATGTTTGGGCTTCTGTTGCACTGCAGCCAGAAGGGAAACTGTTTTATGGAACTTTGAAGTAATTGCTACCTTTCTGTAACTCAAAGTACCATCTACCCTTTTTCTTTGGAAATAGTCACAGCACCTTCAGTTCACAGCCATATAGCAAAGGAACAGTTTCTCTAGGCTATTGCATGTCCAATAAGTCATCCCTTTTCTGGCATCTTTAGGTTAGATAGATAATGTATATGTTTCTATTTAAAAATGGTATGTATTTACCACCATTCTGGTGTGTTATATACACAAAGAAAGGTTAAGAGATTGTCTTGTTTTAAGATGGGCCTACAGATTTTCCATCACATAGACAAAATATCCCCCTACAACATTATGGTTAATTAAAGTAACCCCTTGGTCTGTAGATTTCTCATTTTGCTTTCAAGACTCCTTTCTCCAAATACCAATTTGAGCTCTCCAACCTTCTATTATCTTGTGTCTGTAAAGAATCAAGGTATTAATCTTTTATGTTTTGGAAAAATCATGTTATTTGCAGGGACCTCCTGCTCGACCGACCAAGATTGGGGAGCTGGCATGGGGAGAGAGACACGAAATTGCAGAGTAAATCAATACTGACCCTGTAATGTTAGGGGATCCTCTTTCAAAGAGCTACGTTGAATTTGTAAAGCCCCATGTTTTTCATCTCTTTTTCATTCCAACCTCACTTGTTATCATAGTTGCTGTTGTTTGTATGTTATTTTAGCTTCTTTCCCAAGTAGCTATTTTGCAATTTGGACGAAAATACAATTAGAGCGACATGTGTTTCCGCTGGTCCTAACGTTAGACAGATGCGTGAGTCTATTGAAGCCATACTCCTAGTCCTGAGCTCTGGCAGGTCTGTTCTAAAATCCTTTCAGTAATGTACATGGTGTTCAGTATGGAACCAGGCTGATTTCTACTGTACTGTGGCCATGGATGTGTAAACCTCTGTCAGAGCTAAAGCCACTCTTTCATGTTGTAAAGCATGTTGTCACACTTTGGCCTTGACTGAGCCTGAGAGAACGCTACCCAGCCACGTATTTACCCATGTGTACGAGACTCATCTCTGTTTGCACAGATCCTTTATCTTGGCCTTCAAGGGTTGGATTTTATAGAAAGCCCAGTTAGGTTATCCAGCGCTCTATTCCAGGTATGGGCCCAGGCATTAGCCTCACTACCCTTGTCACACCTGTTCATGGTAACTCTTCAGAAGTAAATTTAGATTTTAGTCATTTAGCAGATGCTCTTATCCAGAGTCACTTAACGGAGCAATTAGGGTTGAGTGCCTTGCTCAAGGGCACATTGACAGAGTTTTCACCTAGTCGGTTCGGGGATTTTGAAGCAGCAGCCTTTCGGTTACTTGCCCAATGCTCTTAACCGCTAGGCTACCAAGAAGTATGTGTCTATGGAATGACCTCAGTGTTTACAGCCTAGTTTCAGGAGGCCCCTGCACCTGAGTTACGTCATTCCTTACAGGATCAGATCATTCCCAACGTCTCACAGGTTCATTCACATACAGTCTGCCGCATTAGAAACTTCAAGGAAAATCTCCCACAACATGTCACACTGATCCTTCCTACGTGTGTAAACGGCTTTCCCACCATCTCTGAGTGCATCTCCACCATGGATCCCTGACACCGTGTCCTCTCACCGCCCACCTCTACCCTGATGGGATTGTTTAGGTATCCCTCTCTGTCCAGGTTGAACCAACAGTAGCAGGCCTGGAGTATTAGACTACACAGAGAGGGTTTTAAAGTGACAATCTCTCCTGCCCCAGATACAATGCTCTTAAATCCTCACAATAGTAAACAGGTTGATCTAACGTATCAAAATATCCCCTCTGACAGCCATGGTGCTGGAATTTAAGTGGATTTAAGTAACTACCTGACTGGTCACGTGTGGCTCAGTTGGTAGAGCATGGCGCTTGCAATGCCAGGGTTGTGGGTTTGATTCCCACGGGGGACCAGTATGTATGCAAGTTGCTCTGGATAAGAGTGTCTGCTAAATGACAAAGATGAAAACATGTAAAATGTACTTTGCCGTTCAGCCTTAAGCTGTCAGAGAGAGAGAGCTGTGTGAAAGTCAGACTTGCAGATCGGGTTGCTCCGGGACTTGGGCTTGGGTGATTGATCACACTGTGCAGACTCTGACGGACCTGGACTCCACTTAAGCACACAGCTTTTCTTTTTCTCCTCCTCCTCCTCTTGTCTCCTGAAGATCATGCAAGTACAAACATCTCTGACACAGTTCTTTACCTAGAAAGAAGTCTGGAGGCAGCTGTCCAAAACACTTCTTCTTTCTAATATAGGAAAATTGAGCTGCTTTGAACTTTTTTTTTTGTTGTTGATAACTACTTGGTATGCTTCCTGAAGGATAACCTGTGGGCTTGGCTTCCCAAGACCTAATCACTTTGATTAAGTGCCAGCACCAAATATCTCCACACTCAATAGGCCTGGCCCTACCTCCTAATTCCCCCCTTCTCATCTGTAGGCTTCTGAAGCACACCGCTTGCTTCAACTCTCAGTAGGTAAAGCCTCACTCAGCCTACTTAGTTAAGATAATCCAAACTCCTCTCAGATGCTGTTCCTTTGTTGTTTTGTTGAAAAAAGTTATGGAAAATAATAAACTCCCCATGCTTGCCCTTTCCCTCCCTCTCTTCCTCCCTCTCTTCCTCCCTCTCTTCCCCTGATAGTGTTCCTGTTTGGGGTCAGCGTGGCCTCCTTTCCTCTGGCTGATTGTGTGAGTCGTGAGTCATGGCTGTGGGTGCACGTGGTACTGGAGTGGTACTCCCCCGGAAGGCAGAGGAGAGGAGGGAGAGGGCAGCTGACTATAGGGCCATGGCCTCTCCAGAGGAGGTGTAACACAGTAGGGTGATTAGCAGTGGGCTGTAGGCTGTGCTGTGTGCTGCGAGATGCAGGACCCAGACTCCAGCTTCATTTCAGTCTCAGTCCCAGACTGGTGGATCAACCATTGATACTACTGGAAGTAACTCAGGGTCTAACCCTCCATATCCCCATCACACTCCCTACCCCCAGCCTAACCAGCTAGCTCTAGCCCCCTAGGTCATGGGTGGTTTACAGAAGGAAAGATGTGTCTATGTTAAATCAGTTTCTCTTAATTCCCTCCCAATGAAAGGCTTTAGCCTCCTCCTTGTCTGTCTTTGTTCAGCTGTAGTTATGTGCTGTGTTTATTTAAAAATATATATTTCACCTTTATTTAACCAGGTAGGCCAGTTGAGGACAAGTTCTCATTTACAACTGTGACCTGGCCAAGATGAAGCAAAGCAGTGCGACAAAAACAACAACACAGAGTTACACATGGGATAAACAAACGTACAGTCAATAACACAATAAAAAAATCAGCATGCAGTGTGTGCAATTAAGTAAGGAGGTAAGGCAATAAATAGGCCATAGTGGCGAAGTAATTAGAATTTAGCAATTTACACTGGAGTGATATATGTGCAGATGAGGATGTGCAAATAGAGATCCTGGTGTGCAAAAGAGCAGAAAAACACAAACAGATATGGGGTTGAGGTAGGTAGTTGGTTGGATGGGCTATTTACAGATGGGCTGTGTGTACAGCTGCAGCGATCGGTAAGCTGCTCTGACAGCTGACGCTTAAAGTTAGTGAGGCAGATATACGTCTCCAACTTCAGTGATTTTTGCAATTCGTTCCAGTCATTGGCAGCAGAGAACTGGAAGGAAAGGCGGCCAAAGTGGTGTTGGCTTTGGGGATGACCAGTGAAATATACCTGCTGGAGCGTTTGCTATGGGTGGGTGTTGCTATGGTGACCAGGGAGCTGAGATAAGGCGGAGCTTTACCTAGCATAGACTTATAGATGACCTGGAGCCAGTGGGTTTGGCGACGAATATGTAGCGAGGACCAGCCAACGAGAGCCTACAGGTCGTAGTGGTGGGTAGTATATGGGCTTTGGTGACAAAATGGATGGCACTGTGATAGACTGCATCCAATTTGCTGAGTAGAGTGTTGGAGGCTATTTTGTAAATTAAATCGCCGAAGTCAAGGATTGGTAGGATAGTCAGTTTTGCAAGGGTATGTTTGGCAGCATGAGTGAAGGAGGCGAAATAGGAAGCCGATTCTAGATTTAATTTTGGATTGCAGATGCTTAATATGAGGCTTGAAGGAGAGTTTACAGTCTAGCCAGGTATTTATAGTTGTCCACATATTCTAAGTCAGAACCGTCCAGAGTAGTGATGCTAGTCGGGTGGGCGGGCGGGCGGGTGCGGGCAGCGATCGGTTGAAGAGCATGCATTTCGTTTTACTAGCATTTAAGAGCAGTTGGATGCCACAGAAGGAGTGTTGTATGGTGTTGAAGCTTGTTTGGAGGTTTGTTAACACAGTGTCCAAAGAAAGGCCAGATGTATACAGAATGGTGTCGACTGCGTAGAGGTGGATCAAAGAGTCACCCGCAGCAAGAGACACATAATTGATATATACAGAGAAAAGAGTCGGCCTGAGAATTGAATCCTGTGGGACCCCCATAGAGACTGTCAGGGGTCCGGACAACAGGCCCTCCAATTTGACACACTGAACTCTAACTGAGAAGTAGTTGGTGAACCAGGCGAGGCAGTCATTAGAGAAACCAAGGCTGTTGAGTCTGCCGATAAGAATAGGGTGATTGACCGAGTCGAAAGCCTTGGCCAGGTTGATGAAGACGGCTGCACAGTACTGTCTTTTATCGATGGCAGTTATGATATCGTTTAGGACCTTGAGCGTGGCTGAGGTGCACCCATGACAAGCTCGGAAAACGGATTGCATAGCGGAGAAGGTACGGTGGGATTCGAAATGGTTGGTGATCTGTTCGTTCACTTGGCTTTGTTCACTTGGCTTTTTTTTAGAAAGGCAGGGCAGGATGTATATAGGTCTGTAACAGTTTGGGTCTAGAGTGTCTCCCCTTTGAAGAGGGGGATGACTGTGGCCGCTTTCCAATCTTTAGGAATCTCAGACGATACGAACGAGAGGTTGAACAGACTAGTAATAGGGGTTGCAACAATGGCGGTGGATAATTTTAGGAAGAGAGGGTCCAGATTGTCTAGCACAGCTGATTTGTAGGGATCCAGATTTTGCAGTTCTTTCAGAACGTCATCTGTCTGGATTTGGGTGAAGGAGAAGCGGGGGGAGGGGGCTTGGGCCAGTTGCTGCGGGGTGTGCAGAGCTGTTTGCCGGGGTTGAGGTAGCATGGCTAGTCGTAGCATGACCAGCCGTAGAGAAATGCTTATTGAAATTCTCGATTATCGTATATTTATCGGTGGTGACAGTGTTTCCTAGCCTCAGAGCAGTGGGCAGCTGGGAGGAGGTTATCTTATTCTCCATGGACTATACAGTGTCCAAAAACCTTTTGGAATTAGTGTTGCAGGATGCAAATTTCTGTTTGAAAAAGCTAGCCTTTGTTCTAACTGACTGTGTTTTGAATGGGGCATGCTTATTTAAGATGATGAGGAAAGCACTTTTAAAGAACAACCAGGCATCCTCTGGTCAATATCTTTCCAGGATACCCGGGCCAGGTCGATTAGAAAGGCCTGCTCGCTGAAGTGTTTTAGGGAGCGTTTGACAGTGATGAGGGGTGGTCATTTGACCGTGGACCCATAACTGATGCAGGCAATGAGGTAGTGATCACTGAGATCCTGGTTGAAAACAGCAGAGGTGTATTTAGAGGGCAAGTTTGTCAGGATGATATCTATGAGGGTGCCCATGTTTACGGATTTGGGGTTGTACCTGGTAGGTTCCTTGATTATTTGTGTGAGATTGAGGGCATCTAGCTTAGATTGTAGGACGGCCGGGGTGTTAAGCATATCCCAGTTTAGGTCACCTAACAGTACGAACTCTGACAATAGATGGGGGGGCAATCAATTCACATATGGTGTCCAGGGCACAGCTGGGGGCTGAAGGGGGTCTATAACACACGGCAACAGTGAGGGACTTATTTCTGGAGAGATGGATCTATGTCACTGTTTGTGTTAGAGGTTTGAGTTAAGTGCCAAATCCAAAGTAATTGTTTTTAATTCATGTGTTTCTCTTTTTTATACTCCTATTTTTTTGTCTTATTTGTGATAGAAATTGTCATAAACAGTAGACCCTGGAAACTTATCGGGTTTGTTTGGCTCATACTAAAAACCTCAAACTTCAGATAATGGACTTGTGTTCACGCCATCACGATACCAATGCTTGCTTTGATTTTGCAAGGGTTTCTAGAGAGGCATTTTTGGGAATGTATTTTCAAAACACGGTATCCGAAGAAAACCGCTGGATTGAGATGCAGATTGAGGGAGAAAATTGGTTGACCCCTTCAATCATCCCATGCCCTTCTGTTATTCAACTGCCGGGATATGAGGGCACTCCACTCTGACATATTTTCACTCTGCGTATGTGAGGCATCAATCTGTTGTTTCTCATGGGTAACTTCTAGCCAATGTTATTCTCTGTAGGTTTCCCGCCTCCCTCGCGCTAACCTAAACCATTCCAGAGTGAAATGCAGAGGCTTGAGTTACTCTCTGCTTACACACACATCACATACTGTGGAAAAGATGACAGCTGGGACAAAACCGGATTTCGAGTTCCATTTGAAAGTCTTTTTTCCCAGCCCAATTCAGCGGCAGAAACAAAAGGCGCCTGGATAAAAACTATAATGGTGTTTTTCTAAAGTTCATTCTGTTTGCTTTGCGTTACGTTGAGATGCATGGTAGGATGGTATGATTCACGCTAGGTTGGACCTGACCAGACACAGAGAAGACTGCTTCCTATTATGATCAATTAGAAATGTCAAGAAAACAGTCTAGACTTGATATGATTTACAAACCTCAACCTCTGAAAGTAGAAATAACTGAGAGAGTGGTACTGTACTGTTTGAGAAAAGTGAAATGTCTTTGTTTAGAGATCCTGCAAACAGACTAACCAGAGCTTTGAGTCTGTGACCTAAGAGTTGTCATTTTGCCTGGAGTTGTGGCAGACCTGAACTTCAATGCAGTCCCCAACACCAAAGTAATGTCTTATAGCGTCTGAATAATGCAGGAAGTCCTCATCCGGCATGGTGGATATCAACTTGGCTCGGGGGGTGTGTGTGTGTGTGTGTGTGTGTGTGTGTGTGTGTGTGTGTGTGTGTGTGTGTGTGTGTGTGTGTGTGTGTGTGTGTGTGCGCGCGCGCGTGCGCCCTAGACAAGGTTTGGGCTGCCTTTATTATTTAGTTTAGATACTGTATATATATTTTTGTTGGGGGGCACTGGGGTGTGGATAAGCGTGTGTCACGGCCTTTCACAATCCCTTATGAGAGAGTCCCACCCAGTCCCTGTGTGAGTGAAAAGCCTTGCCCCCAGCAGCCCCAGCTCAGAGTTCTCCTGATAACCATGAAGGGATTTGGGCTGGATGGGCAGAACCTAACTGGGCTGATTGCTGAGAATGGGGCAGGGGAAATCTGCTACAGGCAGGCAGGGGGCGGGTAGGGGACTGAGGAACGCTTCTCTGAAGGAAGGAAGCATCTGTGTTGGCACTGCCCCTGGTAGTGTCCCTGTCTAATACCCCTGGATGAGATATAGTACGGGAAGGGAGGGGAACATGAGTTACCCCCAGCCATCACACACAAATCAGGCCTGTGTTGTTCTCAAACTCACACACTCTGTCACATAACAACGGAAAACTACTTTTACTAAACTTTGGGTCCCACTTGCCCTGTAATATACTAGTTTGGATCCTCTCAGGAAGCTGTGCGGTGGTGTTGGTCGGTTTCAGAGGATTTCCTGAATGGGACATGTGCTTGTTTTGCTCGCTGTTTCACCTTGTCCTCTGCCTCTCATAAAACAGCCTGAACATGAGATAAGACAAATTACAGTTGCAGCTGTCCCAGTGCGTTCCTCTCTCCCTGCCCCGAGGCGATGTTACCTGTGTTACCTATGCACAACAGGGTCAGTTATGGCTTGGGAGCTGTCACTGTCAGGAGGCCCCCAGAGGCCTGGCTGCTCTGAGCAGGGTGGGCCAGGACCCTGACGGCCTGTCCCCCCGAGCAGGGAGCATCAACTTCGGGGACAGGTCCACACCTTGCTCCCCTGAACCCCAAAACCTGGTTCCACTTCTTCACACAACCTGCAACTAAACCATTGGTCATGGAACTAAACATGTCCGCCAGTGGCAGCCAATTATGTGATTTGGGCTACAATTTAGAATACACAGGCTTCCACTTTAGTGACTGGAGCAAGTTCGAGCAGGACCCATCTTCCTCTCTCTGTAGACCCCTGTTACTCTTCTTCACTTCTCTCTAGGTTCTCTCTGAGATCTGCTGAAAAAACTCCCAGGTAACGCTTGTTGTTGATGTCAGTAAACTTTCTAATCTTGTGTCAGAGAGAACAGGGAGATGATGTGCTTTGCTTTCTTCAGTGTAGGTGGAAGGGCTGCAGGGGGAGAGGCTCATTTTGTGAGGGAAAGAGTAGCAGTAAATTACTGATAAGTGACAGGCAGAGCAGCTTATCATGTGACTGCATCATTGTGGAATGAGGGCCTGGTTTGTGTGAGTTAAACTCTCTGACACATCTACGCTGTGAAGGTGAGGTGTAGAAAGAGGAGGAAGAGGAGAAAGATATGAGAAGTGAAGGAGGAAGAGAGGAGGGAAACAAAAGTGAGGGGGAAGGCGAGAAGTGGGGACAAGAGAGTAGAGGGGGCTGGTGACAGGAGGGCGGTTGGGTAGGTGGTGGTGCACTGCACACAGCACGCCTGGGTTTATTTTCAGTTGCAGTTTACGATTTTTCATGGTCGTGTTGTTCTCCCTTCTCAAAATAATCTGCAGCCGGCTTTTCCGTGGCTGGCCTCCTTTCATTTTGGGGTTTGTTTTTGAAAAGATTGCTATTATAGCTGAATGGTTTGTGTGCTTATCTAAAGACAGCAACGCATTAGCCCTCACTCCGGTTACAGGGCCTGGCATCTAATGAGAGAACCAATCACACAGAGGAAACAGACAGATCAGTCCTCCTACTGCCGCTCCACTGCCACCAGACCTAACATGTGCCTTACCTCTTTTCCTCTTTCTCTCTGTCTTTCTCCTTCTCTGTCTCTAACTCTCTCTCATCATCTCTCGCTCTCTCTTGCTTTCTCCTTCTTTCCTGTCACATCTCAACTCCCTCACAACTATAGTTAATTAAATCAGTCACATGCTTGGTAAACAACAGGTGTAGACTAACAGTGAAATGCTTACTTACCCAACAATGCAGAGAGAAAATAGAAAAAATGATTGTGAAGTGCGCTACTGTATGTGGATGTGTAAATACATAGATTAACACTCAGGGCTCAATCTAGACTGAGAGTGTGTACAGATCATTATAGTCAGGCAGGAATCAATATTCTGGGCCTAGGGTCTTCTAGGGGTTTACAGTGTCGGCATTTGAAGGGTGTGGTTGGTTTCTTCGTAGACTAGACTGGATAGAACAGCATTCATTCCTGGTGTTATCTTGTGATCTGTGCCACTGATCTTACGACTATAGCACTATGACAGTGGTGGAAAAGTACCCAAAAGTCATACTTTAGTAAAAGTAAAGATACCTTCATAGAAAATGACTCAAGTAAAAGTGAAAGTTTCCAGGTAAAATACTAGTTGAGTAAAGTCTCAACGTACTTGGTTTTACTTGTTGTTTATACTAAAGTATAAACAATTTCAAAAACAGTACAGCTCTGCTGTAGTTACACTGGGCTCTGCTGTACAGTAGTTACACTGGGCTATGCTGTACAGTAGTTACACTGGGCTCTGCTGTACAGTAGTTGCAATGGGCTCTGCTGTACAGTAGTTACAATGGGCTCTGCTGTATAGTAGTTGCACTGGGCTCTGCTGTATAGTAGTTGCACTGGGCTCTGCTGTATAGTAGTTGCACTGGGCTCTGCTGTACAGTAGTTACACTGGGCTCTGCTGTGCAGTAGTTACACTGGGCTCTGCTGTGCAGTAGTTACACTGGGCTCTGCTGTACAGTAGTTACACTGGGCTCTGCTGTGCAGTAGTTACACTGGGCTCTGCTGTGCAGTAGTTACACTGGGCTCTGCTGTGCAGTAGTTACACTGGGCTCTGCTGTGCAGTAGTTACACTGGGCTCTGCTGTGCAGTAGTTGCAATGGGCTCTGCTATACAGTAGTTACACTGGGCTCTGCTGTAGTTACACTGGGCTCTGCTGTACAGTAGTTACACTGGGCTATGCTGTACAGTAGTTACACTGGGCTCTGCTGTACAGTAGTTGCAATGGGCTCTGCTGTACAGTAGTTACAATGGGCTCTGCTGTATAGTAGTTGCACTGGGCTCTGCTGTACAGTAGTTGCACTGGGCTCTGCCGTACAGTAGTTGCACTGGGCTCTGCTGTGCAGTAGTTACACTGGGCTCTGCTGTGCAGTAGTTACACTGGGCTCTGCTGTACAGTAGTTACACTGGGCTCTGCTGTGCAGTAGTTACACTGGGCTCTGCTGTGCAGTAGTTACACTGGGCTCTGCTGTGCAGTAGTTACACTGGGCTCTGCTGTGCAGTAGTTACACTGGGCTCTGCTGTGCAGTAGTTACACTGGGCTCTGCTGTGCAGTAGTTGCAATGGGCTCTGCTGTGCAGTAGTTACACTGGGCTCTGCTGTACAGTAGTTGCAATGGGCTCTGCTGTACAGTAGTTACACTGGGCTCTGCTGTACAGTAGCTACACTGGGCTCTGCTGTACAGTAGTTGCAATGGGCTCTGCTGTACAGTAGTTACACTGGGCTCTGCTGTACAGTAGTTGCAATGGGCTCTGCTGTACAGTAGCTACACTGGGCTCTGCTGTACAGTAGTTACACTGGGCTCTGCTGTACAGTAGCTACACTGGGCTCTGCTGTACAGTAGCTACACTGGGCTCTGCTGTACAGTAGTTACACTGGGCTCTGCTGTACAGTAGCTACACTGGGCTCTGCTGTACAGTAGTTACACTGGGCTCTGCTGTACAGTAGTTACACTGGGCTCTGCTGTACAGTAGTTACACTGGGCTCTGCTGTACAGTAGCTACACTGGGCTCTGCTGTACAGTAGCTACACTGGGCTCTGCTGTACAGTAGTTACACTGGGCTCTGCTGTAGTTACACTGGGCTCTGCTGTCTCTAGCTTTTCTATGGGAATGTTATGCTCTCACCAGTCAAAGACCCTGTCAGGAGGCAGCGGCTTTGAGTCCTGAACCACAGTAGAGACAGTAGAGAACAGTAGATCTCTGTAGTGTATGCATAGTGAGCTTTCTGCCAGTGTGAGACTCTCCTCTGTCTCCCTGCTGCAGTCATATGATTTATAGAGGAGACTCCCTGTTGTAAGAACCTGATGAAGGATCACTCAGGTCTGCAGAGAGGGAGATTTCTCCTCTGTGTCCCCTCCTTACTGCTTCACCTTCACTGCTACTGTACTATACCTGCTGGCATGGCTCTCCTTATTCCCATTTCAGTTTCTAGTTTTGACGGTAGAAAGAGAGAAGCCAGGCTAGGCTACCTCTCCTTTTCTTTTTTCAAAGTATACATTCTCTTTCTGCGTGTGTGTTTATTGGAGGTGGTGAATTAGGTCTGAAGTGTTCACCGCAGGTTGTGTTTGAAACTTGAAAGGAAGGAAGCCCCCCCCCCCCCCCCCCCCGCTCTCTCACTCCCCCCTCTCTCTGTTTCTCACAGACACACACACTCCAGTCCCTGCATGCTTTGGCACAGTTGTCATACAGCACACAGCGGTATTTGCACATTATTAGTTATTACTTTATCGTCTCCCGAAGCTGTCAGAAGACATCCTCCTGGAATATACAGCAGCATAAAGCCATCAGTCCTCATTACCGCTACCCTGCACAACAATTTACACAACACACACACACACCACACACTCATGATGACAACATGCTAATGTGTGGGTGCCGCTGACAGGGCTGCACACACATGATATGTGAGACACACTGAGACTCACATCTGTGAATGGGACTGAGCTGAATGTGGCTGGATGATAAAATATCTCACTGAGGCTTTTGTATCTGCATCAAACAGAAACATAGCTGGATGGGTTAGTTAGTAAAGCCTCACTGTCATAACACAGAATGTGTAACACCGTTCTGTACCACTAGGTGGCAGGGTGCTGAAAGGGAGTGGCCCAGGGTGGTTGATGGTGGAGGTGTTCTCTCCCAGTCTTACACAGGTGTGCTGTACAGTAGAACCCCCGGGGGCTCTGGGGCTTGAGAAGGGCCCCAGCAAGTCAGTGAGGCGGGTGAGTTACTGCGTCTGTCTCAGATAGAAATCAACCTAGTAGCCCTGCCTCACCTTGCCTTGCCTTACCTGGCTCACCTTGCCTTGTCTTACCTGGCTTGCCTTGCCTTGTCTTACCTGGCTTGCCTTGCCTTGTCTTACCTGGCTTGCCTTGCCTTGCCTTACCTGGCTTGCCTTGCCTTGCCTTACCTGGCTTGCCTTGCCTTGCCTTACCTGGCTTGCCTTGCCTTGTCTTACCTGGCTTGCCTTGCCTTGTCTTACCTGGCTCGCCTTGCCTTGCCTTACCTGGCTCACCTTGCCTTGCCTGCCTCACCTTGAATTACCTGCCTCGCCTCGCCTTGCTTTACCTGCCTCGCCTTGCCTTACCTAGCTCGCCTTGCCTTGCTTTCCTTGCCTGCCTCGCCTCGCCTTACCTGCCTTGCCTCCTTGCCTTGCCTTGCCTTACCTGCCTCACCTTGCCTTGCCTTACCTGGCTCACCTTGCCTTGCCTTACCTGCCTCACCTTGCCTTGCCTTACCTGCCTCACCTTGCCTTGCCTTACCTGCCTCACCTTGCCTTGCCTTACCTGCCTCACCTTGCCTTGCCTTACCTGCCTCACCTTGCCTTGCCTTACCTGGCTCACCTTGCCTTGCCTTACCTGCCTCACCTTTTCTTGCCTTACCTGGCTCACCTTTTCTTGCCTTACCTGCCTCACCTTGCCTTGCCTTACCTGCCTCACCTTGCCTTGCCTTACCTGCCTCACCTTGCCTTGCCTTACCTGCCTCACCTTGCCTTGCCTTACCTGCCTCACCTTGCCTTGCCTTACCTGGCTCACCTTGCCTTGCCTTACCTGCCTCACCTTGCCTTGCCTTACCTGCCTCACCTTGCCTTGCCTTACCTGGCTCACCTTGCCTTGCCTTACCTGGCTCACCTTTTCTTGCCTTACCTGCCTCACCTTGCCTTGCCTTACCTGCCTCACCTTGCCTTGCCTTACCTGCCTCACCTTTTCTTGCCTTACCTGGCTCACCTTTTCTTGCCTTACCTGCCTCACCTTGCCTTGCCTTACCTGCCTCACCTTGCCTTGCCTTACCTGCCTCACCTTGCCTTGCCTTACCTGCCTCACCTTGCCTTGCCTTACCTGCCTCACCTTTTCTTGCCTTACCTGCCTCACCTTGCCTTGCCTCACCTTGCCTTGCCTTACCTGCCTCACCTTGCCTTGCCTTACCTGCCTCACCTTGCCTTGCCTTACCTGCCTCACCTTGCCTTGCCTTACCTGCCTCACCTTGCCTTGCCTTACCTGCCTCACCTTGCCTTGCATTACCTGCCTCACCTTGCCTTGCCTTACCTGCCTCACCTTGCCTTGCCTTACCTGCCTCACCTTGCCTTGCCTTACCTGCCTCACCTTGCCTTGCCTTACCTGGCTCACCTTAAAGAATATAATGAAGTATGTTTTGATTTGGCCCGAGGTGTCTGTGACGATCAGATGTACTAACCTAAGTTCCCATCATTAGGGCTGTTCTGTGCTGGATGTTGGATATGAAGATTGAGCAAATCAGATCTCCTGCACTGACATGCCTCTCCTCTCTTTATTACCAGAGCCTGTTGTTAGTGTCTGCTTCCCAAATGGCACCCTATTCTTTATGTAGTGCACTACTTTTGACCAGGTCCCATAGGGCTCTGGTCAAATGTAGTGCACCATATAGGGAATAGGGTCCCATTTGAGACTAATCCAGTGACTAACCTTGATGCTGTTTGATGTAGCAAAGAGGCCACATTAGTACTAACTAATTCCCCTGGCTGTGGTTTTGGAAAGCCTTCCTCTACATGTTCCTGAGAGCTGGAGCAGACTGATTATGGGCTTGGTGTGTGTAGTCCTTTGATTCTCATTGAAAACATATAGGGCTTCATTCCTCAGAAGTCATTCATTTGTCTGATTGAGCAAGATGCCTACTTCAAGTCATCCATCACAGGACAGGTGACATGAGAAAGGCGTCACCCAAAGCCCCGGTGGCTTGGAGCTTATTGATGTTTATCTGAGGAGTTGGAAAGGTATCATTATGAACATGATGTAATGTGGTTGTCATCAGAGGACTGAGAGACTAGTTCATGTACTATGGAAAGTGGACATGCTTGAACAACTGTGTTGACAGCCTTGCTGGAAGGATTATTGTTGCTTTGATGAAATGACTTTCTTGTAAATAAAATGTTTCAACAATGGAATATTAGAACTGGTTACCTTACTTACTTACACCTTTGACACCATGAATTAGCTTATTGCTGTTTCTTTGCGTGAGAACGTGTGTCAAAGAAGACAGAGGAGAGCAGAGTGACGTTGACTGAAAGCTGTTGTAACTGTAGTACTAAAGTACTAACTGTAGTTTTATGGAGGACGTGGCTGCTCTCCAGAAGGTCACACATACAGTAACAACATTGTCTGACAGCCATAGAAGCAGTGTCTCTGCCCGCGCTGTTATGTTGTTGTCGTTGACGTGTCCTCATTTGTTTCATCCTTCATTATCAGTATAAAGCAGCAGTCTGGATGGCCAGCAGCAACAGCTGAGGGATTCATCACTAAGTTGCTCTTGGAGAGCTGCATCTCTCTCTCTCTGCATAATGCCAAAACACAATTATGTAAACTTATTTACGACAACAACAAAAAATAATGGATTTAATATATGCCCTTACCTTCCAGCAAGCGTTTTATATGTAAATGAGTGATGGATGATGATTCTGGGGGAAAGGAGGAGAAGGGAGAACCTTGCGTGTCTCTCTCCTGGAGTGTTGTATGCACCCATCTCTTTGTTGCCGGGCGGATTAGTGAGATCTGTTATGGTTTGTTAACATGGGGTTTTTGATTCCAATTGAAACGAAACCATGTGTAGAATTAGATTAAAGACAATGGCTGTGTCCAAAATGGTACCCTATTCCTGTGCACTATATAGGGGATAGGGGGGACGTGCCGGACATCAACCGACGTTATGCGAGTCCCTATGGCTGTCCCTATTATCTGGCCTGGCTCTGTTGTTGTGAAGTGGGTCTGTGTTCTCCTGTTTTTGTTCTGTAATGGGCTATAATAACTTCTATAAATCATACTGACTGGGAGCAGCTCCACGGGATCTGCTTGGCATTGATGGAAGGTGAGGAGGCTGGTGGGGAAAGTCTTAGGCTATATAAGCTGAGGGAAAGTTTGGGCGTCAGCCTCCTTGGGTTTAGAGTTAGTTTCTTTGTTGAAGAGGGACTCTGACTTGGTATTGAGGAGGAAGGCAAAGGAAGGTTTTGATAGTGATGCAGATACAGTGTGTTGGGATAGGTGAGGGTATGAATGGAGGTACGGTCCTGGGTAGGTCGTCTTGGGAGGTCGGCCTAAGCATTTTTTCCGGCCGCCTATATCTTGATTTATTGTATTTATTTTTGGCAAAAAAAACTACAATTGGGATTAAAAAAAAATAACATTCAAGTAAAAAACACTTTCAGTGTTAACTTAAACAACTAAAATATATATATTTTTAAATAATACATATTTGAGAACTATAATTACAGCTAGACAAAAATGCTGAATTCAGAAATATTGATTTAAATGATAACGTATGAACATAAGAAGAACACAGAGTTAGCCATGGCAAAATGCATAGAATTACAGGAAATTAGCTTCAGCCATTTCCACGCCTCTCGCCACGCCCACCACCTAAGCCTGTTTTTGATCCAGAAAAAACCTTGATAGAAAAATGTTTTGAACAAAAGACAGTAAAGGCACATATGAGGTGGACTGGTGTTTGTGTGTGTGGAGGGAAGGATGTGTTGGGGTTGGACTGTTTGTGTGGTTTGTATAAGCCAACTTATACTGTATGTGAGCTGGGGTTGAGCAATTATGGTGAACTCATCCATTACTGGCCAGTGATGTGTTGTCAATAAGGAAGGCTTTTCACTTTGCCCTGTAAGCCCTGACAGTGTTGCACATTTAGTTCTACCACAGGGACTTGTCCAGAGGCCTGTTTTACATTGAACATAGCCCACAGAGGATGGAGGGGGGAGGGAGGGAGAGCGGGGGGTGGATGAAGGGGGGGAGAGATGGAGGGAGAGGTGGAGGAAAGTAACTAGTGATTAATTATGTGCAGACCTGATTGTGACAAGCTATCTGCTGCTATTAATGGGCAGAGATAATTACACTGGATTGTAATTGCAGCCTCGGATTTCAGAAGTGTACTATGTCCAACATCAATCTTCATACCAAACCCTGCAACTTGGAGTTAAACTTAATTTGTAGTAACTCCTGTAATTCAGCTCAACTACTGAGATTTTGGAGAAGTCGAGAGTCAAGAGGTGGGGAGACTGTGTGTGTGTATGTGTGTGTGTGTGTGTGTGTGTGTGTGTGTGTGTGTGTGTGTGTGTGTGTGTGTGTGTGTGTGTGTGTGTGTGTGTGTGTGCGTGCGTGCCGGGGGTAGGACGGGGATTAAAATGGTGTCGGGGATAGACAGACAGGTCAGAACAGAACACAGTGATATTACAGCTACACTGCTTGAGGTTATGAAAAATAATTAATGTTGGGGGGAAAAACATTCAGTTGTTTTGAGGTGGCATATTACAGCTTTCACAACTTTCCCTGCACGCAGCTCTTTCTTTTAATTCAGCTCATAAATGAGAGCCATTATTCACGCTCACGCATAGCATTACTGAAGAATGAAAAGAAAATAACACTTTTTTTTTTTAAATATAAATATTTAATAAAAGAATCTTAAGTGCGGATTAATGAGAAAATAATGCCTGCCAAGTGATTTTCAGGCTTCATTTAAACTGCTGAAAGAGAAGTCCCATGTATTTGACATAAAAAAGCTCTGTCAATGTAAAGGTCTGTTCTGTGTCATGAGCATAATAACTCTGCCTATTACACTCAAAGATTCAAGAAGATAAATGGATAGTTTACTTTGTGTTTTATCGAATTTTGGCACAATTTTTTCATTAAAGAATCAAAACCTTATAAGAAAATTGTGAAATGAAGCCCAGCTTCTCTTTTTGCCTTTCTAAAGTTACTCTGGCAGTGTGTTTAAAGAGGATGAAATGAAGAACGTAATGAAAGGGAAGGAATCTTTAAGAGAACTTCAGAATGTGAAGCAATCAGGACTTAAAGCTCCGTTTGGTCTCCCCATCACAGTGGCTCCTGCTCCACCACAGAGTCACACACACACACACACACACACACACACACACACACACACACACACAGGGCAGAAAATGGCACGTGTGACGGTTCTTTATTCCAGTACCTTCCAGTGTCGTGCCGTCTCACTTCTCTCCCCTGCCTGTCTTCTGACACACTCTGTTACACTCTCCCCTCTTCTGTGGCTTAGAGAACGACTGGGACAACACAGCTGGAGACAGTCCCCACCAGGGGAGGAGAAGAGAGAGAAGGGGTGGTGGAGATAAAAAGAGAAAGACAGAACTTGGGGGAGAGAGTAGAGGAGATGGAGGAAGAAAAAGAAAGGGTGGGGGAGGGGAGAGAGAAAGAAATCCCACTTTAGTTTTTTTCATGCCCACTGGCAGAGCTAAACAAACAGAAAGAGAGAGCAGCATTGGAGAGAGAGACACATTAACTGTAACGGCCCTTGATCTGTGGGAGTTTAGAGCGCTGTCGGCACGGCTAATAAACACTTCATTTAGTTTTAATGGTGCCGGCGCCTCTCCGCGCGCA
Source organism: Salmo salar (assembly GCF_965601325.2). Lineage (NCBI taxonomy): Eukaryota > Metazoa > Chordata > Actinopteri > Salmoniformes > Salmonidae > Salmo > Salmo salar. Next base: position 30,359,668 of record NC_138301.1, read on the forward strand.
GCCTTCAAAAGCACCCTTTATTTGGGTCATTTAGCGCTCTTCCTCCGAGCAGAGCCCAGGGGACAGCGGATCCAGTCCACATCGCACGCCGCCTCTCTCTGCCTGCCTGCCGGAGCGCCTGAGACCGGGGGGAAATTAATAGGGCTATCTGGGAAAAATAAATAAGTGATGGCTGGGGTTTACCCCCTCCAATCCAAAGAGTCCTGAGAGCTTATTAAGGCAAAGTGAAGAGAGAGAGAAAGATAGGCGGTTGGGGAATGAGTTTCATATGAATTTTTCACCTTTTTATGTAGCCTGTATTTTATTTTTTTACTTTGTAGTTTCTCTCTTTCTTTTATCTTCCCTCTCTTCTTTCTCTCTTTTAGCCTTCCTCTGTGTGCCTCTTCTATGGTAATTGTAAACAGGGCAATTATGGATTGTGTGTGAGTTAATTACAGCTTTGCGTAGGGCCCCGGGGGAACGTTGGCGGAATGTTCTGGCTGATAAAGAACCTAGCAGCTCATAAGCACCCCACCAACCAGCCAATGGTGTCTCAGGTCCTCAGAGAGTCTGACCAAAGGGAGCCAATCCCCTGGGCCCATCTCAGCCCGACGACCAATTAATATTAAGCAGGAATTAATCTTAATGGGACACATCACAGAACAGCCACATCGTTCTGATTCTGAACAGTTCCTCTCGAGGTGAAGAGGAATTGACGCAGCTGGCCGATTGGCTGTCTGTGACTCCTCAGCTTAGTTCTGAGTCCTCATCCTCCCTCAGCGGGCTACAGACCCTACAGACAAGATCAGCCCAGCAAACATGTGTTCTCTACTCCTCACCATGTTGGGACATTAGTTAACTTGGTGTACAGTAAGTTCCTGTAGTTAGGATTACTGATGTACTGCTGCTCTATCTTGTGATAGATAGAAATAGAATTACTAGAATAACTAAAACTATTTATATGGCCATGACAACAAATGGTATAAGGAGGCCTATGTATATTGATGTGGCTGTTAGCAGCTTCTTTTGTTTTATTTGGTTATTTCAGCCTGGCCCCTCCAGCCCCTGTCAGATCCCATCGGGGGGGTCGATCAGGACCCATGCCCAGTTTGAGTATTGATTTCTGTTGGGGGAGTTTGGCTCCATTAAGGTCCTCACCGGGGGTTTCGAGAGGTCACTGAGACGGGGAGCGGTCCGCCGTGACCCCAGCTGCAGTTTACACATCGATTAACTCTGTCTACGTCCTAAATGGCACCCTATTCCCTTTATAGTGCACTACTTTTGACCAGGGCCCATCAATCAACATAACTTTATAGAGAATAGGGTGCCATTTGGTACCCACACTCTGACTGGGAAAGACTGGTCCTGGGGAGGTAAATGCTGTCTGGCAAGCCCTTATACACATGATTATGGTACATTAGCCCTCTGGTTAAAGCTGAAGGCTTGCACTAAGTTAATTAGCACTTTGTTATGATATCAGTGATGACAGGAGGTAGAGATATAGACCGACAGGCATTGATTCCTGCTCTCTCCATTTCAGCCATAGAGACCGTTAGTTACCGCCATACAATCCACCGGATACTCCCATACTCTCCCATCCGTCTCTACCTGGAAACGATTAGCGAGTACTAACCCCGTGACGAGCACTAATACGCTAACTACTGAGGGAGATCATAGGGATATTTAAACTGCTATGAGCTGCTGTTTGAAACACACACACTGTATAACCCATGCCTGGGGTATATTCCTCTTCTTCTTCATCTCTCTGTTGTTCCTTTGTGGCCCTCTCCTTTATGCCATCTTTCGCTCACCACATCAATTATGTTTGAACTGACTGACTGGCATTTTCTGAATGCTTGTGTAATGTTACTGACTGTTTATACAAACTCTCGTCTTATAGAGGAGTCCTGGACTTGTTGTCATGATGGCTTGTGACAGCCCTGTGAGGAGTGCTGTGTTTGAAGCAGGGGCTTGTGGGAGTGCACATCCCACTCTCTCTAGTCTCTAAGACACAGCGGCCCAGGAGATGAACTTAACTCTCACTGACGCCTCGCACATCTCTAATCGCTAATTTCTTACTTTGGCAATTAACGCGTAAAGGTGTCAGAAAGCTGAGTGTCTTTGTCTCCTCCACTCTGCTCCTCTGGCTGCCTAACGGACATATCCCCCTCTCTCTCGTCATCTCGCTCTCTCTCTCTCGCTCTCGCTCTCTCGCTCTCTCTCTCTCTCTCTCTCTCTCCTCTGTACCCTAATCCTGTTGTTATGCCTGCCATTGTCTTTCAGTTTGCCTTGCGCTATTTTTCTGTCACTCTTCTTTAGCTCTCTCTCTCTCTCTCTCTCTCTCTCGCTCTCTCTCTCTTCTTTGTTGAATGAAAGGTATGCCAATGGATCACCACTTTTTTCTTCTCTTTTACAGTGCACTGCACTCGATACTGTTTGTTATACCAGCAGCTAAACTACAGTCACTATCTTTCCTTTTCTCATCTTTCTTTTTTACCCCTTTCTTCTTTTTTTGCTTGGGGCCAGTCAGCCAGCCAGTCAGCCAGCCAGGCAATGAGCAGAAGTGTCTAGATCAAGCACCTTGGTTTCGTTCCAAATGGCACCCTATTCCCTATGGGCCCTGGTCAAAAGTAGTGCACTAGATAGGAAATAGGGTGCCATTTGGGATGCAGTTCTTGTCTGTCAGCAGCGTTGGAGGGAATTAATTACGAGTCAATAAGTGCTCTGATGAAGATTCAGAGATGCTTGTTAAGATAGAGTCGTCAGGTGCGTCTGATCTGTCATGCTGCTGACAGCTGCCGCAGGCGGGACACTGAGCCAGGCATTAGGGCCTGTTCACCAACCTCTCGCTCTGTCTCTCTGTCTCTGCCTGTAAGGCACTGGTCACACTGCTGAGGGCCTTGTGGACAGTCTGTGTCTGTCAGGGTTCAATAATACACAGACAGAGACAACACACACACTAGCTTATTTTATTTTGCCATTATTTTATAGTGTTTCACTACTGCTCACCTTATAGTCAGTGACACAGATAACAGACAGAGAGACACAGACCTGAGCTGCTTCTTGTGTCGGAGCGTTATTTTTGCACCACCTTTGCGCCACATCATTTCTAGGGAAGAAGTCAGCTACGTAAAGTATATCTTATAGTCAGACAAATCTCTGACATTACTTACTGAGATCAGATACAAGGTGAAATAGGGTCATTGGGACAAAATAACAGATTCAACAATGATAAATGTCTTCTAAAATGTTATGAATGTTGTTCCATTTGAAAAGGGGCTGTAGGTGTGGTTTTTAGTGTTTTTCTGCCCAGTTCAGCATTCCTCAGGGTAATTTACTACATGGCTGGGAGCAGCTAGTTTAATTTCAGAGCACAAATGAAAGCGTTTGTGGTATATTGACATATTGTTCTTGTTAAGAAATGTTTAAGGTAGAGATACACACGGTGGTAATTGCAGGTTTGACTGTGAGTCAGGCAGAGCAGTTGAGTGAACAGACTGAATCAATACACCCTGACCCTGGGAAAGACATGAAAACCAAATAGAGTATTACAGATAGAGCATCATTGCAGAGGTATGTCATCTAACTTAACTCTTTCCCTGCCTGTAGAGGAGAATCACTCACACCATGCCAGGCACTTACACTACATCCAGAAAGAAGTAGAAAATAGAATTTACACACAAAAAAACTGAAAAAATAAACATTTGCCTAGAAAAACAGAACTGGGGCAGAAATGAAGAATGAGGACACATGAGCCTGTAATAAAGATAGCATAACAAACACCAGCCAAAATTAGTCTCTCACAATAAACTGACAGGGGTAGGAAAACAACCAACAACCCACTTTATAATGTTGAATTATAATGAAGCATTGATTGTTTGTCCTCGATTCCTATTCCAGTTGCTAACCAACCAACCAAATTGAATGCAGCAGCCACTTGTGAACAGCCAAAGCTGTGTCTTAGTTGTTCTCATTAGTACAAGTTATGTTAATATTATACTGAGAAGTTAAGGAGGAGCAGTGATCTAGATCAAAGAGAGAGGCCCTTGGGATGTCACTTCCTGTGTGTTGCTACTACTTCCTGTTTGCCTGTCAGTGGTCAGCTGCAGTGTTCCCGGCAACAGTGTTAAACAGTGCTACCAACCATCTCACTGTCACAGTTAGAGGGTAGCGCGCCGCAGGACCAGGGTCCTCTGGGCTGCCTGTTTGTTTGTGTTGTCTTTTATTATGCCAGATTTTTTTTTTTTCTTTAATTGTCGTTGTGGCAGAGACAGGAATGTGCAGTTGCTTGCTGGCGGAGCGGTGAAGGGCCCAATTATGTTGGGTCCTGGTGCCTGGTGGGGCTCTGGTGGCGGGCTGGGGGCCTGGTGAGCAGCTGTCCCTGGTGATGCCTGCTAGTGGGAGAAGGAGAGAAAGGAGGAGACAGAGAGAGGCAGAACAAGAGAGGGAAAAGAGAGGGGAAAGAGTGGGGAAAGAGTGGGAAAAGTGAGAGGAGCATGGAGAGAAAGAGGCAGACAGAGAGAGGCAGAACAAGAGAGGGAAAAGAGAGGGGAAAGAGTGGGAAAAGTGAGAGGAGCATGGAGAGAAAGAGGCAGAGAGAGAGAGAGGGAAAAGAGAGGGAAGAGAGAGGGGAAAGAGTGGGAAAAGTGAGAGGAGCATGGAGAGAAAGAGGCAGAGAGAGAGAGTGGCAGACGTACTGGTCCCTCAGGGACATGGCTTCCTTCCCAGCAGCCTCTGCTCACCAGACCTCACCGCTCTCCCTTACCACTTTTAATGCTGTCTGATGTTGTAAAGTTATGTACGTGACGTCTCCTACCTAAGTGAAGCGGTTTCCCATCGCCCTCCCTGGTTTTAACAGTATGTGTGGCCAATTAGATCCTAGGTTATGAGTCTGTGTATGAATTACAATGTATTATTTATCTTTCCCCAAATGTTGCCCATTAGCCATTTGTCGTCGTTCCCCTCTTTAACAGCTGTGGTGGTAGGAACCCATTAAAAACCAGGAAGTTAAAGATACACTATGGTCTGTCACACACTTCCACTGTGGTCCTGTGGGTGACATGGGAACGGGACAGAATGCTCTGGTGAACACACAGACACTGTTACAGACAGTGTTAACATAGTAACTTGGGATTTTTAGGGAGTGTAGCACCAGTACATAGTGGAATTATACGTCCTGTAACACAGGCCCAGATAGTGTAGTGTGTGTTGTTTAATGTTTCAGAGGGGGCAGTATTGTCTGTAACACCATGTTTTTGACTATGATATCATACTGTCTGTGACACTGTGTTCTCTACGGTAGCAGAGAGTAAGAGGAAAAGCCAGAGGGTTTACTCCGCCCTAAATCTGTCCATTTAAAATAAGACCACAAAGTGAATCATTTTTGTATGGAGGTCAATGAGTGTCCAATTTGTTCAACAAAAAAATGTAATTGCTAATTTGCTACCGTGAGGCTTATTTAATCGAATATAGGTTTTGTAATGGTTAGGTTGTAACAAATGCACTGATATAAGTGGACGGACGTGGCATTTCAGGAACTACAACAATAACAAATGTCTGTTGTTCAAGTTTTAATGTCTTAAAATGTTTTAATGTTTGTACTGTAAAAACACCAGCAAATCAGCCCCAAGTGATTTTCATTTTGGAAATCTGTTCCAAAGTATTCCCACACATAATAGCGAGATATATGTACGAAAAAGTATGAAAAATATATGCACTGACTACTGGAAATTGCTCTGGATGAGAGTGTCTGCTAAATGACTAAATATGTAAATATGTGATAGTATACAAATGTAAGCAAGTTTTTTAATTATTATGTTTTAGTCAAATATTATATATGTTTGGGCTTCTTGCTGTCAATTTGCAGTCTACAAATGATTTGTAATTATGTTCTGGTGACCACGTTCAGGATATATGATAAACAGAGTAGCAGCAGTGTACATTATGTGATGATTGTATGTGCGTGTGTGTAAAGTCAGTATAAATGTGTATGCATGTCATGTGTGTGTGAGCAAATTAAGTGAGTGGGGGTGTGTGTGTGTTGGAGTGTCAGTGTGCGTGACTGAGTCCTGTGATTGTGCATAGAGACCGTGCAAAAATAAAATGCAAGTCCATGTAGCCATTTTGTTAGCTACTTAGCGGTCTTATGACTTGGGGATAGAAGCTGTTCAGCAGCCTGTTAGTGTCAGACTTGGTGCACCAGTACTGCTTGCAATGCGGAAGCAGAGAGAACACACACGTATCTGCTCTCTCATTGGCTAGACTGGTCCCACCTGATCTCGCCTCTTTTCGCCTGCCTCCCATCTTTGCAAGATGTATTTCGATAGTTAGAATGAGTCACTCGACTATCTTGTCATTATTATATAAATCATCTTTAATGGCAGTGATTTTTAGGGAGTTAAGTACCAGTGGATAGATAAATGATACTTCCTGTTACACAGTGTGTGTTGTTTCAGAGGGGGCAGTATTGTCTGTGACACCATGTTGACTACCGTAGGTAGCGGTTCCCTGATCTCTCTCTTTCTCCGAGGCGGTGTGGTGAGTAGTGTCTAATGACAGGCCAGATGAATGATGAGACCATACACTGGTAATGTTCTGTGCCGAGTAGCGGCTGCATTGGTTTCTGTCCTGTTAACTCCACTGGTGGAAGATTGATTGTGCCACGCTCCATACTCATACAAAGACACCTCATTGCTCTGCACTCATACAAAGACACCTCATTGCTCCGCACTCATACAAAGACACCTCATTGCTCTGCACTCATACAAAGACACCTCATTGCTCTGCACTCATACAAAGACACCTCATTGCTCCGCACTCATACAAAGACACCTCATTGCTCCGCACTCATACAAAGACACCTCATTGCTCCGCACTCATACAAAGACACCTCATTGCTCCGCACTCATACAAAGACACCTCATTGCTCCGCACTCATACAAAGACACCTCATTGCTCTGCACTCATACAAAGACACCTCATTGCTCTGCACTCATACAAAGACACCTCATTGCTCTGCACTCATACAAAGACACCTCATTGCTCTGCACTCATACAAAGACACCTCATTGCTCTGCACTCATACAAAGACACCTCATTGCTCTGCACTCATACAAAGACACCTCATTGCTCTGCACTCATACAAAGACACCTCATTGCTCTGCACTCATACAAAGACACCTCATTGCTCCGCACTCATACAAAGACACCTCATTGCTCCGCACTCATACAAAGATACCTCATTGCTCCGCAATGAAAATAAAGCTTTTCCAGCTCAAATGAAACCAATAGTTGGTCTAGGCCCTGGATGAGACTGAGCCACAATAGCCCTGAGGACTGTGGTGGCCCGGCATCGGTGTCACCGACATGAGAGACTGACACACCATGAAATGGGCTGCGTTCGCTCGATGCTCCACCAAGGCCCATTTGTTTACAGATTACTTCCTTCTAATTGTGCCTGTGGCATTGTGGAGTTTCAGTTTCTGCCTCACTCAGCTTTGATGAACTTAACTCAAGTATCCGTCCCCATTAAAGGCTTTCACTTTGCTTGCTGATTCTCCACCAAGATTCCCCTTCAAATTACAGCTGACACTGTGGAGAAACATCTAATAGAAGTGTGTAATGGGCTCTGATGACAGACTACACGGTTGGAAGACCATGTAATCTCCTCGCAATTAATTAAAGTGCGTCCTGTGTGCGTTTTTTCTTTTTCACATACACCCCCCCCCCCCCCCCCTCCACCATGAACCAGATGCCACAAAATAACTCAAGTAACATTGCTGTCACCAGTAAAAAATGAAGGCCCACACCCTAACAAAGAAGGGTACTTAGAGGTAGGAGAGGAGAGGGAGGCAGCTGCAGGGTTATTTGTGCTCTACTGCTCAGCATCGTCCTGGTAAGGGTCCTCAGCAGCCCAACATCTGTACCCCCCCCCCCCCACTTAATTACCCAAAACACCCCAGCCCACCCGCTTCCCAGTCTGTCAGCATCTCACCGGAGAGGAGAGGGTGAAGAGGAAGAAAGGATGAAGAGTTGTTATGCCCTAATGTATTCTACATCTGCCAGTTGGTCACCTCTCCCGTTTTACAGTATACAGTATCTATTCATGTATCCTATTGTAATATGGCTTCATCTTCACCACTGTGTATTTTACATTCAATATATTTCTACAGTTGTCTTTTATTAGTATCATCACTACTAACCACCAATGTTAGTCACAGTAATATGAGAGTAGTGATGAGAGCTGGTTTCATTATTCTCCTTTCTCTCTTTCACTATTGTTTTCCCTCTTTACTTTTTCCTCCATGATATTGATCCAAAGCCAGTTATTTTTATAAGTAGATGAGAAATTCTCCATGCTTTGTGTTCGTTTTGATGGGAGCTATCAGTCTGAAGTTGCCATTGATTTGATTAAAGGCATTATGCATTGTCTAATGAGTTTTACACTTGACTGGGTGGAGGATAATCACAGAGTGCTTTCTGACCTACAACTCCTCTTTCCCCTCCTTGTTCTCTCCATCCTTTCTCTCTCTCTCTCTCTCTCTCTCATTTTTTGTTCTCTCACTCGCGCTCTCTTTTTCTATCTATCTGAAGAAAGAGGGACTGAACACTTGCCAGCACAGAGCAGCTACAAAAATCCATGCAGCCCTATATTTGGAGTGTTATTTGTTTTTCTCTCCTCATTGATTCCTATACTTGTTTTGCTTTAATATCCATTTTCCATAATTGTTCAATAAATGCAGAGTGAATGAATATGAAGATTAGATGCCAGGGCTGTTTTTGTTATGCATGGGGGATCGTTTCACATTCAGGACTATAAATTTTCCACGCCGCAAATTGTCTTGCAATTAAAGTGTATTGCAGATAATAAGCGAAGCGCTGTCTCGATTGGGTGTTTAGTTTTATCGAGCCTGTCTTCTTGAAACGGCAGCAGCTCATACCTGGAGCTGAACCATTGAATTGCAGCACATAGAAGATGGACTGAATATGTTCCTGGGAATATTGCCCACTCTCAAAGACCAATCCGTCTTGCTTAGGGAGGCAATCTTAGGTGGAGTAGATAAACTAATATTTGTGTATAACCTCAGTCAGACAATACAAATGATGGGATGATTTTTCATCTCCTTATGCATACAGGGAAATATGAAAAATTGTGGTTTAGGAATATTTGCTGGGTGTGATGCGTGGCGGCTGGCTGGGCTGAGCACCGCCGTGGGCCAGGGTAGACGATTGACGCAGCCTGCCGAGCTGAGTGAAGAGTGATGAGAATATTATACCCCCCCCCCCCCCCCTCACCACACTAATTCAGACGACCATATGAGAGAGGAGAGCGGGTAGAGCACAGTGCCTGGCCGCCACTCCACCACCGCTCAACGCCACCCATCGCCCACCACCATGATTGACAATCGCTCTGACATAATTCTCCCAGTCAGTCATCTCCCTCTCCGGCCTCTTTATTGTTCCTCCCCATGGTGACTGTCTGGAGAAAGCGGTTAGATAAACCTGTCATTTATCAGACCCCCTCCTACCCTGCCCTCCGCCCCTCTAAAAACCTCTTCTGGGGGTAATCTGCCTGTGTTACTGGGGCCAGCTATTCATCACCAGTGGCTGAAGCAGAGGGGTCACAGCGCTGATCATTTCCACCTTTGATGCCTCTCCGTGGCTGGGTCGTGGCAGAGCCGGGTTCTGTGTGGCTGTGGAGGGGGATGGCTGGATCTGGAGCTCAAACCCAGGACAAACAGACAGGAGCAGGGGTGAGGAGGGAGCAGAGGGGGGCTGAGCACCCAGCAATAACACAGCATTAGGCCTGGATTGCCACGTGCCCGAGCCCCGCTCTCAGATATGATTAGATGTGGTATGAACGTTTCCCTGGCCGTGCCCTGGATAAGACTGATTCATCAGACCCAGACATAGATGTGATGTCTCACACTGTCTCCCAATAGGACTATCCTTACACACTGTCATGGAGATAACCACACAGCTTGTAATGATGGCCCAGCCCTGTACAGTATTCACATGAACATGTTCCAGTAACCAGTAACCAGGCAGACAGTGGGGCACAGGGTACTTGTTTCAGTTAGAGCTGTTTTCTGGCTTGCATCCTTCTCTCTCCTCCTGTACCAGCCCCGGAAACCTGCTGAATCCCACACAATCCACACAATCCGCCTGTCAAGCGCAATTTGCCTCACTACCTCCCGCCTCCCACCCCAAACTCGCCAGAGAGCTTTTCCCCAGCAGCTCCTGGAGTTTTTATTTGTAGTTTATTGCCTCACGCCAAAGCCTCCCTTGTTTTCCCTGGAAAACCTTAAAACCTTTCTGTTTGCGTGTTCTCTATATTTCTGCATTATCTCCCTCCCTTCACCCTTTTTGCTTTCAGCTTTTCAATGTTTTGTTGTATTTCATTTTTTCATTCCCCCTCCTCTCTCATTTTTGTTTTATTCCGCCACAAAACTTCTCCTCCCTCCTTCCCTCCTTTCCCTTGCCGTGATAAATCAGGCGCTGAGTGGCGTTCGGCGAGCGGCTCGGCGGTGGTGGCATCGCTCCGTCAGACAGAGAGGCATCAGTGGTGCTCTGATGAGATAAGCGCTCCTCATCTCTCGCCTCTCTCTGCATGGAGATTTATTGGCTGGCGATAAGCAACAAGCTAGCCATCACTCTCAGCTCAAATAGACTCCTTCGTTTATGCCTTTATTCTTATTGCTACGGCTGCTGAGGTGGGGTGGAGGTAGGGGTGGATGGGCCCCTGAGGGCCTAGAGGCCTGCTCAGTGCCAGAGAGGGGCCAGGGCCGGCTCTGCCGTCTGTCTCATTATCTTCTATTAGATCAATGAAATCAGGGAGGGGAACAGAGAGACCCCATGACACTGATGATGGCCCCCTCTCTGTCGGTGTTTCTCTCTCTCTCTCTCTCTCTCTCTCTCTCTCTCTCTCTCTCTCTCTCTCTCTCTCTCTCTCTCTCTCTCTCTCTCTCTCAGGCCAAGGGATGAGCAGGGACAGAGGGGCTGCAGCAACACACTCTAGTGTCATTGGCTTTTCTGTCATGTCTTGTGTTAGGCCTCACTATATCTGATGTTTTGGTTTTAAATCAGTCAGCTCTGCTCTGGGGGCCTTTCCGCTCTGCCGCCCTCCAATCCCATCTTTAAGTCAAGTCTCCTTGTTCAGCTGCTGATGACAGCATTAATTTTGGCTGTGTGGCAGTATAGTACATTAGCTTCATCCCATCAGCGTGTTTCAGTGTGCTAGGCCAGGCGACGGTGTGCACACCTAGCATGCCCCCATCACTTCACTCACAGAAGTTCTCCACAAATTGCTTTTACCCTTGTCACCCCGCCACACACACACACCAACCCCTGCAACATGGGGCCTACTTTTTGGGCCCTCAGGTTGTATTTAATCATGGGTGGAAGAGGAAGAGGCTTTTCTCTTTATGAAAGGTATTAGAGCGCTGCGGTGTTCTGTGTTTTCACTCAGCTTTACACGCTGCCCTCCTTGCTTTGCTTTCCTCGACCCCTGTTACCGGGTGCCAGGGAGAAATTTGATAAAGTGACACAGAACCCCCCTCACCCCAACCTCCTTTTCCTTTATCCTCCATCTCTCTTTCTCCCTCCCCCTGTCTCTCCTTCACCTCCACTTTCTCAGGTTATTGTCTAATACTGTCTGTCAGCGTGCATGCTCCAGCCGGCTCTGTCCTGCCTCTCATCTAATTAGTTAGATCACATCTTTAGACTACACTCCCTCTCTCTCTCCCTCTCCTCCTCTCTCTCTCCCTCTCCAGCTCTCTCTCCCCCCTCTCCTCCTCTCTCTCTCCCTCTCCTCCTCTCTCTCCCCTCTCCTCCTCTCTCTCTCCCTCTCCAGCTCTCTCTCCCCCTCTCCTCCTCTCTCTCTCTCTCTCTCCAACTCTCTCACACACACTCTCTCTCCAGCTCTCTCTCTCTCTACCCTGGCTTCACTTTGTCATTTATCTGAGTGTGTAACACCCACTGGACTGCAGGTCTGATCGAATCTCCTTTGCTACACTACAACCTGAGGCTCATGTACTGTAGTAGACAGACAGACAGACAGACAGACAGACAGACAGACAGACAGACAGACAGACAGACAGACAGACAGACAGACAGACAGACAGACAGACAGACAGACAGACAGACAGACAGACAGACAGACAGACAGACAGACTGTGATACACAGCGATAGAGCACCTCACAGGAGGGGAGTGTTACATACTGTATTACTGAAACATATAGTCTCTCTGCCCTTGTGTTTTTGCCACTGCTGTCTCTCTCTGTCTCTCTCTCTCTCTCTCTCTCTCTCTCTCTCTCTCTCTCTGTCTCTCTCTGTCTCTCTCTGCCTCTCTCTCTGCCTCTCTCTCTGTCTCTGTATCTCTCTGCCTCTCTCTCTGTCTCTCTCTCTGTCTCTCTCTCTCTGTCTCTGTCGCTCTCTCTCTCTCTCTCTCTCTGTCTCTCTCTCTCTGTCTCTCTCTCTGTCTCTCTCTCTGTCTCTCTCTTTCTCTCTCTCTCTCTCTCTCTCTCTCTCTCTCTCTCTCTCTGTCTGTCTGTGACATGCATTGTTAAAATGACTGTTTTTTGGAGGGTAACCATTGTACTTTTTCACCCTGACATACGGTAATATATTCCAACGTTTCACCATCCTTAAATGAATTTTCCCTGGTTTATCTGCAGCGACAATTATTTTTGATCCAACAAAAGTTTCATTGAAAAGTCAGCACTTTGAGTTACTGCAGACGAGGATTCATTTATACACTTATCCACTGTTGATTAGCATGAAGATGCTACTATCCATCCCATTTATTCTGCTTCATGTTGCTGTTCCCTGGGCCTCCCTCTTTCCTTAGCAGTAGAAGCCTCTTGGTCATTAGCTAGATTGACAGTGATTGTCCGTCTGTAGAGCTGAGGCAGCCTTTAAACCACCGGGATGCCTGCCTACGGATGCACATCATATAGATTATGTGTGGGGGCGAACAGAATTAACAGAAAACGTTACAAGGAGGGTAATCAATGTTGGCGTGAAAGACATCAACGGCCCAGCACGGAAATCACATCTCAGACATGTTGTTATTCAGTAATTGATTGGGTTTTTTGAGAGTTGTTGTTGACCATGTAAGAGGCTTGTAGCTATGCCTCACACAATAATGGCAGTCTTTGGTGTCTTTGTCGGTCAGCTAATTGAATCAGTGTGTAGTGTAGTGACCCACAAGTCCACTCTCTAGGGCTCTCTCGGTTACATACAGTTGTGTTGTTGTCGTGGGTAATTATATGTGGGTTGTTGTCTGCCTGGAGTAGCGCTCTACTCTGAATTCATATTCAGTTAGACACAGGCACACGCTAAGCCTGGATGTTTAGTAGAGAGCTGTAATGATATACCATGCAACCTGTCCTATTCCTTATTGAAGCTTTGAAGTGGTGATGTAGATGTATCTGACAGGTTAGCCTCTCTGCTCCTCTGTCTCCATCTCTGTCTCCATCTCTGCTCCTGTGTCTCCATCTCTGCTCCTGTCTCCATCTCTGCTCCTCTGTCTCCATCTCTGCTCCTCTGTCTCCATCTCTGTCTCCATCTCTGCTCCTCTGTCTCCATCTCTGTCTCCATCTCTGCTCCTCTGTCTCCATCTCTGCTCCTCTGTCTCCATCTCTGTCTCCATCTCTGCTCCTCTGTCTCCATCTCTGTCTCCATCTCTGCTCCTCTGTCGCCATCTCTGTCTCCATCTCTGCTCCTGTGTCTCCATCTCTGCTCCTCTGTCTCCATCTCTGTCTCCATCTCTGCTCCTGTGTCTCCATCTCTGCTCCTCTGTCTCCATCTCTGTCTCCATCTCTGCTCCTGTGTCTCCATCTCTGCTCCTCTGTCTCCATCTCTGTTGTATTGAATGCATTGAGATGGCCCCTCCAGCCCTGTGTGCTCTGGGTTGCGTGTATGTGTGTGCGTGTGTGTGTGTGCGGGTGCACGCGTGTGTTGGGGGGAATATGTGGGGTGTATGGGGTTATCCTCCATTATTCATCAGTGGTAATGGCTGAGAGGAGCTGGCAGCATCTGTGGACATATCGATCCATCTGCTGGCTGGTTCCGTGTTAGCCTCCAGTGGGGTGTCCGTGGGGAAAGGGGAACAGCGGGGTGCACCCAGACACGGGGCCTCATATTGGGGCTGAGCAGGGGGCTGGGCCCTGGCTGTCTCACTGAGACTGGGTCCACATGGCCCAGGGAGATAACCATGGTATATTCTTTCAATGGGAGTTACTGCAGCGTTTCTAGAGATTGATGACATATCCATGACCTTGAGATATTTGTTATGGAGGCAAAATATGTGTTTTATGTGTATGTCAGTGAGTGCCTGTATGGATGTGTTTGACATTCATGGCTGCATAGGGGAATGAGTGAGCCAGACAGAGAGACAGGCAGACAGACAGAGAAAGGAAGAGACATACAGACAGACAGACAGACAGAGAGACAGAGAGAGAGGAAGAGGCAGGCCGAGAGACAGAGAGAGGAAGAGGCAGGCAGACAGACAGAGAAAGGAAGAGACAGACAGTCACTCACTCACTCACTCACTCACTCACTCACTCACTCACTCACTCACTCACTCACTCACTCAGTGCTCTAACGCAGGCAGGCTAAATTAGGCCCGCCCCTTTTCAATACCGCAGAGAGGGAAGAAGCAGCCATTATGAATTATCCTTAATTACAGCCATTTCCTAAACTAATAAAGCTGCTAAATCTTTACTGCAAAGGTTAGTTTACCCCACGCACATAAAATCTGTGTGTGTGTGTGTGTGTGTGTGTGTGTGTGTGTGTGTGTGTGTGTGTGTGTGTGTGTGTGTGTGTGTGTGTGTGTGTGTGTGTGTGTGTGTGTGTGTGTGTGTGTGTGTGCGAGCTCGTGTGAGTGTACGTAGATGTGTGCACGTCCTTTGCACGTCTGTGTGTGTGTGTGTGTGTGACAGGACTGGCTTGCTGGCAGCACCCACTCTCCCATTAATTTCATGTGGGCTCCCTATCACCAGCCACAGATGCCTATAGACACATAAATGAGTCTCCAGCGAGGCGCTGCGTCTCACAGAGGTAGCTGGGCCTAATGGGCTGGAAACACAGCGTATGTGACAGCAGGAGATGACGGCCTTATTTACACTGGCACACGTTAGTGGATGGAGCTGATTCACTGATTAACACGTCAGCCACACCCTCCTCGTCTTCCTCTCCTTCTCATCTCTCTCTATTCCTCTGTCTCGCTATTCCTCTCCTTCACCCCTCCCTCTCTCTCTCTCTCTCTCTCTCTCTCATTCTCTCCCTTTCTCTCTGCATCCCCCTCTTTCTCTCTCTACTCTTCTTCTCTCTATTCCTCCCTCCGTCCCCCCTGGTGGAGATCACAGACAGACCCAGGCAGGAGGGTGAAGCCGTCTGTAAATTATGGCTCCTGTGGAAAGATGATGTTTCTCATGCAGCGAGAGGCAATGGGCAATGAGAGGCGGCCGGATGAGATGACTTTCTGAATGGTTAAGTCGGTAAATCTGGATCCCTTCACCCTGCCCTCCATCCAGGCCCCCCATGTTTATTATAGGAGAGGACAGGAAGAAGCAGGAGATAAGAGAGAGCCAGGGCTAATGCCATGATTTGTGTCAGTCATGCAGTACAATTTGTTACAATCACAGCACTTATCACAATATAATATATTTATTCTGCTCAATTAGGTGTGTGAGCCTCTCTGAAGTGTCACATGGTGAGAGGTGACGCTGCGCTGGCATTCAGGGGACGATCAAAGGGAATGGAACTAATCTGATTGTACTGCATCTCACGCTGCTGTACCGCCGCTGCTGTCACCATAGAGACAGATGCATTGTGGGAGCTGTGACATCTGTGGAGATAGAGCCACCCTGATACTGCTTTTCTTAGAGCATTCCTAACACACACACACACACACACACACACACGTGCATATGTAAGCACACACAGATGCAGACATTATGTTCGCTTGCGTATATACGGAGTCTCACACACAAACACACATCTTTGCTGTCCACAGGAGACGATGATGATGTACAAACATACACGTGTCACACACACGTTAGCGAGGCCCAGGCAGCATCTCCTAGTAACATCCCAATAGAGGCAGGGAGACAGGGTTAGTGTATCCATTAAACCAGTTAGAGCGTGTAGCGGACCAGTGAGCCCATCGATCTGAGACGGTTCATTAGGTAAGTGCTGACATCACAGATTGATGTCTCTTTAAACCAGTGCCTGCCAGAGAGCTGACAGGGGAAATCAGAGCTATTGGCTCCATGTGTTCCTGTCTGTCTGTCTGTCTGTCTGTCTGTCTGTCTGTCTGTCTGTCTGTCTGTCTGTCTGTCTGTCTGTCTGTCTGTCTGTCTGTCTGTCTGTCTGTCTGTCTGTCTGTCTGTCTGTCTGTCTGTCTGTCTGTGTGTCTGTGTGTGTGTGTGTGTGTGTGTGTGTGTGGGTTAGAAAAATGTGACGCTGTACAACGTGACCGGGAAGATTAGAATTTTACCAGACATTTGAGAAATTTACCAGACATCCATATGCATTCAGATCCGATAGTAGAAAGAGAGAGATAAAGAAACCTCTGACGTGGGGCAGCCAGCACCATCAATCAACAAGGGACATTGACCAAATGAGCCACTTTTACTTGTCCTTAAAAACAGTGTTTCGATGTGTAGCATATGCAAACCTTTAGTACATTTTTTAAATTGTTTTTTACTTTCCTAAAGCAGTATTGTTGTCCACCTCAAGGTTCAGCTGTCAGAGATTTGAGCCCTAAATGCATCAGGGCATTGCATGTATAGGCCTGTAGGCTTAGGAGTCCACTGTATGATATTAATATAAAATCTATATAAAGGAAGAGAAGCTAAGGGCTAGCCCCAGAGAGAGAGAGAGAGAGCTATGCCGGCGGCATGAATTTGTCTGATGGCTACTGAGTCTGCTACACAGATATAGGAGTACAGAAGGAGGCTTATTTGTTATTTTGCGATCAGAATATGTTTTATAAAGATAAGCATTATATTACTAGATTATAGGTGTAACTCTGGTAGGCCTAAAGCGTTCTTCCTCACTTCAAGTTCAGTTGTCGCAGTCAGTTGGAGCACCTATGTGCACTGCCTTCATATTATAGGCCTACATTAGCTAAAGCTTAATAATAGCCACACCACACCAAACCTTCTCAAAGGTTTTTCAACTTTATTAGGGTAATATCTAAAGTAAGTCAAGCTGTTGTTTATAGGGAAAATACGAGCAGGATATTATATTGCGTCAAACACAACATTACAGTACAGGAACTGAATTTGGCCAAAGAAAATGGCTCAACAGAATGAAACTAAACACTTGCGAACTGGTTTAAACCTTCACAAAAGTTTTGAATAGGCAATTAACAACAAAGGCTAGTGCCTACCATACCCAACAAATGACAGCAATAGGCTAATGAAATGTATTTTACAACAGGCCTACTGATAAATCTTAAACTAAATACAGTGACGGATCAAACTTAATTTATCCAACGAAAATGGCTGAACAGAATTAAACCAAACTAATTTTGCATATTTAAAGAACTGGTTTAGATTAATAAATACCATACTTACAATGGTATAAACGAATAATAGGCTAATTATTATAAATACGAAAATAAATAAATAAAAGTTCCAAAATTGCATCCTACCTGAAAGGCGATTTTCATTTTGGGGGGGCCAAAAGCCGCCAATTACCGGCTACCGTGTGTGTGCGTGTGTGTTGTCACGATCCAGAGGCCTCTTGCCGTTGATGTGCTCCATATGTTTAGCTGCTCACTAATGCTGCTAGTTATGTAGTCAACCATGCTGCTAGTTATGTAGTCAACCATGCTGCTAGTTATGTAGTCAGCCATGCTGCTAGTTATGTAGTCAGCCATGCTGCTAGTTATGTAGTCAACCATGCTGCTAGTTATGTAGTCAACCATGCTGCTAGTTATGTAGTCAACCATGCTGCTAGTTATGTAGTCAACCATGCTGCTAGTTATGTAGTCAACCATGCTGCTAGTTATGTAGTCAACCATGCTGCTAGTTATGTAGTCAACCATGCGACTAAGGAGCCTGTCAAACAGCCCTGTCTGGTGCCTGCTACACACAATCTATCTACCTCAGACTGGAGTCAAGGAGAAGGAGAGGAAGAAAGAGAAGGAGAGGAAGAAAGAGAAGGAGAGGAAGAAAGAGAAGGAGAGGAAGAAAGAGAAGGAGAGGAAGAAAGAGAAAGAGAGGAAGAAAGAGAAGGAGAGGAAGAAAGAGAAGGAGAGGAAGAAAGAGAAGGAGAGGAAGAAAGAGAAGGAGAGGAAGAAAGAGAAGGAGAGGAAGAAAGAGAAGGAGAGGAAGAAAGAGAAGGAGAAAGAGAAGAAAGAGAGGAAGAAAGAGAAGGGTAGGAAGACGGATAATGAAAAGCCTAAGAAGAACGTCAAGGACCGGGAGAGAGTAAAGGAGAATGAGAAGGAGGGAGAGGAAAAATAAGAAGGACAGGCAAAAGAAGACTGAGGAAGATAGAGGGGCTAAGGAGAAGAAGATGGAGAGAGAAGTTGAAGGGCGAGCTGAAGGAAAAGAACGAGTGGAAATCAGAGGAACACCGGATGGATAGAAACCCTCTGTCTCTCTTTCTCTCTCTGCCATCTATTTTTCATCAGTGTGTTTAGGGCTGCTGTTCAGTAATTAAAATGTGTGAGTGTAGACTAATTTACCCTTGCGATGGAGAGAGAGAGAGAAGGTCGACATGGGACTGATTAACACTGTTACGTTAGAGGAGAGGAGCCCTTGGAGCTATTTCAGTTTCCCTCTGAAATGTTTACTGGAATATTGTGCGCGTGTATGTGTGAGAAAGAGAGAGAGAGTCTGAAAGTTGTGCCTGTGCTGAATTTAACCCTGAATTCCTGAATATTGATGGATTAAAGATGTCATTTGTATCTGAAGTGTTTCACTAATGAAGACCACGGTCGGATCGTTGCCATCGACTGGCTCCACACACACATTGATTACAACAGGCCAGGGAGGGTGCTGAGGCTGAGGGCAGGGCTGTCGTGGGAGAAGTCAGGCTGGAGCCAGCAACACTGTCAGACACACACTGACTCATTGTCATGATTACCCACAATGCAGCATTCCCAAAGCAGAGTATCATGATCATTAAAAAAAACAAGAAATCAACAGTGTAACAACTCTCTTCTCACTGTGTGAGTGTGTTGAAATAGCACATACTGACATGGTGCTACATTAACTACTATACTACAGTATTTGAGACCTTCTCTCCCACTGGGCCCCCATGGCCATTGGATCCAGGCCCAGAGTAGAGTAGAGAGCAGGCCTCTGATTAAAAGCCTCAGCCCTCTCCTCTCCTCTGGCTGTGTGATATGATTGGCCTCAGTGTGATATGATTGGCCTCAGAGGGATAACCAATAGCCTTACTCCCCTGCTAACCAATAGCCTTACTCCCCTGCTGTACATCACTGGTGTCAACTCCCGATTACAGCAGGGCCGATGGACAGGCCTCACATCCTCTGATGTCATCCCAGGCTGTGGTCTCTGCCTGTGGTCTCTCATAGCCTCTGGTCTAGTAGCACTTATACACAGAGAAAACTGGTATGTTCCAATATGCTGTGACAAATAACCTAGTCCCATAAGCAGTGAAAATATGTCTTTTGTCTGTGACCTATACTGAT
This sequence comes from Salmo salar, assembly GCF_965601325.2. Taxonomy (NCBI): domain Eukaryota; kingdom Metazoa; phylum Chordata; class Actinopteri; order Salmoniformes; family Salmonidae; genus Salmo; species Salmo salar. Next base: position 30,379,323 of record NC_138301.1, read on the forward strand.
CTCTTCAACCTCAGGATATCTTGCGAATTCTGTTTTCTTTAACCAAGCGGTCAATCAGCTCTTAGAACAGTAACAGTTCTGGGTGTCTCTCTATCCAATAGAACGCAATTAAACAATCAATAGCTGAAGAAAGACCAAGAATTGTAGACTCTCTAGCTCTAATGTAGGGACATTGCGACGAGGCTGTATATTCAGAAGAAGAACAGAAAGAATTGCTGGGAAAGTTTTGCGTCTGTAGTTGAATGGTGAGAGTTTGAGAGTTGAGAATAATGCTTGGTAAGTGTTTGGATTGTTCATGCTGCGGAATGTGCAGAAGGCATTCAACCCCGCCAGGCGACCATCACCGCAGGCTCTTCCCCATTGGCTGCCTCCAGGAGATTAAAGTGAATAATTGCCATATGATTGGCTGTTCAATTTTTCATGGCCCTTTGATGCCCACAGTGTTTGTATTACCTTTAGCACATAGGCATACTAATGGGTAGCATTTGACAAACTTAAATAAAACAGTATTTTCCTCAGCATGTTGCTTTTCCTAATCTAAAGAGACTGCAATCTGTCATTGTTCTGTCCATAGCCAGACTCTTGAGTCTTTTGGAAAATGCTGACGTCGTACTTTTTCAGAGTGTTTTACTCTTTAATTGTATAACACTCTGAAAACAGTCAATTCACTTTATATGCTCGCAGGCAGACGAACTGTATCTATGAGTCCTAGACAGGTAGTAGAGTTGGAGCTACAGTCGTGCTAGTAGTTGTCTATGGATCTCCTCCTGTACAGGATAGGTGACAGAGTTGAGTTGACGGGCCCAGACCCCAGCCCTGCTGACAGTAATCTGTACAGTGTGTCTGTAGGTGACCTACCCCTCCTCTCTCTCGTGTCTCTGTTGTGATGCCAGAGCGTGAGCAGTTGAGTTCCGGTTGCAGCGCGTGATGTCTCCTCTGCGGTTCCGCTCTGGAGGTCCGGGGACGGTGAGCTCCTCACGGTTGTCACTTTGAAGTGGTGGAGCACTCATTCCTGGTCCCCTCTCCCTGAGCCTCAGCCCTGCTTCCCCACAATCCCTCTCACTCGGATTAGTTCCTCTCTCTGGGAAAATGGAAGCAACATTCTGACAATTTCCATCCCAACTATTCCCCTCCTTATGCTTTATGTTATATTTTTCTACCTCCTCCCTCCACTTCTCTCCTCCCTTCCTCCTCCATCCACTTCTCTTCTTCATTCCTCCTCCCTCCACTTCTCTCCTTCCTTCCTCCTCTATCCACTTCTCTCCTTCATTCCCCCTCCCTACACTTCTCTCCTTCATTTCTCCTCCCTCCACTTCTCTCCTTCATTTCTCCTCCCTCCACTTCTCCCCTTCCTTCCTCCTCTATCCACTTCTCTCCTTCATTCCCCCTCCCTACACTTCTCTCATTCATTCCTCCTCCCTCCACTTCTCTCCTTCCTTCCTCCTCTATCCACTTCTCTCCTTCATTCCCCCTCCCTCCACTTCTCTCCTTCATTCCTCCTCCATCCACTTCTCTCCTTCATTTTCTTCACACACTGGACCATTTTGTTGTGATTGTCAGAAAGAGTAGCAGTTGTATTGTGGGCTGATTATGACAGGGTGTTTTTACCCACAGATCACCAGAGCAATTAAAATCTGTAAATAAAAGGCTACCCATGATGCTGCAGTCCAAACAATGGCTTCCCACAGGAAGGGTTTGTTTGAAGGAGAGCAGTGGAGGGGATACACACACATACCGAACCCAATCGTTAATTACAACACACTCCTCTCCCCTCTGCTGTTGTGGCGATGGACAGCTTAATGCAATCACAGTGACACATATTTCCAGACAAGATGAAGTTGTTTACTTTTGTGTTAGGTCCCGAATTACGATGGGACACTTTGTTCAGCAGCAAGGCAAATATAATGTAATTGTGCCAGCTACATGTGTTTAGAAGAGGAGAGGAGAGAGACCTGTGCCTGCTGGAGAGGCAGTGCAGTACAGTAGTCTACAGTCAGTACTGTAGGCAAACCCAGAACCCAGGTCTGAGACATACAGTACCAGTCAAGAGTTTGGACACACCTACTAATTCAAAGGTTTTTCTTTATTTTTACTATTTTTTACATTGTAGAATAATAGTGAAGACTTGCTCCCGAGTGGCGCAGCGGTCTAAGGCACTGCATCTCAGTGCAAGAGGCTTCACTACAGTCCCTGGTTCAAATCCAGGCTGTATCACATCCGGCCGTGATTTGGAGTCCCATAGGGCAGCACACAATTGGCCCGGCGTCATCCGTGTATGACCGGGGTAGGCTGTCATTGTAAATAAGAATTTGTTCTTAACTGACTTGCCTAGTTAAATAAAATAATAATAATCTAAACTATGAAATAACACATATGTAGCAAACAAAAAAAGTGTTAAACAAATGAAAATATATTTAATATTTTAGATACTTCAAAGTAGCCACCCTTTGCCTTGATTACAGCTTTGCACACTCTTGGCATTCTCTCAACCAGCTTCACCTGGAATGCTTTGCCAACAGTCCTGAAGGAATTCCCACATATGCTGACCACTTGTTGGCTGCTTTTCCTTCATTCTGCGGTCCAACTCACCCCTAACCATCTCACATGGGTTGAGGTCGGGGGATTGTGGAGGCCAGGTCATCTGATGCAGTACTCCATCACTCTCCTTCTTGGTCAAATAGCCCTTACACAGCCTGGAGGTGTGTTGTGTCATTGTACTGTTGAAAAACAAATGATAGTCCCACTAAGCGCAAACCAGATGGGATGGCGTATTGCTGCAGAATGCTGTGGTAGCGATGGTGATTAAGTGTGCCTTGAATTCTAAATAAATCACAGACAGTGCCACCAGCAAAGCACCCCAACACCATCACACCTCCTCCTCCATGCTTCACGGTGGGAACCACACATGCAGAGATCATCCGTTCACCTACTCTGCGTTTCACAAAGACACGGCGGTTGGAACCAAAAATCTCAAATATGGACTCATCAGACCAAAGGACAGATTTCCACCGGTCTAACGTCTATTGCTCGTGTTTCTTGGCTCAAGCACGTCTCTTCTTATTATTGGTGTCCTTTAGTATTGCTTTCTTTCCAGCAATTTGACGATGAAGGCCTGATTCACGCAGTCTCATCTGAACAGTTGATGTTGACATGTGTATGTTACTTGAACTCTGTGAAGCATTTATTTGGGCTGCAATCTGAAGTGCAGTTAACTCTAATGAACTTATCCTCTGCAGCAGAGGTAACTCTGGGTCTTCCTTTCCTGTGGCGGTCCTCGTGAGAGCCAGTTTCATCATAGCGCTTGATGGATTTTGAATCTTGAATGGATCTGGAAATTTTCCCCATTGACTGACCATCATGTCTTAAAGTCTTGATGGACTTTCGTTTCTCTTTGCTTATTTGAGCTGTTCTTGCCATAATATGGACTTGGTCTTTTACCAAATAGGGCTATCTTCTGTATACCACCCCTACCTTGTCACAACACAACTGATTGGTTGAAACGCATTAAGAAGGAAACAAATTCTGCAAATTAACTTTTATCAAGGCACACCTGTTAATTGAAATGCATTCCAGGTGACTACCTCATGAAGCTGGTTGAGAGAATGCCAAGAGTGTGCTAAGCTGTCATCAAGGCAAAGGGTGGCTACTTTGAAGAATGTCAAATATAAAATATATTGGTTACTGCATGATTCCATATGTGTTATTTCATAGTTTTGATGTCTTCACTATTATTCTACAATGTAGAAAATAAAGAAAAACCCTTGAATGAGTAGGTGTGTCCAAACTTTTGACTGGTACTGTACAGTACAGTCAAACTCAGAACCCGGCTGAGACATACAGTACAGTCAAACCCCCAGAACCCGGCTGAGACATACAGTATAGTCAACCCCAGAACCCAGCTGAGACATACAGTATTGTCAAACCCAGAACCCGGCTGAGACATACAGTATAGTCAACCCCAGAACCCAGCTGAGACATACAGTATTGTCAAACCCAGAACCCGGCTGAGACATACAGTACAGTCAAACCCAGAACCCGGGTGAGACATACAGTACAGTCAAACCCAGAACCCGGGTGAGACATACAGTACAGTCAAACCCAGAACCCGGGTGAGACATACAATACAGTCAAACCCAGAACCTGGGTGAGACATACAATACAGTCAAACCCAGAACCTGGGTGAGACATACAATACAGTCAAACCCAGAACCTGGGTGAGACATACATAAGGATTTGATGGAGGTCAGAAAGGAAAGGATCTGAGAGAGGAAGCTGCTCTCAAAGGAAAGGATCTGAGAGAGGAAGCTACTCTCAAAGGAAAGGATCTGAGAGAGGAAGCTACTCTCAATGGAAAGGATCTGAGAGAGGAAGCTGCTCTCAAAGGAAAGGATCTGAGAGAGGAAGCTACTCTCAAAGGAAAGGATCTGAGAGAGGAAGCTACTCTCAATGGAAAGGATCTGAGAGAGGAAGCTGCTCTCAAAGGAAAGGATCTGAGAGAGGAAGCTGCTCTCAAAGGAAAGGATCTGAGAGAGGAAGCTACTCTCAAAGGAAAGGATCTGAGAGAGGAAGCTACTCTCAAAGGAAAGGATCTGAGAGAGGAAGCTGCTCTCAAAGGAAAGGATCTGAGAGAGGAAGCTGCTCTCAAAGGAAAGGATCAGAGAGGAAGCTGCTTTCATAGGAAAGGAGAGAACTGAATTGGTTACAGTTGAGAAGTGCTATATGACTGGTCTTACCATATGTCTTATGTCCTATCAAGGGAAGTGTGTACCCTTATAGTGCATACCTGTAGCCCTGGCACCCTCAGGGCACTGAGTGAAAGCTCTGGCTGGTGTTTGGGCCCAATATCCCTCTGTGGCGCTGTATCCCCATCTGCAGCCTGGCAAACCCAAAACTGGCAGTGCCAAAGTGTGACATCTTACTAAACCCAACAGTGTGTTCACCTAGTAATTACCTGTAATAAATGTTATCTAGCTATTACACAACTGATTTATATAGCCCAGTACCAAGTGTTGCAACACCTGCAAGGTATGACTAGACAACTACAACAACTACTCAACACTACTACTGTGGGTTTCTCTTTAGGGAAACAAAAGAAGCCCTTTGTAGTTTGGTGGAGGAGACATGGGAACATGTCATGTATTTGGTGTCAGGATGTGTGTGGGCCGGTTCCGCCCCCCTGTTCATCAATTACTAAATATTGAAGCCTGGGCAGGTTTGGGAGAGGGAGGGAGGGAGGGGGAGACGGAAGGAGGTATGGACGGGGAGAGGAATAGGAGCGGTGAGGTGGTGCATTGTAATGGTGCCAGGCTCCCCGGGCCTGGCTGGAGGCTATATGCCTTACCAAGATCCTGTTTACAGTTAGCAGAGGAAGCTGCCAGCCACCCATTTCCATAACTATGCCTGCAGTCCTTGGTGGAAACCGATTCTTCGCCTCTCTTCTTTTCTTTCCCTCTCTTCTATTCTCTCTTTTCTTTCCCTGCTCTCTCCTCTGGCTCTAGCTCACTTCCCATCTCTTAGTTTAACCCCTGAAATCTCCCTCCACCCCACTGTACTTTTAAATCAGCTCTGCAGTGTTGTTTGCTGCCAAGAGGCATTGAACGTCTTGTCAGTCATGGTTTTGATGAGATGGAGGAAGTTGCCCTATGAAGAAACTAGACATCCCTCCCCTGGTATCAGCTACAAGGTAGAATAATAGTCTCTGAAGGTCAGATCGGGTCGTTCACTTGTAGTTCACTAGCGGGGGGTGTGTGTGTGTGTGTGTGTGTGTGTGTGTGTGTGTGTGTGTGTGTGTGTGTGTGTGTGTGTGTGTGTGTGTGTGTGCGCGCGTGTACATTAGGTTGTCTGGGACGGATTGTACCTGTCCTGAGGGCTAGTGGAAGGGCAGATGCCAACGCCTATGTATGTTCTGTTCCGCTGTGTGTGTGTGTTCTGCTGTGTGTGTGTGAGTGTAGTCTCTCTGTTCCTGTGTTTGTCTGTGAACATCTGCTCTTTCACACAGCCCCAAATGTCAGAACAGACCCGGCTACCAGACAGAGACGTGGGGCATTGTACAGGACAGTGTTACCCCCCCACCTCCATATCTCCTGTCTTACGATGTTAACCGTTATTGAAGGTAAGTAGGTAACAGTGGGGGGGGGGGGTCGTATCCTGCTTTTTAGAGCATTAAATCCTCAGAGTTCAGGAGAAATGTCTGTCAGGTGAATGTCAGACAGACAGTTGCTGCGGTGTGCAGCGACTGCTTTCCTGTCCTTTGTGTGCAGGCAGGTAGCCTGGGTCCCAATGAGTAAGACCACGACATGAGAAAGCCATTTGTAGCAGGAACATGCTCTGTGCTGTATGTACTAGGGAATCAGGCAGTCTGAACCCACAGGACTCAGTATAAATAGTTGCGTGTGTCTATACTGTTACATTTCTGAACTTGGGTCCTGTTTTCTGTGTGCTCTTCCTCTCTCCCTGTGGGCTGAAAACAGTGTCTACACCACACAGAGTTGATGAGGCTGTTGTTCTGCCATGTGGGTGGGAGGCTGAAGTGGACTATACTGGGCGCTGAGGCAGAATCGATGGGGGGGAGGAGACAGGTACAGTGGCCCCAGGAGGGGCTGGGGTGGAGGTCCGGGGGGCTGGGGGGCTGGGGTGGAGGTCCGGGGGCCAGGAAGCCAGAGGTAACCCCTGCAGCTCCCCTCCAGCACCATGCAGGACACGCCTCTGCTCTCAGACAGCCCTATTGATTTGTCCAGCTGATAAAGTCTGTCTGCAGGTTAGTTGGTGTGTTAAATACCCCTCTTTTCACCTCCTAGCCTAGCGTGTGTTTGTGTGGGGCTGGAGTAGGCTGGGGTGAGGACACAGACGGACACAGGCGCCATGCAGTGGTACCGTTGATCAGGTGACTGACAGTGTTTGCTGGCTAACCCTCTTTCTCTCTCTCTCTCTCTCTCGCTCTCTCTCTCTCTCTCTCTCTCTCTCTCTCTCTCTCTCTCTCTCTCTATCTCTCTCGCTATCTCTCTCTCTCTCTCTCTCTCTCTCTGCCCCTGTGCCCCCCCTCCTATGCCCACACCTGGCACCAGGTGCGTCTCAGCCATTAGGTGGCGCCGTTATCCTCACTGTCACCCTGTTAGAACCCAGCCCTGCCTACAGTACCCTCCACGGCACAGTGCTCTATTGTCATATCCTCAGGCTACAGGAAGACATAAGTCACAGAGCCGTTAGCCTTTGACACAACAGCGTGTGACAGGTCTGCTCGCTGTGAGGAACTCACATGGGGCATAAATCAATCCAGGGCCTGAATCCGAGGATCCTCTGCAGGATGTATGTCTATGTTAATTCAAGCTTAACGTAGATTAATTCACAAGAGCCTGGGATTGTCGTGGTGTGTTGGCACATGTGATCTGTGTATGTAGGGAACTGGGAGAGAGAGATATATGGAGCCAACGTTACTCCCCATGAGCTTAACACAAGGCAGTTCACTCACGGTTGTGTGCGTGTGTGTGCGTAATCTAAAGACAGATGGGTGTAGTGTATGAACCCCCAGAAGCCACTGCTGCTTTGACACATTTTTGTCCCCAGCGTTAGTTGGTTCAGTCCCTGGGTGTCTTTGAGTCAGAGCTGTCACAGGTGCTAGATAAGACACTGAGATACAGACACACACACACACACACACACACACACACACACACACACACACACACACACACACACACACACACACACACACACACACACACACACACACACACACACACACCAAGACCAATACAGCGTGTCTACTATGCTGCTCAGCTCGTTCTGTAACATAACCCAATGTGTTTCACAGAAAGAGAAAAGTTGCCAACCAGACACTTATATCTAAATACAGGACATTTCCTTCTAAATTACTGAGGTGTTGTAATCTGTGTTTTTTTATTAAAGCAATAACATTTTGTCATTGAGTCACCTGAGTGTTTAATGTCTCTGAGTGGAGAACAGGTGTGGAGGTATGCTAAAACAATAAGGCTCTGGGTGGAGAACAGGTGTGGAGGTATTCTAAAACAATAAGGCTCTGGGTGGAGAACAGGTGTGGAGGTATGCTTAAACAATAAGGCTCTGGGTGGAGACGACAGTATAACAACGTCTCACGCATCAAAAGAAGTGAACTGGTACGCCGACGTTATACAAAGTATCTTAACATGTTTCGCCACTGTACAGAGAAGGCAGTGTGGTGGATTATGACGGCGTGCTACACAGACGTTTTTTAGTTTTTCCTTCAAAAGTACATTAACTGCATCGTATTGTGTCTGCCGTGGTTTAGAGCCAGACATATGCATAGCTGCCCCTCTCAGGATGAGAAATTATTAGCAGCGACAGAATGCCCAGTTGTAACAAAATGGCCGCCATCTAGGAGAAGTGCTGGCTAGCCTCCCTCTGTAATACTGCTGACAACAGTCTCACCTACGACATGAGCGGAGAGGACAGTGACTAATTACGGGGACAAGTTTGTGTGTTGTCTGTGCTCAGTCTGTTTATCTCAACCTCTGTTGGTTCAGACTCTCTCTCTGTGTTCTGATTTAACCAGAGGCAAAGCCTCCCAACTCATCAAATATTAAACAAGGCAAGGTTCTCAATGGTTTTCTGTTTCTTCCCGTATTCACAGCTTGTTTCTTTTTTCTGTCTCTCACTCTCTCTCTCTCTCTCTCTCTCTCTCTATCCTGCGAGGCGGACAGCGGAAGTCAGGCGGAATGAAAGCTGAGGTTTGTGCTGGTCGGCTAGTTGCCTCAATCGGCCATAAAGGCTGGGGGCTGCAGGGAATTGCAGGGGGGTGAATGGACAGTGACATGTTGATGTTGTACTGAGAATGTTTGGATCCCCATGTGGCCAGAGAGCTAGCCCCTCCCCCTGCCACTCTCCTCTCCTAGCCCCCTTCCTCTCCCGCCTCTCCTACCCTCTTAGTCTCTCCGCCATCATCCTTTCCTCTCTTTCTTCAACCCCTCTCTCCTCTCTCTCTCTCTCTCTCTCTCTCTCTCTCTCTCTCTCATCTCTGCCCCAGCCCCTATGCTCTGTATACCCACCATCAAAGCTGGGCCTAAATACAGCTCACTGAGAGCTGCAGCCAGAGGGCCTATGATGCTCCATCTGTACCCATCATCCGTCTGTGTCTGCGTGTCTGCATGTCTGCGTGTGTGCGTGTGTGTGTTGCTACGACCAGTCAGCTGCCTGAGCTGTGTTTGTCCTGCTCCTCAGCTGCCTGATCCAGAGTTAGGCCTCACTGCTGGTGTCAGATGCCTTGCTAGACTCTGGATAGAGTAAGGATCTGGATGAATGATGTTGTGGTAACAGTGACCCAGAGCTGCATTGATCTGATTTTGGACCCGTCTCTCTGTGTGGCCAGCTGGGGGTCTATGAGTCTCAGTACTGGGTTATCCCCTCCTAATCACAGCTGACCTTGGATCAGTGGTTTAAGTTCTAGAGTCAGGGGCACATCCTCAGTGAAATAGGGAGTGGAGAGACAAGAGCAGGTGGACAGTTTTTTTGGGGGGGGTTGAGAGTGAAAGGAGATGAATGAGAGACTTTATCCCTTACTCCTACAGTGTAATCCATATCTGTTCTCTACTGGCGTATGGCTCTAGTCTTCATTTAGTTGCCATTGTTCTGAATGGGAAGTTAACGTTTTGTTACTTTACCTTTAAGAGACCTTTAAAACAGACTAGTGGTATTCTCAGAGAAGCCATACATTACACATAGGAACATTAAACAGGCAGGTTATGTTTTAATATTGACATGGGCATTGCTTTGTTGGTGTAGTAGACAAAGGGCTGGGTGTACTGAAACACAATATGTTCTTTCTCTGATATAACTGGGCGTGAATATTCATTCTGTTAGACTACAGGTCAACCACATGTTTGTCTAGCTCTTTGTATTAGGTCATGATCCACTGTGGCGTTTTGCACCTGTTTGAACACAAACACAATTTTTCTTCTTCACACCCTTATAAACACGTGTTCAAACACACAATACCACATATTAGACATTCATTTTCACACACTTTCTGACGTCCACACACACACACACACGCTCTCTCACACACAAACACACACACTCACCCCCTCCGTTGCATTGCGTTTCCTAGGCTGCCGTGCGGTACACTCTTGCACCCTGCTCAGTGCTGAAAGCCTCAGGGCCTGGCCTACCTTCCTGCTCCTCTAAACAAATTGCTCTCTTTCTGTTTCAGTCTTTTCACAGCAGCGTTTTCAATGCCATGCCCTTTAATTACAGTATTTACTTAATAGGGTGAAACAAAACCCATGTTCACACAGCGGAGGACCAGGTGACTCAGAAGGCTAAACACCTGGCAACAACACACTCCTCTGACACACACACCCACACACACCCACACTTAAAAAAAAAACCTCACATTGTTCTCTGGCTGGGAGAAAGTACTGGAGACCTGTGGGACATTTTCCACTTTGTTTACAGAAGCCACTCATTTTTATGGGAAAATGCTACTTGTAAGTTAAAACATTTTTAATTTGACATTCTTTAAAGTGGGTTAACAGATGGAAAGGAAATAAAAATGAATGTATTTTATTCCTCCCTTCAGTAGTATACTATTACATTGATCAGGGAAGACTGCTACGTGTCTCTCCTTCTCTCTTCCCCCATCTCCTCTCCTCCTTTTCCATGTAACATTCCATGTTACATTTCTTTCCAATACAGCTCCACAATGAAATCATTACTGTTAGATTACCCCAGCATTATGTTAATGACACGTTTGACTTTGTCTGGGTCTTTAAATGGCTCTGTGGTTTCACATTGTTTGAGGGTATTTCCCTAATCTCTCTGGTTCTGCACTTTAACTTTACATCTCCTTTTAAAAGCTACAGATGAAGATGTGCTGATGAGGGAGGAGCGTCACTGACATCATTCAGTGAGGTCACACAGGAAGTGATGTCTCAATGTGAACCTTTAACTGTAGCAGTACAAGAAGATGTAATCTCGTTTTTCTCTCTTTTTAAACCAGGTTAATGTACTCCACCTATCTGAAACCTAATATCTATTGTACAACAGTTTAAAGCTCCTGTCCAACAGTTTAACACCATAAAGGTCTCAGATATTTAACACTACATCCCCCGTAGCTAGCAGAATGGCTTGTAACAGACAATCTGAGGCACAATACCTAGAATTAGCCAACCCAGCTTGACCCTGCCATTGTCACCTGCAGACAGGTGGGAATTGTGTGAGTCTCCGGTGACCTTATCATGTGACCAGGGGCAGGTGTCAGTCGGGGGAGAGACTGTATAGCTGTCGAGGCAGGCCTCATCCATCATCCTCCCTTATTGCTCTCTCTCTCTCTCTCTCGTTCTCTCTCTCTCCATGATGCCCAGAAGGCTCTAGCAGGGTGGGGAGCCAGGGGTGAAGTTGAGGGGGGTGGAGGGTGGTGGAATAATCGTTTTACAGGAACGTTCATAGAACAACAAGTTTTCACAGCAACAGCACGCGGTTCCATCACAAATAAAGAGTTACAGCTCCCAGCCCCGCAGTAACCCTCTTCCTGATCCCAGAGCAGATTTATGGCCTTCAACCGCTGGGCTGTGAAAAACTGCAAACACTGACAGGCTCGTAACCTCTTTACCCTCTCCATCAAGACTCGTATTGCTCAGTTTTCTCTCCTGGGCTGTGTAAATAAACACAGTCACTGTGAAAAACTCACATTTCTCTTTAAACCAACTCTAATTAGTTTTCCCTCACTATATCAAAATGCTTCACTCTGGTATTTGGCCGCATATATGGAAGAATGTTGCATTATGGGGGCTGTGTTGGCATGTTGAGGCATTGGTCCCTGTTGAGTCTTAGCCACGGTGTCTTCATGGCTGTCGTCGTTATGGCTGTCGTCGTTATGGCTTGACATGGCTGGAGTAAAAGTTTGTTTACAGTTTGACGTCTCCAACCTGAACCAGCTGCATTAGTCGAAGCTATGGGGCTCTCACAGGTGGCTTGGAGGCCCTCTTCATCCCTCTTCATCCCTCCTGGAACACACACCCACACACAGCCTTAGGGGATGACCCATGACCTGCCCCTGTGGGAAGAACACACGGCCAGAAGCCGTGGACAGAACCTCTATCTGTTTGTCTTTACAGCCTGATTGCATTTCAACAAAAGTTGTCTGCTTGTAAATGTTGGCATTAGGCCGCATTCCATCCCATAGCCCGAGGTAAGAGAGGAGAGCTGTAGCAGAGTAGGGCTGGGGTGTTGGGTAATTTGTCACGCTGTTAAACCACTAATGGACGTCCACCTGGTTTGAGAGCAACAGCAGCAGTTTGCCTGGCTCCTCCTTAGCAAGTCCAGACTGAAATTGTGTTTTATGGCCCCAATTATAAAGGATATTTAGCGACTACCTTGCTGCTTGTGTGTTTTGCATCTGGTTGGTGGAGGCTCCAGACACTCAACAACCCACCTAGCCAGCCCACATCAAACAACCTCGGTGTGAGACTTGGTGTGCTCTGCTCTGATGAGCCCTGCTTTTTATCAATGCCTCATTCACCTAGTTATTGAATCATGCAGCACAGGAGCATTGCAGAGACCAGAAGTGCACATGTTGTGGTCGTACGCGCTGCAGCCCAGACCTACAGGTCCTGTGTTCCCACTGCTGTCATGTAGGAGTCCTGCAGGCTCTAATAAAGTCAAATAATAAAGTCTCTATTTGTTTTATATGGTTTAATGAGCAGCCACACATCAGACTGTAGCTGGATGGAAGGGGACCTCACAGGGTCTGAGTCTGGCTGTGGTGGGGTGGCGGGGCGTCCCACCCAAAAGTTGTGTGTGGTGTGTGTGTGTGGTGTGTGTGACCTGCACAGCAGCACCTGGGGGAAGAAAGCAGCTCCTGCTCCCGACCAAAAAGCATTTGCGTGTTTTCCACAGCCATTAATTAGAGGGATCAGATGTTATTTTTATTAGCAGGGGCTCTTTAAAAGGAATCAAAATGAAAGGAACATATGTCACGCATTTGATGCCCCGCCTGCTCCCCCTATTCCTCTCCTACACAGTCACCCACCTCATACACTCACGAAGAGCACAGTCAGCACAGTCTGTCTGCAGACAATAGTGGTTAGTGGATTGATCCTGGGGAGCTGTTGGGACGTTGCCCTACCCACGCTCTGCTGTACCTACCGCCATGGGGCTTGACCCCAGAAGGCCTGTCTGCTGTACCTACCGCCATGGGGCTTGACCCCAGAAGGCCTGTCTGCTGTACCTACCGCCATGGGGCTTGACCCCAGAAGGCCTGTCTGCTGTACCTACCGCCATGGGACTTGACCCCAGAAGGCCTGTCTGCTGTACCTACCGCCATGGGACTTGACCCCAGAAGGCCTGTCTGCTGTACCTACCGCCATGGGGCTTGACCCCAGAAGGCCTGTCTGCTGTACCTACCGCCATGGGGCTTGACCCCAGAAGGCCTGTCTGCTGTACCTACCGCCATGGGGCTTGACCCCAGAAGGCCTGTCTGCTGTACCTACCGCCATGGGGCTTGACCCCAGAAGGCCTGTCTGCTGTACCTACCGCCATGGGGCTTGACCCCAGAAGGCCTGTCTGCTGTACCTACCGCCATGGGGCTTGACCCCAGAAGGCCTGTCTGCTGTACCTACCGCCATGGGGCTTGACCCCAGAAGGCCTGTCTGCTGTACCTACCGCCATGGGGCTTGACCCCAGAAGGCCTGTCTGCTGTACCTACCGCCATGGGGCTTGAACCCAGAAGGCCTGTCTGCTGTACCTACCGCCATGGGGCTTGAGCCCAGAAGGCCTGTCTGCTGTACCTACCGCCATGGGGCTTGAGCCCAGAAGGCCTGTCTGCTGTACCTACCGCCATGGGGCTTGAGCCCAGAAGGCCTGTCTGCTGTACCTACCGCCATGGGGCTTGACCCCAGAAGGCCTGTCTGCTGTACCTACCGCCATGGGACTTGACCCCAGAAGGCCTGTGGGCAAATCCATACCACGCAGCCTCACTGAACCTTACAGTATAGTACATGACTCCACAAAGTTACCACTGAACCTTACAGTATAGTACATGACTCCACAAAGTTACCACTGAATCTTACAGTATAGTACATGACTCCACAAAGTTACCAGTGAATCTTACAGTATAGTACATGACTCCAAAGTTACCACTGAACCTTACAGTATAGTACATGACTCCACAAAGTTACCACTGAACCTTACAGTATAGTACATGACTCCACAAAGTTACCACTGAATCTTACAGTATAGTACATGACTCCAAAGTTACCACTGAATCTTACAGTATAGTACATGACTCCAAAGTTACCACTGAACCTTACAGTATAGTACATGACTCCACAAAGTTACCACTGAATCTTACAGTATAGTACATGACTCCAAAGTTACCACTGAACCTTACAGTATAGTACATGACTCCACAAAGTTACCACTGAACCTTACAGTATAGTACATGACTCCACAAAGTTACCACTGAACCTTACAGTATAGTACATGACTCCAAAGTTACCACTGAATCTTACAGTATAGTACATGACTCCAAAGTTACCACTGAACCTTACAGTATAGTACATGACTCCAAAGTTACCACTGAACCTTACAGTATAGTACATGACTCCAAAGTTACCACTGAACCTTACAGTATAGTACATGACTCCAAAGTTGCCACTGAATCTTACAGTATAGTACATGACTCCAAAGTTACCACTGAACCTTACAGTATAGTACATGACTCCACAAAGTTACCACTGAACCTTACAGTATAGTACATGACTCCACAAAGTTACCACTGAATCTTACAGTATAGTACATGACTCCACAAGGTTCCACTGACTCTTACACAAGACAGGATGTGTACAGGTACAGGCGAGACATGCTCACTGAACCTCTGTCATCCTGGGTAACATGATTGCGTACATCACCTTCGGCAGCTAGTCTGAATTTATGAGACTTGCCTGTTTCTGCATGACTTGTTTGATTGCATTCTCTGGTTTGTGGCTTCGCTGGCAAGGCCGTAAAACCTCACACCTGCAGAGTTCTAAAGGACTGAACTGTGGGTGTAGGGGAGATAATGAGGAACCAGGTGATCTGAGGCTCTCTCTCTCTCACTCACACACTCACTCACTCACTCATTCACTCAAATTCAAGCTGCTTTATTGGCATGAAAAACGTGTCAATATTGCCAAAGCAACAATGTATACAATATACATTGTAATAAAATTATAAACAATAACAAATAATAATATAAAATGGCAGTAAATAATAATACAAAATTAAATATAAAAATCTAAATATGGAAAATGAAACTATAACTAACTTAAAACTAAATAACGGTCATCTTCACCATTACATCAGTACTACAACTACTATCATCATTACCACTACTACTACCACCACCATCACTAAACTGCTATCATTACCATTACCATCCATACCACTACTATTTACCATTACTACTATTACTACTATTTACACTCACACACACAATCTCTCTCTCTCTTACTCTCTCTCTCACTCACACACTCTCTCACTCACACACTCACACACTCTCTCTCACTCACACACACACACACACTCTCTCACTCACTCACTCACTCACTCACACACACACTCTCACTCACTCTCACTTACACACTCACTCTCTCTCACACTCACTCACTCACTCACTCACTCACTCACTCTCTCTCTCTCACTCACACA